>NC_090440.1:846302139-846604383 GCF_031143425.1 Pleurodeles waltl | reverse complement strand
CTTTTCTGAACCCCCTCAAACCATTTTTTTACAAATCCCATATTCCACTACACGCTTTACTCCCATTTTTAATCAAACGTCTTGCTTCTTCTTCTGTTTTACTTTTTTTAACCCCCTTATTCTCTCTCCCATGTAGCTCCTTTTGATTAACAAAGCCCTTACTATTTGCCCATCCATGCCTTTCCCCCATCCTGTGCACCTACCCTGCTTTCCCTTCTCACATCATGTTGCTTTTTAAAATAAAACTTTTCCTTTTCCACAGAAACATCTTTTTTATGGAAAAGGTATCTCTCATCATTTTAACTTTTCTCTAAAACAAAGTTTCATCAGCCTCATTTCGTCAGGCTAAAGTTCGAGGTACACATAGATCCCTGGAGCAGGTGCGTGCGGACGGAGGGCTAATCAACTGATGGATAGTCTTGGTTGTAACGGTGTCCATTATAACACTGTAACGTAGTCTCTTACTAAGGGCTATATTAGCCATTAAATGCACTCCCCCTGAGTTTAAAAAAACTGCATCGCATGCAATGTCCTATAACAAAAAAGAAGGCATTCAACATCTGGTATCTCTCCCAGCAGAAGAGCTTTAATTCTATCAGAACACAAGTTCGCAAATTAAAGAAGGGACAAAAAAAAGAAAACCATGTAAATGTTGGGGTTGATTCTCATAATATTGAGTTAAAAAATATCGACCAATAAAAAATACTAGAATATTGGCTACAACTATAATTTGAAAATAAGCATTATCTCGCATTATTTTCTGTGGTTCTCTCAACATTCCAGTATGTGGTGGATATCACATTGAGGATACAAGTGTTTACAAGCTCTCCATGCACTTCCTGCTCCGCCTTACTGTCCCTGCCTAACAGCCTCTGTAGACATCAAGGGTACAGAATGCTGGGGTCCGCGAGGGCTCCTCAACTCATCGGTTCGTTAGGGAGGCGAGGGGTCGGGGCCCATGCCAGCTGGCGCCTTCGTTGCCACAGCATCTCCTCCTGCGAAGACCAGCTGCTGCTCTCAATGGAAATGTTACTGCAACGGCCTGAAAAGCTGATTGAAACGCAAAAATAAAGCCCCCTTCCCACCGCATGGCTCTCGAGACTGTGCAGGCCTGCTGGCGGCAGCAGTCTCTGAAAAGCAACGTGCCAGCGGAGCGGCTCTTTCATCCTCCTCGCGCGCCACCACCCGCGCGCATGATTTCCGCACGCCACGCCAGTATTCCCAGGCGAGCAAAAAGCTTCTGGTGTAATTTTCGATGGAATCGTTACCTTTCATGCATATTCGCGAAAAAATAAAAGAACCTTACAGCAAAAAAAGTGGAGCATGTGAATGAGTTGTGCATCTCAGCAAAGCACCAGATGTCGTGACCCTGTCAACAGGTGGTGATAGAAAATTGAAGTGCTCCCCTAGGAACTGCAATCACGAGCAGTGGGAGACCCTGCATCGGAAGTCATTTTTCTGTAGTCTTTGAATTAAATGTAGACTGTACTTTTAAATTACTGTAAAAATCTCAGGATCTCACACTATAATATGCACCGTGAGCTAGTGTAATTCCTTAGCGCCACCCGTGCGCCATATTTAAGAAATGGTGCATGATGGCACTAAGGAATGGTTAGCGTAAAAAAAATTACGCTAACCATTGTGACATGCCGTAAGGAAATATGATGCAAATGCTGCGAAAGTGGCGCTAGACTGTTTTAGTGCACGGAAATATGTCACAAAAGGGTTAGCGCCTTTTTTTGCTGCATTAGAGTCAAAACAAAACGCCCCAGCAGGTAAAAGTGCAAATTGAAGAAAAGATGGAGTACCAGCCAGGAGGGTCCAGAAAAGTCCCAGGAGAAGGAGAAGAAAAAGTGCAAGTGTTTCTTTAGTGAGGAGGAGCATGACCAGGGCTGGCTTTAGGGGAGTGCGACCAGTGAGGTCACTGAGCCTCCAGTGGCAAATAAGTGATGTGCTATGTTACACTATCTCATTGCAGAGGATGATTGCTTACCTCCTGCTGAGCTGCCTGTCTTGGATTTTACAGATGACATGGATGACCAGCTTCCAACCATAAATAAACAGACTCTCCAGGATATCCTTGGACCCCTCCAGACACCACCTCCAGTCGCAGGTAGGACACACAGCGTTGCCGGGTCTCCACATGAACCACCCAGCTACCAACACACACCACCAGCCAGTACTCACATAACCTGGACTCCGAAAACTCAGATATCACCTTTCAGAGGACAGTGGTATGAGTCCAGCGGGACCTGCACAAGCAGGTGCAGGTGGGGATGGACAGAATGGCAGGCAGCTTAGAGGGAGTGAGGACGTGCCTCACTCCAAATAAGGACAACTCAGCTGCCGTCAGAGGCACCCTCTCCACGCTACGTGGACTCCAGCAGCCTCTGGCCTACATAGCTGCTGTCATGAGGCAGAGGCTACAACAACTGCCCTCCTAAACTTGCAGCAGCATAACAAACAAAAGGCTGAGGGCTATGCAGAATATCTTGGAGTCCATATAGCGGGAAGTGGCCTCCATCAGGGAAATCATGGCTGCCTACGGTGTTGAAATGTTGCTGCGGTGTTGACAAATCAGCAGTTCCTCCTTGCTGCAGTGATGCCTTATGTGTTCCCACAAATGGCAGCTGCCGGGACCTTTGACTCCACATCACTATCCCCAGAAGTGTGTGTGGCCCCCTCTACCTCTACAACAGCACCAGCCATGGCACAAGAGGCACCACATACATCAGAGGAACATGATGTGGAAGGAATAACATTTACAAGGAAAAGCACCCCAGTAGGAGCAGTCTGTGCAGCATTGACAGTTTCTCCTTAGTTCTGGGCTTAAGATCATACCAGTGTTGTGAAAGTAGGAAATGACCTCTTCACCCAATCACTGTTGATTTGTCTGCTATCTATTGTCATTGTCTCTTTCTTACCAATTGGCAATTTTTTTACCTCCTCACTAATGCACACTACTTCTAACCATGTCTCATGATTGTGCTACATGTGGCTAATGCTCACTCATGGGGTCAGTGAACTGAACATTGTATAGAATTCATAAATATACTTGCACCTGTGAATTTTAGCACCTTGTATACATGTAGCATTTCAATGTTTACTGTGATCCATTAACTCAGCTAAATGATTGCATTGTGTGAATCCATGTCAATGAGTACAGAATACCAGTATGTGAATGCATGACTGTCAGACACAAAGCCATACACTAGGATCCTAACATGGGAAAGGTGAATTATGGTGTTGGCTACAACCAACTTACTGAGTACTCTATACAAATATTGAACAGATATCCTTTGAAATTGACATACAGCATATATGGCTTGACATACGTCATATATGGCTCTGAACCAATCAGTGGTAATTTACCCAGATGGTAGTACCAGTACAACTTATTTGTGTGGTACAGGAGAAGCTAACCTTATCAGTGATGGGCACCTGTTAGTGTTGCAGGATACAGTTCCAATTTTACCTGTTGTCAGATGTGCCACATTTGCCAACAATAAAACTGCAGGACCCCACCAATGATAGTTGAAGGTCTATACTTACCTTTCCAAGACAAAGTATACATACACATTGTGAATGGCTGGAACAGTGGATGGCAAATGTATAGACTAGTTGACATTATTTAGCAGGCAATCTGGTCATAGGGGATGCACATGGTAATCCTTGGAAATCAAGACAGTAAGAATACCCTAGGCCATTCCTCCAACTTGGCCAGTGCGCTCATGAGAACCCCTGTCACAGTTTGCACGCTTCTTACCGCTGTAGTCGGCAAGTCTCAGGGCACTACCTGGTTTCTTGCTTGTTCTGGATTGGCCAAGATAAGGGCGACCCCTTCCAGTAGCCACAGTGCTGCTGACAATACTATGCCTAGCAGGCCGTACCCTCCAGAAGGAGTCCCAGAGGAAAAAACCCAAAATATGGGAAAAAACCCAGTTCACAGGAACTCCTGAGAAGAGGTAAAAAGAGAAGCAGAAATGAACTTAGAATCAGGAACAACAAAAACTGCAGGCAAAAAACAGGATAGAGGTCCAGAAACACGGGAAGCAGGAGCGAGGATCACCACCAGGAAATGAAGTATTTGCAACGCAAGGAAAAGAAGACCTTCTGTGCTTTTGTACTGGCAAACAGGAAGTGACATGCAGGAAGAACGAAAGATACTATCTTGGATTGGGAAAACCACATACAGATGAATAGAGAAAATGCCAATGCAGAAAAGGTAGTAAGCAATGCATGCAGGGAAGGAACCACAGACACCTGCGAAAAAGAAAATATGGCCACAAGAAGGAAAAAGAAGAAAGAAAAAGCAAAAGGATTCCAGCAAGCAGGTAAGAAAAAGCTAGGGGGGGCACAAGCGAACGCAGTGAGACCCAGAGCCCAAGACAGGATTCCTGGGCCACGCTGCGGTCGAGAAATCAGGTTGTGGCCTAAAAAAAGGCCCATGGCAGGACCAGCCACCCGAAGCGCGGACCGCCTATCAGATCGTGGCCCGTGAGGGGGACGCTGCGGGTGCCCGCAGCGTCACAAACCCAGACACTCAATCAACTTACAAAAACATTAGTCTAATAGAAACTGAATTTAGTGTAAAATTTCTAACAACCATATACCTACTACTAACCTGAAAACTACCCTATACTAAACTAACCTATACTAACTTAACTTAACTAACAACTACTCCTATCTAACTTATTCTAAACTTATCTTACACATGTAACACCACACTCTAATCATTGTCCCTCCACCCCCGCTTAAGAGACAAGATACACGAGGACAACATAAACTATGACTACACATCTTTTGCTGCGGCTGGTGTGGAGGTCTCCCATGTGCAAACACACACCATTCCCCAGTTGCATTTTCCTTGCAGAACCTCCTTCCCATCCTGTGGTATGCCGGTAGCGTTCTGCTCTTTTGTGGAATGCGTTCCTTTGCTCAGGTGTCATATTGGCAGCTGAAAAAAGAGGAGAATCAAGCATCTGATATTCAGCATCGGGTGGAGGGTGAACAGACATATAGGGCCTGATTACAACTTTGGCAGAGGGGGTTAATCCATCCCAAATGTGACGGATATCCCGCCCACCGTATTACGAGTTCCATAGGATATAAAGGACTCGTAATACGGTGGGCGGGATATCCGTCACATTTGGGACGGATTAACCCCCTCTGTCAAAGTTGTAATCAGGCCCATAATGTACACTGCAACTGCAGGTAACACATACAGTCCACCACACATTCCTCAACAATGACTTACTACCCATCTATGACTATTTCCTACCAGTCATCTACGGTATCATGTACATATCACTGGGACGACGGCTATCCATTCTTGACCATCAGGGCCCAGAGGTGATTGGACTAAATTGTCCATGATCAACATTTGTGTCATCAGACTTGTGAGGATCACGTGCCCCAACAGGTCTGTATTTCCTGTGTCCTTGTCCATAAGGGGGGCTGTGCATGTAATCCACCACCTTGACACCCCCAGTGAAACATTAAGGCTTGCCCAGCCATCATGGTTGCAAGGTGGGGGCCATATGATAGGGGGTCTGGAAACTTCCCACCGGCTAGTCTAAGGTTTGGTAAATCATCATTCATGTGTCCTGGTGTAAGACCTGGCCTGAGCATACGTTACAAGGGGGCACACCATTGCCCATGATGTGCCAACATGTACAACTAATGCAATTTCCTCAGAAAATTTGGCCAAAGCCTGACCTGCACATCAAAGTTGTCTACACATTAGAGAACTAAAGCCCCCTATCCTGTGCTATGTTCTGCTATATGTGCAAAATGGCACACACATGGTGGCTGTATGGGTGCCCTTATGCCCACAGTGAATTTGGCACAGCACTGGGTGCTGCAACTGTAACCTGATATATTGAACACCATGTGCACATGCATGTCAGACATCATCAAAGTACCAAGTATGCACTCAGCATTCACATCATATCCACATGTGATGTGACGTACATCACTCACAAATATTATGGTGGCTGGACCATGTTGTAAATACTGCTGAGATCTGGCTTGGGAAAAATCATAGACTTTTCCCACAATTATCTGGAGCTGAGTTGTCTCCTAATTGTGTACGCTACTGACTGTTGTCCAGCACAATATGGGTCCTTGCAGTACTACAGCTTCAATATATATCTGAAGGATAGTGAGGCACCTGTGGAGCATGTGTCGCAGACATAAGCCTCCTAGAGACCTCTAAAGATAAACCCTACATCTGTACCGTCTTGTGAATAAGTGTAAGCAATGTGTGGCACACAGTGCTGTCAATAGTGCTGTGACAAAGTAGTTATCAACAGGCATGCTAATTATATAAACAGTTGCTCTGACACCTATCACTATAGACATCAATGAATATGTGGCCAGCCATTCCATTTCCTAATACCCACAATTCCATGCCAGCACACGTTGTCCCTTGCCCAGCCATTATGGATGCAAAGTGGGGGCCATATGATAGGGGGCCTGGAATCTTCCCACCGTCTACTCAGAGGTTTAGTAAATCATCATTCATGTGTCCTGGTGTAAGACCTGGCCTGAGCACACGTTACAAGGGGGCACACCATTGCCCATGATGTGCCAACATGTACAAGTAATGCAATGTCTCCAGAAAATGTGTCCAAAGTCTGACCTGCACATCAAAGTTGTCTACACATTACAGAACTAAAGTCCCCTACCATGTGCTATGTTGTGCTACATGTGTAAAACGACACACACATGGTGAATGTATAGGTGCCCTTAGGCCCAGAGTGAGTTTGGCACAGCACTGAGTGCTGCAACTGTATCCTGATATATTGAACATCATGTGCACATGCATGTCAGACACCATCAAAGTACCAGGTACGCACTCAGCACTCACATCATATACACATGTGTTTTGACCTACATCACTCACAAATATGATGGTGGCTGCACCATGTTGTAAATACTGCTGAGCTCTGGCTTGGGAAAAATAATAGACTCTTCTCACAACCATCTGGAGCTGAGTTGTCTCCTAATTGTGTACACTACTGACTGTTGTCCAGCACAATACGGGTCCTTGCAGTACCACAGCCTCAATATATATCTGAGGGGTAGTGAGGCACCTGTGGTGCATGTGTCTCCTCTATAAGCCCCCTAGAGACATCTAAAGAAATAACCTACATCTGTACCATCATGTGAATAAGTGTAAGAAATGTGTGGCACACACTGCTGTCAATAGTGCTGTGACAAAGTAGTTGTCAACAGGCATGCTATTTATATAAACAGCTGCTCTGACACCTATCACGGTAGACATCAATGAATACGTGGCCAGCCCTTCCATTTCCTAATACCCACAATTCCATACCAGCACACATTGCCCCTTGTGCTACAAGCACACCACTCTCAATTCTCAACATTCCAACAGACATGATGCCACCATCTATACTCCAATTATATCATATTATTGGTCAGGCAAAACCAATTATTCATAGCATTCCACACATCCGGCTGACTCACACCAAACCCTGGATTGGCACACATGATACACAAGATGACACTTACTGGCTGCATCAGGGTTCTTCAAATCAGGCCACCTCACCAACAGTGTAGGGTGGAGGTCCACCTGCAAGACATGAATAGAAAACATTGCTTAGTGAAATTTGTACATATCAGTTAATGGACAACATTATCCACTGTCAACTTGTTAGGCTGAGTGAGCAAGTCATCCTAGTGGTAGATCAGAGCAACTGACAAACGTCTATGATCAGTCAATCGCACATAGGGGGTCATTCCGACCCTGGCGGTCCATGACTGCCAGGGCCGCGGACCGCGGAAGCACCGCCAACAGGCTGGCGGTGCTTCCTGGGCCAAGGGCAACCGGCGGTTTCCCGCCGGTTTACCCCTGGCCCAGGAAATCCTCCATGGCGGCGCTGCTTGCAGCGCCGCCATGGGGATTCCGACCCCCTTCCCGCCATCCTGTTCCTGGCGGTTTTTACCGCCAGGAACAGGATGGCGGGAACGGGTGTCGTGGGGCCCCTGGTGGCCCCTGCACTGCCCATGCCACTGGCATGGGCAGTGCAGGGGCCCCCTAACAGGGCCCCATAAAGATTTTCAGTGTCTGCTTTGCAGACACTGAAAATCGCGACGGGTGCCACTGCACCCGTCGCACCCCTACAACTCCGCCGGCTCCATTCGGAGCCGGCTTCATTGTTGAGGGGGGTTTCCCGCTGGGCCGGTGGGCGGCCTTCTGGCGGTCGCCCGCCGGCCCAGCAGGAAAGCCAGAATGGCCGCCGCGGTCTTTTGACCGAGGTGCGGTTATTCGGCGGTTCCCTCCAGGCGGGCGGCTCCCGCCGCCTGCCGGGGTCAGAATGACCCCCATAGTCTCAGATAATGGAGACTCAGGCACCTACAAATCATCACTTTCCCAGACACTCCTCTGGTGCTTTTCACTGCACCACTTATACATGGCATAGTCATGCAGGTGTTTGTTAGCTCTACACCTCCATGACATATGGGACTGCATGACAATGTATACTGCATCTGAGGGACGTGCAATGGTTGTTACAGGGGCCATACCATTGTGACACCCATGGCATCTGAGCCTGCCCCAGAAGTTGTAGACATCTACCTCATTGTCACCGCAAACTGACAAACCACTGCCCAGGTGTTGTGTGGGTATTCCAAAGTGTTGAGGAATGCTGTGATACATCCTTGTGTGAAGTAACTAATATGTGTGTGCCATCACACGGCACACACGCAAGCAATAATGTAATGAGAGTTTACTCATGTTAAAATAGTTGTACCTACCTGCACATTGACTGATTAAAATGATAGATTTATTGCCAATAGTGTGTGGCCAGCCATTGTTGGCATGGTATACCATTATTTGTCCAGGGAGGGATAAGAACATGCACATAGACATATGACTCTACAGAGACACACTTGCTCTATGGTCCAAGGATGCATTTGTTCGTGCAGTTTACTGAGTAATGTGCCAGTGATGGAGCAGATGCAGGGCAGCCCCATACTGTCAGTAAGATGCTGCAGGCCTGTGGAACTAAATCAGCACATGTGTGTCTGGTAATAGACATAATTTAGGGTGTATGTGATGCACAACACAATGTACAGGAAGAGGAAATTGCTAGTATTCTGTACCCAGTGCATAGTCAAGCTCCCTTACATGGCCTTAGCCAATGACACAAACGGGCAGATTGAACGACAGTGGTGCAGCACCATATGCATCACTACAGTCCTTGTGGCCCTCAGTGCACCCCTTACCTCCGCCGTGTGTGCACCTAATGAGAATTAAAACACAGCATGATGTAGGTAGGGTACAACTGCATCTATTTATGTGTAGGAAAATTATGAACTCAGCAGGAGTTGCAACACAACAGATCATCACGACTTCTGCTGAGTACATGGAGGCCCATCACATACATTTATATGCCCCCACATAGCACCTGCTCTCAGCAGCCAATCAAAGTGCATGAAATATGGAACTTAGGTATTTCTCATTTTTTCCGGAGGCTTTTACATTTGCCCCCAAACAGATTTTGGGCCACCCTCCCATACCTGATGCATGGTGCAGGTCTCATGTTCAGCTGCTCAAAACCGAGTTGTCCTATACATGCATCACAACACTTTGTAATGGTTGTGCAGGGAAGATGGTACATATGCCCTGCCTCGGCTTCATTATTGTACATTGGAATGGCAGCCCTAGGGTGGCACTGGGGCTCATCATACAGGCAGCATACGATGTGTCCAGATCCAAAACGATGACATGCTGCACTCAACTGTATCAGCACTTGTCATGCACATGAAAATAATGGACTTTGTTTGGAAATGGGATACTTACCAACTGCTCCACCAATCTCGATACCCAGGTGATCCAGCAGATCTTGCTCCCTTGTGATGAGGTCAGCCCAGCGGTGCTTCAATTGGTGGTAATTTCTTCATGTGGCAAAAACTCGTGTCAGATGGTGGAGCACCTTGCCCCACCGCAGCTTCCTCGCCCCAGTGGGGTAGCCCTGTATGACACGGCCACCCGGTAAGAGCATCATGGGACAGTAATGCTGTACCAACTATATGAAACACCCCAGCTCATTGGCCAACATCCTGGCCATCCTTCCTTTTCCATGACATAATGGACTGTAAATGCTGTTGACCGAAAACAACAAAAATTCCCTAAGACTACCCCAACTACCCCAAATACCCAAACAATTATACTACCCCAGACAAACACCCCACAATACAGTGACAGATACAGAACACTTACAATGCAAAAGACAGAATAAATGACAAATAAAACGCAACAGCTACAGGACACAGCACAAAAAACAATCAAAATACTCCAAAACTCAAAGAGCATCAGCTCCACACACCCTCACACAGTCATAGACAATAAGACTGTGAAGTGAACATGAAAGTGGACTCACTGTATCATGTATGCAGGCAGGATGTCCTGTTTCATCACTTCCTGGGTGTCACTTTTCCAGTCATGCGTTGTTTTTTTTTTACGCACGACTGTCACGCATCAATGTTTTCCTATTGTGCATGAAAAGGCCTGTGGATGTGCAATAGACGTTCAGGGGTTATGTGCCTTTTAGCTTAGGAGCAAAAGTATGGTATATGCATATGCGTGTACATTTTTGACGCATGATGGTCATACGTCAAATTTTTCCTCATTGTGCATGAAAAGGCCTGTGGATGAGCTATAGACGCATAGGGGCCAGGTGTCTTTTACCTGTGGCGAAAAGTATGAGGTTTAGGCATTTGCGTTTATATTTCTGACGCATGACGGTCATCCATTGATTTTTCACCACAGGGTGAAAAGGCCTGTGAACGTGTGATAGATGCTCAGGGGCCAGGCGACATTGCATAGTGTAGATTTGTGCCATTTGCATCATTTTTTTTTTACACATGATGGGAATGCATGTAATTTTGCAAAGTAGGCCTTGAGTGCACCCAGATTCACTTACCATGTCACATGGGCTATGCAACAATATTGTAATTATGGTATGGCTACATGTGTGTAACTATCCAATCATATCTTTATGGTGACATTGGTATGTTGAACCTATAGGTTGGTTTATGAGTCTGCTGCATGCAATTACTCAGACCTTGTGCATATGTGCATGGGTAGCTGCACTGTGTCCACATACATGTAAGCACCTGTGTACTATGAGTGTACATATGTGTTTTAATACTAATTTGTCGGAGTACTACATTGTTATGTCTGATGTACAAATGTACACATACCAACAACACAAAATATATGATGGCTTATGTCCAACACATAGTAAGGCATGTGACAATTTGTACTCAAAGTATGCAGTGGACTAGGACTGGGTTGACTTCACCTTACCCCTGCCAATTTCTGTGTGCAGGTGCGTCCGCTATGTGGTGTGTTGTTGGTTTTGACTTCATAATTTTCTGCTTCACATGTGACATATAGTTCCATATGCATGTTAGTTGCAGGAGATGGTATGTACACATGTGTCACTGAAGGTTGGTATATGCTGCGTGTGTAAAGAAATGTGTAGTGTAATTTCAGTAACATATTACTACAGTGGTGTGTTCATGGAATGTGAAACTACACATTACTATCTCCCTGCATGGACACATGTTGGACTTTGACAAATGCATCTGTAGTCATATTAGTGCCACCTATGTTTCCGTATGTCGGAACATATGTGAAGGTCATTTCTTTCAATCACTGATCTTGTGATACCTATGCCCTTACTTTTGTGCTAGGTTGCCTTGTGTTCAGAATCCTATACACATTATCATGCCTGAGTAATTACAGTGGTATATGTGTGCTGAGATGTGTGGTAAATGTGTGCATGCCACCTATTAGGCACTCACATTTGTCCATATCATGTTTGTTATGACTGTCACATATAATGCATACCACTGTATAGCAGTGTTGCAGTCTGCCATCAATGGCAGCCTACTCCTTATCACTACTGTGGGAGTTTGTATGGCAACACAAACCTGTAGTTACATGTAAAGGGGCAGGTTTACGGAGCTCCAGTTTACTTAGCCCACTGTGCACATGCATCAGGCTCCTGACAATGTCATACTTATATGTAGCCAGAGCAGTGGTCTAAGGTTGTTTTGAGCGGGGTTCTAGCCTCTTCATGATTGCTACTCCTCAGAACAATGCACACTCTCCTGCAGACAGACACATGGACAATTGTGATCAATCAGACCGGGATATCACATTTTCCTCAGTGGGACTTGTCAGCCTTCCCCTCTTATGTGCAGAGAACTGAGTACTTGACATTTCTCATCATTTGATGTCCTTAGTAATTTTTATGGGCAGCTTAGTTAGGGGTTCTATATCTGTTGTGACTTCTATTTTGGGAGCGTACCAGGGTACAGATGGTGTCGTCTGTCACTTCTTCCTGTCATGTTTGCATGCGATAGGCAACTACCAGGTTATGGTAGTGGCAAACATGACTGGTTTACATACTGACCTGGTCACCCTCTCTATACATATGTTGAATGTTAACATGTAGACATTGATGTGTTGCACAGTCAGTATTGGCCTATGTGTGTTCCTCCTTCATGTTCCTCCCCAATACTTGTAAGGTATGTATTGTCTCCCACATTGCTCTCATGCTTTAGGCTGCACATCGTCTACTACTGGCTACATGATAGTTACTGTCCGATTGATGGTATTTGTGAGATGTAATAAGTGCCACACATACATGACATCACACCTGCCACAGCACTTGTGTTGTCTCCAAGTGACCTCCCATGTTGTATTTGCAAGTATCTGTGGGTATCTCTCAGCTGTCCACCACATCCTCCGTTGAACATGGGAATGCATTTCTTCCAGCATGCCACAACCTAGGTAACTCTTACCATGACTCAATGATATTGAGGTGTGAAATCATCTCAGTGCTTTTTTTCATTAGGCAAATGCAACATATATGGCTACTTCTACTCCCATTCGTTTTTTTGCTGGGTCTCTGACATTTTTGAAAATTTCTGGACATAGTTGCACATCCCACTCCTGATTGCCATGTTGGAGCCCATAACATGAATGGGATAATTTGTACATGTTGCCACCTTGCTCTTGTTCTGGCATGTGAGTGACAATGAGTGGTGTGTATTGGTATGTGCTGTGCGATGTTGTTATACAGAGCATACTAGGTAACCATGCTGACAATGCATTGTTGGTACTAGCAAAACCTTTGCTACCTAGGACATACACCTGTACATCAGTCTTCACATGTGTATCTGGAATTGATGTAGGCATGTGTCAAGACAGCACATTTTTGTGAAAAGTGTGCCTGTTATGTACATAGGGAGTATATCACACTCTGCCTACATTCCACCCAGACAATTATTTAGTGGTGCATTGTCCCATTTAATTCCTGACAATGGGTCATGTGCTTGGATAGTGATTCAGCACCCATAGCTGCTTAATTTGTCTGGCAACCAATAGCACACTCCACAGCCAACGTGTGTGTGCCATAAGTGAGATACAGTCCACCATGTGTCAGGGTTGTGCACAATGGCAGTGTCAGGACATAATCTCATGGATACACTGTGCAGGCTCTGTCTCTAACATTGGTTGCAATCCCTGTACAATTACTGAAGGTCCATAGTTACCAATGATGTACCCCCGTTGTCCCACATGTACTGTGCAGGCAAAGCAGCAATCACCCTGAGATGTGACAGTGTTCAGTTCCTACAATACTTAAACAACATTTAGACTCTGCCAAGCACTTGCCTCATGGAAGGTGCTGGACAGTGTCTGGGGGACAAAATTACTATTCGAGCGCCACAAGCACTTACCTCAAGGAAGATACTGGACATGACTAGGGACAATATTACTATTCTAACTCTGCCGAGGACATACCAGAGGGAAGGTGCTTGACAGTGACTAGGGGGCAACATTACTATTCTAATAATGCCGATGACTTACCTCAAGGAAGGTGCTGGGCAGTGCCTGGAGGGCAAAATTACTGTTCTAACTCTGCCGATGACTTACCTCTTTTTCTTTCCCTTAGAACTTAAAAGAACAAAACACACATTGAAAGAGGGAAGAATTTCCATATTCAAAAAGAAAAAGCACAAACAGTGGAAGATCAAGGACCAACACTGAAAGAAAATCAACAGTATATAAGTAAGTAATAAAATAAAAACACAAAGAAAACAATCAGGCAAAAAATCTGCAAATATTTTTCCAATTTTCTTTCTAACCTTAAATAGATAGCCAAGAAAGAAGTCGAACATACCCAAAAAACTCTGCAATTGACCTCAGAATTTTGAGACATCATAGGAACAGAAATAAAAACTTGTCAGGTAATACCTTTTCGCCAAAAATATAAACTACCAGTCCTAACAACTTTCTTTCCACAGAATGAAATCCTAACAAAAACTTAGGGCGCAATTTAGGTTTGGCAGTCAGACCGCCAGACTGCCAAAGCGCGATCCCGAAAAGACAGCTGCGGCGGCAGTCCCTAGACAAGCATATTACAATGTATACAGGCAGAACCACTGCCCTCCAAGCCGCAGTGCTGACCACCAGTGGTGCAGCAGTCTGTTTTCTTGTTGGTCCATACTCCAGCACAGTCAGCACCACAACCAGCCACCAAGCCAATTACAAGCAGTCCATGTGGCAGACCCCTTGTGGCGGATAGCCAATGGTGGTCGAACACCACAGTACATGTTCAGCAAAGCAACATACAAGTGCCCATTGAATTAATGAATAAACAACACAGCTGACAACCATGGGCACAGTGGAAACAACTGAAAATCACACAATAAAACACACCCCTTCACAGACCATGATCCTTTTAATCTCCACTGCAACCAAGAATTGATTTTGTTCAGGTAGACAAGGCACCCCTTTTCCACTATCCCTAAAACTCCTTTTACACACTTTTCTCCATTTACTCCCTGCATCACTTTCCTTTTGTAAGTAACTCCGTCACCCACTTTAATTCTCCGCCATGTCACATCTCAAAAATCCTTGTTTCTCAGAGGATGAGTTGAGAGTCATGGTGGATGAAGTCATAAGAGTAGAGCCACAATTGTTTGGAGCCCAAGTCCAGCACACTCCTCTCAGTAGGAACATGGGACTGTGGCAAACGACTGTTGGCAGAGTGAATGCTATAGGCACCACCCTGCATACAAAGGAGGACATTAGCAAGAAGTGGAACAACCTGAGGGGCAAGGAGCATTCCCTGGCCTCCAGGCAAAAGATGGGGGTCAACAAGACTGCTGGTGGCCCTCCCAGTGCCCCATTATAAGTCTCTCCCTCGGAGGAGAAGGTCTTGGACATCCTGCATCCTGAGGTCTTGACAGGAATACCTGGGGTATTGGAATTTAGTAAGTTACAATACAAAAACTGTAATGTCATGCATGCTCACAGCTCAGCTTTTGCCACTGTTTCGTTCACTGACTTTAACAACATTCAATACCAGAGAATATATGAGATGTAACACTGTCAATGTTTATTGTTGGACCTAACATCACAGCTACTAAGGCCCATCACATGCCATACATTGGGATAGTGCCTATAAATGTTTCAATATCAACCGTTTTCCCAGGACTCATGGTATGTCTCAACATGTAATATATGCTCCAACCCAAATGCAGTCTGGCAGCAGATATGTAATACCCCACATTTGTCTAGTTTGTGAAGTAGAGGTAGTGACCTGGCTGTAATTCCTAGGAGGCCCTGTTTCTGTAACTCCAACCACCATCCCAGTGTTCATTTGCCCAAATACACCTGTTTTTGAACTCTCAGATGAAGTTTTTTCACCTGGGAGTATACCATTTGTCAAGTGCTGGGAAGCAGAAGGAGTGACTTCAAAGCCCAAAGGACCTGTTTCTGTCATTCAAGGCACCAGCCCCGTGTTCACTTGCCCAAATAAACCTCTTAGTGAACTCTTAAATGAAGTTTACTCACCTGGGAGTATACCATTTGTCTAGTGTGTGAAGTAGAGGGTGTGATCTGGCTGCAAAGACCAATATGCCCTGTTTCTGTGACTCCAACCATCAGCTAAGTGTTCACTTGCCCAAATACACCTGTTCATTATTTCGCAAATGAAGTTTACTCAGTTGGGAGTGAGCAATATATATGCAGATCATGCTCAACTCAGAGACGTGTCTGTCTAGCTAGCTCTATTTTGACCAACATTAAACTATTGAGGACAGGAATGACACCTTACCAAGTGTGTACAAGAAGTATTCCAAAGGTCAGAACCTGCATCAGCAGATTGGTAGCAGCAAACGCATTGACACAACACTGCACACATGATGACTGCATATACTAAAACAACAAAGTTGTGTTTGCACGTATCACACTCAACTAGGCCTCCCAATGGTCAAATGCACATGTTGCCTCTACACTGTGTGCTTCACTGTTGGTAAGATGTCATTTTCATTCCCTCATCCAAAGTGCAACTGATTAGCATATCTAAGCTGCTTGAGTCTAATAGTTTAGGCAAGCTTCACACATGTCATGTCAAATACGTCTATACCATGGTAACATGGCACAATAGTCTAGCCTACCACTTAAGAATGTTCCATGTCTCAACTTACTGTAACACAAAACCTTTGGAGGTAGATGTCACACTTCAACCAATAACAATGTATTCTCTTACTCAACAAGTCGAGCTGGCACAGCCTCTGAGCACACCTCGTCCACCGACCAGACTCACAGTACCCCCCTTGATAAAACCCTCAATCATGACGACACTCCTGGACTTGTGGTCGTGGAGGATGGTCCCGGCACATCTGGGCAAACCTGGTCAGATGGCAACAGTGAGTCTCACTGTACCCACAACCTTTCCAGCCCTGTTGAGTCAACATCACAGGCAACAATGTGCCCCATAACCTGTGTACCTAGCACAGTTTCAACCATCTTGTGCCCCCCAGTTCTGGGTCCTGAGGTGCAACTCAACACTCCTGACACTGAAGGTCCAGGACTCAGTTGGAGAGGGCACCCTGTGCCAAGGGCACAGGCTTGTGGGAGTAGGGTGCGTGTGAGGGATAATGTGGGCCTGAAGAGTGAGGCCACTGGGGTTGCTTTCGACCAGGATACCATCAGCCACACCTTGGGGGTCTATCAGGAGTCCCAAGGAGTGATGGGCACTCTAACAGGTGTGTTAAGAGACATCCACACTACCCTGAGCATTGTTTTTCAACCACAATCCACCCCTTTCTGTGGGCCAAATAGTTGAAGCCCAAGTACATCTGCAGCAGCCACAGGAAGGGGGGCCCTGCCAGAGGCACAACCACCCTCAGACACCCCTGCCTCTGCAGCAGCTGATTCGCCTTCTTGCGAGCAGGGATGTCTATGCAAGAACCCAGGAGGTGCGGATTGCAAGAGACCCACCACTGCCAGCAAGAAACCTCTTCCTTAATGTCCTCTTTGTGTGTCACACATGCACTGTGTGGACTGATCCTGAATCACATTCCAGTTCCAATGAGAGAAGTACTCAGGACTTCCAATGGTGTGACATCTATTCCAATGATTTCATTCACCATGACTGGTCCCTTCACTTTACATTTTTGTTTCTTTCTCTCCCAAATTTATTTTCTGTATTAGCATTGTAATAAATTCACCTGTCATAAACGTATTGTCTGCTGTCTTAAAATTCACATTTTGCTATGTGGATATGTAAGACCATATGAAACATAGAATGAAGACACACACCTGCCAATGTCACAACTCTGAAATGCCCACATGAAGATCTCATGGTGAAGATATCTGAACAAAGAAAAAACGAGGAGTATAGTTATGAAACCATACATATGACACAAGTCACATAGCAAACATTTGGAGAACAAAGCCCATTAGAAAAATCTGACACAAACAAAGCAACATTATCAAAATATGGACGTGTCAAAAGCTTACTCATCAAACACCCTTTGGCAGATTTTGCCTGAGCATCAGTTCCCTAACTATCCCAAAAATATACTTCACACATTATCACAACTACAGTTCAATGTACAGTCAAAGTCATACATCTCATTACATACTTCCACTCATGAGAAGAAGCTGTCAAGAAGATCTGGTCACAAGTCAGCTCCTTCCTCTTCAGCACCATCATTGTCATTTGGCATTTCAGGATTCTCACTCGGTGGCACCACAGGCTCCCCCTCCTCTAGAATGTAAGTGATATTCTTCCGCACGCCGATGTTATGGAGCATGGAGGATGCCACTGTGATCTGACACACCTTCCCAGGTGAGTAGAGGAGGACTCCCCCAGTCTTATCCAGACAATGAAATCTGGCCTTCAGGAGCCCAAAAGCCCACTCCACTGCCTTCTGTGTTCTTCCATGGGCCTCATTGAAGCGGACTTCCCCTGGCATAGTTGGATTCCTCAGCGGTGTCAACAACCAAGGATGGTTTGGACATGCTGAGTCTCCTGTTTTGGAATGAGGCATAAGTGCCACAGTGAGTCACCCACTTCATGATTGTAGCACCTGACATTGCATATGCAAAATCAGGACAGATGTGACTTACCAACCAGCCAGACCCTTGCTGGTTGCAGTTGTGACATCAGCGGGGCATGGTGCTGTTCCCCATTACAAAGAAATCATGAGCTGAACCTGAAAACAAGGGCACAGACATTTGAGATTTTGAGATTCGACAAGCAGACAACTTGCACATTGATAGAAGGAAAGTGTTTCCTGTTGCAATAGGCTTGTACTATGGCCTGCGGTGGCACCTAGGCAATATGTGTGCCATCAATGGCTCCCTCCACATGTGGGAGTTGACCAAAACAATGGAAGTCAGCCTTCACATTGGCTAAATCCTCACATCTTGGGATAGCTGTCAATGTGTTTCATCATTGCTGATAGCACGTCTCTTAACACACCACTGAACACAGGTTGAGATATACCACCAGATATGGCCAATGTATATCAGAAGGACTGTGTAATACTGCCATGAGTTTAACAATGGGTGGTGTGCATGTTGGATTTGTATTTTCAAGCATCATATCTGGCTCCAAATGACAACATAAATCTACAATAGTTTGCCTATTCAGACAGAAATGTTTGATGATGTGACATTCTTCCATTGTATGAAGGTCTGGCAATGGACGGTACCTTGGAGGTTGTCACCTCCTCCCTCTCCCAGGTTACCTATTTGTGAAATTAAATGAGTTGGATCATTAGTCACTGTTTCCATACCAATCTACAAGATGAGTAAAACCAAAATCATGTGATAAATCATTACTGACTGGAAAAACATTCTAACCATTACACATCAAAGCAGTCTACTACTCAAGAGCCAAATGTGAGCCCTGTGGTTTTCTACACATGTATCTACAACATGTATTTGGGCATTACCCAGCTATCTGCTCCTCTTGCCCCTCGAAATGTAATAGTCTGTTCCATCCGCCAAAAATACCATCACTGGAGGTGGGCTGTGCACCGCCGTAATATCCCATCTGTGATTAGCAACACACTACACTAGTGATTGTGTAGGAGCACCCACACACAAGGCTGATTTACATTGTTAGAGACAATCAGACAGATATATTGATGTTGTGACGTAATTAACAGGGCCCAACACTGTAGTTAAAGCCGCCAAAATAGCAGATGCGTGGCCTAGTTCACTGGACATTAGGTACTGCCTCTGGCTGCCAGTAGAAGTTGACCACACAGTGGACAGTTTCACTGTGGGGGACACAACCATAGGCTAACATTGGTGACTGTGATGGTCGCGGGCCAATGGCTGTGGCCATTAGTGATCGCGTATGTGGTGTACATGTAAGCTGCGTCTTGCTAAATCACTCACTTGACTCTGCTGCAATCAACACCTCCACTACTTCAGCTGCTGTGTGCCACCTCTGGGAGCAATCATGCCAGGCCAAGCAGGTGAAAGGGCACCTGCCTTCTCTCCTAGGGAGCCAGAGAGGCTCATTGAGGAGGTTCTTCAACTGTATGGGTAGCTCTATGTCTCACCAGAGGAGCAGGTAACAACCTCACAGGCATATCTGACTCTGTTTGACACCATCTTTTACTTCCTCATAGGCTACAAAGTGCCTATGAGTGCCAGTGAGACTTTTCGGGTGCCTGTCACATTTTGTTTTCCATACATAGGATGTACATGGTGCTGGTAGTAAAGACAAGTACTCTATGTATTTCACATTACCATAGTGTTTTGTGATGTGTTATGAGCCCTATATCCTCCTCTTGCATTCATATATCTAGGCAAGGAGACTTTACAGCCATACAATGACGTCTTTGGACATGATGTTTTTAAATGTAGAACAACTTGATTGTGCATTACAGCATGAGCTGTGTATGTAGATCACCAAACCCACATCTTGCCTTACCAAACTGTTGTTTGAGAACTATGTAAAACTCACTGTGCACTTCAGAGTGCCACACAACCCTGAATCCCCATAGAGGATGGAAGAGATGGAAATGTGGGTGTCATGTAGGTTCTGTATGCTCAGCCTACAGAGACTAAGGCCTGTCAAATGTCTCTTCCAGTATGGGACATAGACCAGGCTTGGGTAGAGTTATTGTTGCTATGTAACTGTGGCACCGGTCCAACTCTCTGTAGATCTGAAGATTCTTGGATGTGGCCAAAATGAGTCTTCAGTGGCAAAACTTGGCATTAAGGCCTTTGTACATTGACTGCATTAGGAATGGGTACTGATGTAACCCCCTGACCTACTACATATTTGGGTTGACTCTCATTGGCAAGGTGTGTCATTGACTTATGACAGGTCCCTTACTCCCACAGCTATGTTGTCACCTCTACTTGAGTCATATTTCCACAGTACAAGCGTATTGCACAAGTGACAAAAACTACAGTGCAGATAGTTGGTTGATTCAAGAGAGGGCATGACATGACTCATTAGCTTGGTTACATGTAACCAATCAGACCAAACATACCTTAATATGTTGGATGCCATCTCAGTAGGATTGCCACATATGGTAAAAGGTGTATTCTCTGCATACCACACAAATCTACTCTGCAGTGGTATGAGATTAGTTTGGGTAAGTGACATGTCAACACATGCACAGGGAAGAGACTTTCCATGCCACCCATGGCAGCCCTTTCATTGTCACTTAAGTTTTAGGGTGTAATCTGTACTATGGTAGTTGCTTGTAGGGACTGTATGCATTGCGCCAATGTGGCTAGATGTAAATGTGTCTGTACAGTCAGGCCCAAGGAGTTTAAACTTCAGAAGGTCATAATTGTGTGTTGTGTTTCTTTGTGGCCAACTTCACCGTACATGTTGCTTGAGCCTGGGCTACCTAATGTTAGTGGGCTTGCTTAGTCAGTGTCGGGCAAGAGCAGGGTAGTGGTTTATTTTGCAGATGATGCCAAAAGTGTGTATTTCTGTCCCTGTACTTCTCAGTATGTGTGCTTCACACTTGTGGTGTATTGACAATTACAAACTTTTTGTGCCTGGTGTTTCTGAAATGTGTGTGACAGAACCAGTTGGACAAAGAAATTGAATTGTAACCTTACCTTTGCCTATTGCATCCATTCAGGACAACACCCATCAGAAAAAAGAGATTTGGAGAGCCATCGCCCGGACGGTGCAGACCCTAGGGGTCGATAGACGGCAGAACGCCCACGATCGCAAGAGGTGGGAGGACTTAAGAAGCTGGGTCTGGAACATCACGGCAGTCCAGCTGGGGCTGTCTTCCCAACGTGGGAGGGGCCGCTCACCGGAGCCTGACCCCCCCATGGCCCAATTTCTGGC
Source organism: Pleurodeles waltl (assembly GCF_031143425.1). NCBI lineage: Eukaryota > Metazoa > Chordata > Amphibia > Caudata > Salamandridae > Pleurodeles > Pleurodeles waltl. The sequence continues at coordinate 846,582,703 of NC_090440.1, read as the reverse complement.
GGTGGCCTACCCTGAGCTTCATGGGCATTTGAGGGGAGCACATCAGCTACAAGGGGGTGAGCCCTGGACATTTTCCTGCCTGTTACATTGCCAAGTTGAAGTGTTAGAGTCTGCCATCTCCCCCTGAAGATTGGTGATGCGGCATGTGTGACACACAAGATGAGTAATTATTTGTGGAGGGATGGATCTTGGTGCATGATGATTTGCCCTGCCTATTGGCCCAGTGACCTAGGACACAACAGAGTACAGTCCACTACCAATATACTCTCCAGGGCCAACACATGGCTAAGTACAGTGATCAATCAGGTCATGTTGTTTGTGGTTGTCATTTGTACCCGACAGTCCACTTGTCTTCAGTGTGTCAGCCCCAATAACAAACAACATGATGTAATAGATCACTGTACTCAGCCATGTGTCTGCTCAAATGGGTGTATAGGCATCAGACCCCCACAGGCCACTTGTCTTCAGTGTGTGATGAGTGCTGGTGCCTCACTACTGTCTCTCATTTGAAGGTGGCCATCATACACGTGACAGAGCATACATTGCCCTTTGGGTGTAGTCACAGAGCAATACTGTTCTTTGGTTAGTAGTGAATGTCCAGTGACATGAGTTTGGTAACACCACTCTTGCTATCATTCCTTGTGCCTACATGTTAGCATGTGTACCTTTCACTTTTGATATTTCATTTTCACTGCTGTTTCATGCATGGTCTACCTCTTTTCATGGAATGATGTCTGATTCCCTCACATATGTGTGCATGCCAACATATGTTTGAAATTGGACATATGTGATGGGGCTATAGTTCATGTGGTGCCACAGACAGGAGTGTGTCACCATTGCTTTGTGACTCGCACATACCCTCACCTGTCACTCCATTTAATTTGGCATGTACAATTCTAGAAGCAATAAAGGACATGACAGGTAGGACTACAGTTTTTACTCACTTTGTGCATTTCCATGCCATTGTTGTAGAATCGATTGGCAAAGTGCTTAGCAAATGCTAACTGTTGACATGCATCAGGGAGTGACTTGCAGACATGTGGGAATCATATGTGGTAATGTACACTCATTCATCCAAGTGAATCTGTGTTTGCATGGCAGAAAGGGACAGTGAAGTGCCTTCCCATTGAGCAACATGGTAAGGGTCTTCTACAGGTACTGGAGATTCCCTGAGCCTCTACAACATTCACTGGACTATTGGCTTTTACTCATGCAATCTGGGTAGGGTATTCCCAGCAGTACCAATCAAGACAGGTGATTTCCCTGGGCCGAGCTGGTTCATTGTGGTGTGGATATTTGTAGATAAATCTCTCAGACATTTTGGCCAAATTGTCTCCAGTGTACTTTTCTGTGCAAGATGTGTTATCTATTAGAGGAACATTAGTACAACTTCCATGAGTCTATTTAGTCAATGGACTGTTGTATAGCTACTTTAGGCATGTTTTAGACACATTGTTTTAGCTTATTAGGCCTGCCGCTGTGCACTTCAATCCAGTTACATTTTATTCAGCATTGCTTTATTTTTTCTAACAAAAGCCACATTTGCGGTGCTGTTTTATTTTCTTTATCTCATTGTACTCTCACCTAGGAAAGTACAACATTTATTTAACTTTGTGTCTTTTCCAAGGCTACAGTCAGATAGGGTTGCCGACAAACGTGGTACACTGTGGGGGTTATTCTAACTTTGGAGGAGTGTTAATCCGTCCCAAAAGTGACGGTAAAGTGACGGATATACCACCAGCCGTATTACGAGTTCCATAGGATATAATGGACTCGTAATACGGCTGGTGGTAAATCCGTCACTTTTCCGTCACTTTTGGGACGGATTAACACCTCCTCCAAAGTTAGAATAACCCCCTGTGTCTCCAACATTCACAGAAAACACACACTCATACGTGGGGACTATTTCTTAGAAAGTCAGCTGTTTTATTATAAAACACCCCTTTGTCTTAGACATGTTAGAAAGAGATTCCAACCAGATGACCACGACTGTATGTTGATTTCTGATTGCTTTGCTGCAGCTACTTACTTAGACGGCCGGACCCGATCCACATGGGGACAGTGTCTCTCTAGACTACAAACTTCTTCCTCTAGGTATGAGGGATGATATACCCCCAGGGGGGAAACCCAAAGGACAGAATAGGTTTATTACAATGTGCCCAAACTTAGTGTAAGTAGGAGACATATATATTTCACTCTTAGTGACAGTATAGTAGGACTATTTTTGTGTTTTACTCTGTTAGTCACCTGCTTGTTTTAATTGTGCTATATTCTGCCTCTGTTGTCTTTGCCTGTCTGAGACCCTTTGGTAACTGAGAGAAAGGGATGGGATCTGATCAAACACGATTTCCCTGAGGAGTTTTCTTGTCATGCTCCCGGTTGCCACAATCATCTCGTCTAGAGATGAGGGGCTGCTAGTTAGCCGGAGAACCCGGATTCGGCCGACAGCTGTCATGTGGTATGGAATCATACTTAGCACCCACCATCCATGTGATCCTGTCTCCCACATCCAGTAGCCTCATTAGCATAATGAGAACCTACGTGACATGGCGTCACCAACGTTTGGTCAGACACCAATATTCGGATCCTCCTAAGTATCTTTGTCTTATCTAAAGCTAAAGACACCTCAATTCTATATACAGAGAGGTCCGTGGTATTGAGTATTTCCTTCTCAGCTATTTAGGTAGTACCTATTTTGAGCTGTAGCTTGTTCAAGCTTGAACCTTAAATGGACCAATCCCCACTTGGTGTCCTTATCTCTGAACATACATTTACCATTAAAATTGCGAACCCACAACAGGGAGCAATTGCAGTAAATATGCAACCACCCCTAACTGCACATTTATTGGCTAATGGTCTAACGGCCCAGGGGGGTCCAGTTACATTTGTTGTTGAGGCTCAGCCAGCATATAGAACAGAAATCTTTTACTCTTGCGTCACTTTTCCAGGAGTAGATGGGTACACAAATACATTTCACCACTATACACCTGCAAACATACCTGCACAATACAGAGCTTATGCATATTTAGAAATACCTTTATCTTATCAAGACATAATAATTGGCTTGATGGCGCCCTACCACATACAATATTACACGTTAGGTTAGGTCCTCTGAGCAATGATGGCCCGACTTGGCATTTATTCGCCGCATATACACCACATCCTGATGCAGCAACCTTAGCGGTAGCTTAGGTTCACTGCCTATATATAGAGCTTATGGCAATATACAGACTATTAGTACAGTTTGTCGTGCATACATTAAATACTAACCCAGCACGTGCTGCCCCAGTGCAACAACATGCAGTCACGCCAGACATTAATCCTGCAACCGTACATTCGATTATGGGCAAGGTACTCACCAAGCGGGAGGAAATTCTGTTTTGGTTAGCTCAAAAAATTCTCACTATGTGCTTGCCATTCGGGATGGTTCCCACAGTTGGTAACTGCAATACATGGGGCACGGTATTTGCCATGCTCTATACCATCGCCCACAGTACACCAATACTTGCCAATCTTCCGGGGGTGTTAAAACAAATTCAAGATGAATACGGGGCTGCCTCAGCCCTGGATTTGGGGATGCAATTAATGGACAATTTTGCCACAGTATCTTCAATCATATTAAGTAATCTTAAAGGGGAAGCAGTTGCACTAGCAGTGCGCATGTGGCTCCATAATGTTCCTCCACAGAATCAAGAACGTGAGCTACCAAAGATTATCGCAGAGACCTATTCCAGTATTGGTTGAGATAGTCTGGGGGCCAGAGTGATTAAGCCACAATTTCATGGCAGATATAATAAAGATACTACCAAACAAGTACCTGAAGGTTCGAAAAAATGATGGGATAAAAAACAGCAAACAAAAAGAGCAAACACCTAAAAAAGAAAGGGAAGAATCTCTAGGTATAACCTTAGAATTAGGGATAATATAAAAACGCCCGACAGTTATCAATATATTGATACACGCCAATCTCGTTTCTTTAAGGACTCACCGGAAAAATGCAGTGAGAGAGGTGGGAGGTCAGAGCAATGAACTGAGTACGTTAAACCGAGAAATGACTCACAACGCTCGTTGGAAGTTTCAGTTAAAAAAGAAGAGAAACTTCTTAACAAAAAACCCAATTTAAAAAGAAAAAAGTGGCAGCAGTTACAATTTGACATGCTACTGAAGAAGAGGGCTTTGCTGAAGAACAGGAAGTGGGCACTGGCATTGCTCGACAGTGCAGCAGAGGTCACAATAGTTTGCCAGGATTTTCAAGAGCATCTGGAGGTGAAAGCAACAGATGACTTCTTACAAGTTGAGATTGCGGGCATCAGTGTCTCCACACCCGATAGGGTATACAGAGTAACTATTCAGTTAGAAGGGGACTTTGAACAAAGGATAGATGCCATCTTTTGGGACTGCGTCATTTCTATTGACATTTCGCTTGCTGAAAAAGATTGGCCGCCAAAATTCACCTGCAATCTCTTATGGAGAGGAGGTGATTGAAAAATCCTTCTCGACCCTTGTTCCCAGAAAGCTTGTTGAAATTCATGCCATTGATTGGGCAGTGGCACAGGCTCCTGTGTTATATCGTAATCATGTAGGATGAGACAAAGATTCCCCCTTCCACGTAATACCAATAAAATCCCAACCTCAACCTTAATACGCAATAAAATATGATGCAAAAGCACCTGTGAGGGAAATCCTCAATCAATTAGAGTACCAGGGTGTCATTGAACCCTCAGACTCATCCATGAATAATCCATTATTTCCATATAGAATGGTCTTAGACTACAGACATTTAAACAGTCACACAAAAACATTTGCTATACAAAATGCACACAGCACAGCACTTATGAATAATATAGTGCGCAAAAAATACAAGTCGACCCTGGAAATATCTAAAGGGTTTCTCTGCCAAAACATAGCGCCTGAAAGTAGGGACCTAACAAGCTGTAGCACCCTTGGCTCTCAGAAAACATTCTGCTGACTCCAACAGGGGTGCAAAAACAACCCAGGACTGTTCTCAGCACGTGTAACATCTATACCACATGACATTGACCCTGAGGCGTTGTCATATGTGGATGACATTTATCTCACATACGATGACCTCATGCGACATTTAAGATGGGTAACCCGCATTGTTGTAGGATTTGCCAAAATCGGCTACAAATTCAAAATCAAAAAAATGAAAATAGCCTTTCTTAGTGTCCTGTTTTCGGGATATGAACTGTTGGATGAAGGCAGGAGCCTGGTGCCCCAATTTTTTGAAAAATGCGCACAACTACAACCTCCAAACACAATAAAAAAGCTCCAATCAGTGTTGGGCTTTTTAAACTCTGGCGGAACAGATATTACAGATTATGCACAACGCATCAAACCATGATACGACTTAATACATCCTGATTTTACTAGTACATTTTGGACGGTCGAACATACATGCATTCTAAAAGCTTTGCAAAAAGACATGCTTGAAGTAAAACACTTGCACACAAGGGACAATAAAAAACATTTGGTCATCAGAATAATTGCTGGTGCCATTGGTTTCACCTATGTGAAATCCAATGAGGGTCAGACCGTCCGAATTGCATATAAATCACACATATAGTCCACAGCTGAACAACGCTTTGCTCCCACGGAGAAAATTCTCACTGCTGTTCAGATGGCGGTCCTTAAAGAAAGACCTCTTGCCCAGGGGAAGTGCATTATTGTCATGTCCCCCATTCTGGCCCTAGAGGCTGTTACTAAAGTGAGCGTTCCAAACGCTAAAGCATAACATCCACGTTGGATCCAATTGGCAACGTCTCTGACAGCCACTGATGTTGATTATGTTTTTGACTCCAAATTACAGACCCAAGAATTCTTACAGTACGAACTTGAGTACCCAGTTCAAACAATATCATAAAATCTTGTACACTGATGGTTCAGCCCAACCAGTGATAGGAACAAAACATCAATACTCCGGTGCTTGCACAGTCGTGAGGGGTTACATGAAGGATGGCAAGTTCCAGCCACAAAATACTTACACGCAAACTCTAGGAGATTGCACTGCACAACTTGCATAGCTCAAGGCTCTGGTGATGGCACTAGAACATACGGATCCTGAGCTGATGGCATTGATTGTCTGTGATTTGTACTATTGTGTCCAGTCCTTCAATGAATATCTGCATTACTGGCACCAAAATGGGTTCAGATTTTAAAAGGCAACACCTTTAAACACAGACATCTGTGGGGGAATGTAGCGAAGCTGAAAGAAACGCTACCTAATGTCCATGTTGTGCACACACTAGGACATAGGCGTGTTGGAATACACGTTGAGGGCAACACTCTGACTGATGAAGCAGCCAGATCAACAGTAGCCCTGTTGCTGCAGTAACTCGTTCTAGATCAAAAGTGGATGATGAAGCACTAGCAGCTGTGAAAGCTTTGGCTGATGGCACACACTTGCCTAAAACCTATTCTGCTAGATATTCCTACCGGATGGGAAGTATGTTAGACGCAGAAGTAAATATACCAGGAGTGGGAGCCCTAGTGACTCCCAATAAAGACCTAAGACCAGAGTTTTAAAAAAGCAGTGCATGAGGGAGTTGCTTCTGCTCATGCTGGTGTGGCGCCAACAATTTAAATATTACAATCACAGTATTGGTGGCCAGGTCTCTAAAAACAGATCAAGCAGTATGTCCTTTGTTGTGACATCTGCCAGCAAATAAAAGGGTCCACCATGAAACGCCTACAGCAGACACCCCTCCTAATTTCCCACAAACCATTACAATGTGTTTACCTGGACCATTGTGGTCCCCTAACACCAGACAGTGCATGCACACACATTCTAGTCGCTGTTGAATCATGCTCCATATTTCTATGGGTTTGGCCACAATGCTCGGCTGACACTCGAGCTGTTATTAAAGATTTGCGACTCTTTATCGGCACATATGCTGTTTTGGCTTTCCACTCGGACCGGGGCCCTGCTTTTGCTTCAAGTGCTTATAGGGATGCCATGGCTTCGTTAGGGGTCTAACTGCATTACTCGTCTCCATTTCATCCCAAGGAAAATAGTGTAGTGGAGTGACAAAACAGAAATTTGAAGCAATCCTTAACAGCTAGAGAATTAGGCACGGTCGTATTTGGCTTACACACCTATATGGAGTCCAGAGAGCACTTAACAATCTGGCTAGAAGGTCCCTGGAGGGGGGCGTACATCATACGACTGCCTTTTCAGAACTCAAATGTATGTTCCAGATCTTGATGGTCCTGGTGTGGAGGTGGCGGATACACCCTTTGACATAAATGAATGTGTCACTGTCTTGCAGGACTTACAACAGTTCCATGATGACAACACATCTGCCAATGCTGCCTCCTTTGGAATCAGGGATGTACCAGTAACATCTACCGGCAGGATTCCTAAACTTGGGGATCTAGTGCATGAAAAGATTGCTGTGAAAAAGGAATTTGGTCCTTCTTATCGTGCACCGGTTCCAGTCCTGGGAATACACTGTAACAGAACTTCTACCACCGCTGCATGGCTCTAAGGAAAATCCCTTTGTCTCCATCGACAATGTCAAGCTACACCATGTGGCGATCCTGCAAAGCAGACCTAGAGGACTCCTGAGTAGTGTCCAAATCCCTCCCACTACAGACCAGGTTGTTCCCCTACAAGTCTTCAACAGCAACACTGATACCTCTCCGAATTTGGGGAGGGTGGAAAATGAGCTTTCATTAGTTCCACTTACAACTACTTTTACAATCAGTAATAAAAATAATGAGCAATTTCTTACTAATTCTTAACAAACGGATGTCGTAATTTACTATGAACCACCAAGGGAGCCCTCAGCAAGTTTTCCTCTACACAACACAGCTCCAGTTTTTGCACAGACAGATTCTGGTTATTTTGTCGATGTAAACGACATTTTCACTGACTCATCTGCCTCTACTGTAACAGAACTGTCAAAAGCACGTAAGCTGATACATTGGCTTAAAATTAACTATCTCATTCGTCCATGGATTTACCTATGGCTCTTATTGACTGTACTTGTCTTCCTCCTTTGGATTGGGTTTGTCATTGTTTTCTTTCTCCTTATGCATGGTCATTTTCTTCCTGAACGCTCTACAGTTGAACTGGCCGGATGAGGTCCTAAAACCAAATTTTTCATCACACAAAATTCGCAGAGAGTTGTTTCTGGTGAACATTGCAGCCATACCAATTCCCGATGGGATTGTTTGGGATAAAGTATTATTCAACACATATGGGCCTACTGAGGTCATTCAAATACCATATGTATTCAAACTTTCTATGGCAGATGTGATCACACCCGGAGTAGTTTCTAGTGATTGGGATGTGAAAACTGGTGATGCTATGATATCCGATCTGAAGTATTATACAGTATTTGAAAATGAAGATGTGTACCAGTTTAAAGGAAATTATGGTGATATGTTCTGTTATAATTACTATGGGCATTATTTCATTCACAGAGCAAGTACCAAAAAGACTATTTTTAAATATACACAATGGGAACACTGCCCAACTCCACCAGTAGGCAGTTTTAAAACGTATATTGAAAAATGTGCATATTTTTCTGGGCACAATGTTAAAAATGCTGAGTCATATTATTTCAAATTGCCAGAAATGGAAAGAATATTTCTAAATTTAAAAGTACAACAAACAAGCTGTTTAGGCTTAGCAAACATAAAGGAATTGAATGTGCCCAGTGTTCCTACTCCTGCAAAATTTTACAAATCACAAAAGTATATAAATGCCTCAGATGATCAACTCAATGAATAGGTCCGGAATGATACATTTAACATCATTTTGCATCCTGGTAGGTGGTTATTGTGGCCTTTACACACCAATGAGTGCCATACACATTGTGTTAACTCCTCAGGGGGTTTCAGAACAAATAGGCTGGACCCTTGCTATGTGTCCTGAGAACACTCATGTATAGTGACAACATATAGTGTAGGGAAACTATGCCAGCAATGGTTGAAGGGTTCCTCACTGGATGCTGTTAAAGAACATCTAAATCTCCTGTCCAATAACACATATTTACAGGATTTCCTGTCAGGCCCCAGAAGACAACGCAGAAAACACTTCTTATATGCTGCATATAATGAAATATGGAAGCTTTTCCAAAAAGAAGTGGCTGCCCGGTTAAGGCAAATAGATCGGGAATACTTACAGAGAGCGTTAGCAGTAGTAGATAATGGGATTAACACCTTGTCTAACCGAATATACACCTTGAACAGATATAGTACAGAGTGACTTATCATTCTTGCAACATGGACAAAGTCAGCTAAGATCCATTATGCAGTTAGGTTGGACACTACAAACATTGAAAGCAGGTCGCATTCCCTTGCAACACGTGAACGCAAGGGAGATTTTTACCACATTTAATTTAGCACGACAACAACAAATAATGGCTATGAAAGAAGCAACATATGTTATGTTGAATATTGAAAAGTTAGAAAAGCTGCCTTTTACTGTGGCTGAAATACCATCTGCTGAATGGTTAATACATGGGGTTATAAATCTGCCCATTTCAATACTTCAATTTACATCCTGTTTGGAACACATTTCAGTGGGTAGATATGAAATCAATCAATCAATCAAACAGTGTTTGTAAAGCACAACTACTCACTCGTTAGGGTCTCACAGTGTGGGGGGCAGTGTAGCATCTATCGGTGAGGTAGATTAAAAAAGCTATGTCTTCAGTTCCTTCGTGAAGCTGGGGAGGGAGGGAGGGCGTTCCAGGCGGTGACTGCGAGGTAAGAGAAGGAGCATCTTCTTGTCCTGGTTTTCCTGATGCGGGGTACTTCTGAGAGAGAGAGCTGGGCTGAGTGTAGGGCCCTATGGGGTACATGGAAGTTGAGTCGCTGGTTCAGGTAGGCTGGTCCGGTATTGTGGAGGGCTTTGTTTGTGTGGGTGAGGATCTTGAAAGTGATTCTTTTCTCTATGGGGAGCCAGTGCAGTGTGCGTAGGTGTTGCGAGATGTGGCATTGTCGGGGTAGGTCGAGGATCAGTCTGGCGGTGGCGTTCTGGATGTTTTGCAATTTGCGGGTGAGTTTTGTGTTGATCCCGGCGTAGAGTGCGTTGCCATAGTCCAGTCTGCTGGTGATGAGGGTGTGTGTGACGGTCTTTCCATGTTAGAGGAGGATCCATTTGAAGGTCTTGCGTAGGAGGCGGAGGGTGCGGAAGCAGGTGGAGGTGACTGAGTTGATCTGATGGTTCATGCTGAGGTCGGGGTCAAGGATGATTCCGAGGTTGCGGGCTTGGCTGGCGGCGTGGGCGGGTTTCCGAGGGTGGGTGGCCACCAGGAGTAACTCCATGTATTGGGTTGAGGGCCCATGATGAGTACTTCTGTCTTGTTTGTATTGAGTTGAAGGCAGCTGTCTCTCATCCAGTTGGCGACTGCTTTCATGCCTTCGTGGAAGTTGTGTCTGGCCTTGTCAGGTTCTTTGGAGAGGGAGAGGATGAGTTGGGTGTCGTCGGCGTAGGAGATGATGTTTTCTGTAGCTTCTGACTATGGTGGCTAGTGGGGCCATGTAGACGTTGAACAGCGTGGGGCTGAGGGAGGATCCCTGGAGCACTCCGCAGGTGGTGGGTGTGGGATCTGCGAGGAAGGGGGCAAGTGTGATGGAAAACTGTGTCAAAAGCTGCTGAGAGGTCAAGTAGGATGAGTGCCGCCTTCTCTCCCTTGTCCAGTAGGGAGCGGATGTCATCTGTTGCGTCCAGGAGGGCTGTTTCTGTGCTGTGGTTTGACCTGAATCCGGATTGGGAGATGTTGGGGATGTTGTGGTCTTCTAAAAACATGATGAGTTGGCTGTTGACTACTTTTTCAATGACTTTTGCAGGAAATGGAAGTAGAGAGATAGGCCTGAAGTTTTTGAGGTCGTGGGGTCAGCCGAGGGATTCTTGAGGAGGGGGTTGATCTCGGCGTGTTTCCAGTCGTCGGGGAAGTTGGCAGCAGCTAGAGAGCAGTTGATAGTGAGGTGGAGCTTGGGGCTGATGATGCTGAAGAGTTCCTTGCTGTTGTGTGCTTGTGAGGAGATCCTGTCTTGGATAGCTTACTTTCTGGCTTTTCCAATGAGTTGGTGGTGTGCGGCGGTGGTGGCTCTGAGGTTGCTGTGGGCTTCTGGAGTTTTGGTGTTTCTCCAGATTTTCTCGAGGTGGCAACAAGTGCGTCTTGATTCCCGGAGTTTGGGGGTGAACCTGCTGGCTCTCTTTGCATGGGTGTTGTTGTTCTTTTTGAGGGGGGCTATGGTGTTGGCACAGTCGTGACCCAGTTGTGGAAGGTGCGTGCAGCAGTGTTTGGGTCGTCGTTGCGTGCAATGGTGGGGGCAGCGATGGCGAGGATGGCGGCGAGCTTATCGTCGGTTATTCTTTTCCAGTTTCTATGCGATGGCTGGAGTGGAGTGATGGTGATGGTGGGTGTGTTGAAGGTGAAGTGAATGCATCGGTGATCTGTCCATGGGAGTTCTGTGGTGTGGCTGAAGGTAGCAGAGGTTCCTGTAGTGAAGATGGGATCGAGGGTGTGTCCTGCTGAGTGTGTTGGCTCTGTCACGATCTGTCGGAGTCCTATGTTGTGGAGGTTGTCTAGAAGGGATGCAGTGTTGGGGTCTTGTAGATTCTCAAGGTGGAAGTTAAGGTCTCCCAGCAGTATGTAGTTGGTGGCTGCAATGGCTTGTGCGGAGATGCTGTCCATGATGGAGTCGGCGAAAGGTGTGCGAAGTCCAGGGGGGTGGTAGATGATTGTTCCCCTAATGGTGGATGTCGGGCTGGTGTGTAGCTTGAAATGGAGGTGTTCCATCAGGTTTGTGGCTTCTTTGGAGTCTTCGAAGTGTGTATTCAGGCGTAGGTTTGACCTGTGGACGATGGTGATTCCCCTCCCTGGGCAGCTGGGGCGGTCTTTTCGGGAGATCTTGTATCCCTGGAGGATGGCGATGGCGATGTCTGGGCCTGAGGTGTTGGTGGTCCAGGTCTCGGTGAGGAATGTGACATCCGGGGTGGTGCTGTCAAGAAGGTCCCAGATTTCGGTGGCATGTTTATGGAGGGAGCGGACGTTGAGGAGGATGCACTTCATGGGTTTTGGTTTCAGAAAGTTCTTGCGGGTGGGTTGTGCTGGGTCCCGGGTCTTGGTGGTGGTGCAGGTTTTACGGCATTGGAGGCAGCTGAAGGGACCGTGTGTGTTGCCTGGAGATGCTTACTTGTAGTTGTTATTGCATCCTGGGTTGAGTGCGATGAGTTTTGCTGCTGTGTAGAGGCAGAGGGTGGCAGGTCCCGGGGTCCTGGCGCTGGTCACGTTTGGTTCATGGACGGGCGCAGATAGGCTTGCCTTAGGTGCGCCCTTGGCGTACCAGTGGCTGCCATTAAGTAGGAAGAGGGGGAGGAGAGGACAGCTGGGAGGCGGGAGCAGAAAATGGCACAAAAAAGGCAGCTGGCCGAGGGGGCAGCAGCGGCAGGGATAGAGCCTGAGAGAGAGGAGGGGGCGGGCTGCAGGAGCAGCAGCAGTGGGGAAGTGAGAGAGGGGGGAGAGCGAGAGTGAAGAGAGAGAGAGCAGAGTGAGGGGAAAAAACAAGGAAGAGAGAGTAAACGCAGAAAGCAAAAGACACAAAAGGAACACAAAAAGAACAGAACACAAAAGGAGCAACACACAAAGAGTAAAAAGAGGCAAAAGAGGAAAAAAAGAGAAACAAGGCAGAGCGCAGCCTAGCAGAAGAGCAGAGCTCTCCCACTAGACACCAGGGATGAGGCGCAGGCAGACTCCTGAGGGTGGAGGAGGGTCTCAAACTCTTGACAGAGGTCATAGTTCAGAGGACAGAAGGGCTTCACTTGCCGATCGAGCTACGAGGTGGCAGAGTAGTTCACTGACTAGGTCAGTGAGGTTGCTCGTCCTACCGGGCAGTGGCCACCATTAAGTAGGGGGGTGAGGAGAGGATAGCTGCGAGGCGGGAGCAGAAAATGGCACCAAAAAAGGGGGTGGGGGAGCAGCGGCGGGGATAGAGCGCGCAAGAGAGGAGGGGGGTGGGGCCGCAGGGGCAGCAGTGGCAGGGGAGTGAGAGAGTGGGGAGAGCAAGAGTGAAGAGAGAAAGATCGGAGTGAGGGGAGAAAAATGAAGAAGAGAGAGTAAACGCAGAAAGTGAAAGACACAAAAAGAACACAAAAGGAACAGCACACAAAGAGTAAAAAGAGGCAAAAGAGGAAAAAAAGAGAAAAGATGCAAAGGGCAGCCTAGCAGAAGAGCTCTCCCACTAGACACCAGGGATGAGGCGCAAGCAGAAGCCTGTGGTGGAGGAGGGCCTCGAAGTCCTGACAGAGGTCAGAGTTCAGAGGTCAGAAGGCCTTCACTTGCCAGTGTAGCTACGAGGTCAGAGCAGTTCACTGAAAGGCTGGGAGATAGTTACATACACGAGGTGTGGGAGCTTCCTTTCTTGTACAGATGTTTCAATAGCATGAAAGAGGTCTGTCTTAGCGGTAGTGAATGCAAGACTTCTGTGAGCCATTCAATGGTTTGTAAACAGCTGTCCTTGCACAGGACGTGTAATGCCTCCGTGGCAATTTGGCCTGTTATCTGAAGGGAGTCCAAGTTCCCTTGATGAGACCTGCATTCCAGGTGCTCTCAAATGACAGCTATGTGTGCCTTAATAGTAAGAGCTGTTGTGAAATGCAAGCCGGAATAGCTTATGTGTAATTTCGGTCTCCAAAATTGTTACTGAAAGTGCTACCGCCAGCACAAAGGTGTTGTGAACCTATGATGCAGTATTTCGGAGCACCACTCCTGGAACAATTGGAGTATGACTGTTCTTTGTCATTCCGACCAGTTTTGGATTGTGTGCAGCCCGTGTTTCATTGCCTCTGGTGCCTCGTCAAATGTGCACTGAAAGTATGTCTTTCTACATAGCATTTACTTTCATTGGATGCTGATCTCTTGATGTTCTCGATGAGGGTCATTAGCAGACTTGCGCGTTGAGGGTGCATTTGCTACAGGAAGCCGTTTATGAGTTGCCTTTTGTGGAGTCTGTGACTCTTAACCCTATGGAGGGCATGACACGGAATGCTGTTGCCTCAGCTGGAGCTCAGGCTTTAGAACACGAGTGCTCTGTGGCTTTCCTTGGATATGATCTGGATATTTTACCACCTGCCGAAATAGAACGTCTCCTGGCTTCAATTATCCCGGGTGTAACTGGTGATTTCCAAAGTGGCACTGACTATTGAATTTGGATTTTTTAACATGGTGTTCAAATTGTCCTTTTCCTGCCCTGGTGTCTCTTAACTTGTCACCATTGACAGATATGTTTTTTTTTTTGCAAAAGATTTTATTAGATTTCTTTTACCTTGAGCTTTTAAACCGTCTTTGACCGGCAAGGGGAGGGTGTTGTACAGCTACTTTAGCCTATTAGGACTATTCTTGTGCTTTTCTCTGTTAGTCACCTGCTTGTTTTTATTGTGTTTTATCATCCTAGTTATTGCAATACATGCCTTTTTATCTAAGATGCAGTTATTTCGATAAACCCTTATTGAACTATATTCTACCTCTGTTGTCTTTGCCTGTATGAGAGCCTTTGGTAACTGAGAGAAAGGGATGGGATCTGATCGACCACGATTCCCCTGAGGAGTTTTCTTGTCGTGCTCCCGGTTGCCATCCTTGTCCAACACCCCCAGATCCATCACCACCCTCCCTGTTGCTCCCCACCCAGTTGGCTGTGCCAGCTCACCCAAGAGGGTGGGCGTCTCCTTCACACCAGGCACCTCACCCTCCTACCTACGTTATCCCTGTGGTCCTGAGTGAGGAGGCTAATGACCTACTGAGGAGTATCTTTGTGGGTCAGACCGCCATTCTGAATGCCATCCAGGTGCAGGGCAGCCAGCTTCAGAAGGCGGTTCCGTACCTGGAAGGCATTCATAATGCCATGTCTGGCCTACAGCAATCTCTTCTGGATGTGGCCTCTTCACTGACGGCAGCCTTTCACTCCCCCACAATCCTAACCACCACCACCTACATCTTCCCCATCTAATTTCCCTCTTCCCATACCTGTTCCAAGCATACACACACATCTGCACGCACCCACTTTAACACACACAAGAAGCACGCATAGGCACAAGCACCACAAGACACACCGACATGCAAGCGCTCAACATTCACTTACACACACCACCACACACACCATTCCCACATACACCACCCCAACACACACAGACCCACACACCACATTCAACATACTCCAATACACTACCTCAACCTTCACAGACCCATACTCCACACATACCATACCCCCAGACACCACCCAACACCCACAGACACAGCCACCACATACACCATATCCCCAGACACAACCCTCACCCCTACAGATCCACACACCACACACACCATAACCCCAGACACCACCCCAACACCCATAGACACAGCCGCCACACCTACCTTAGCCATCAGCTCCGCCTCACAGCCCCCCAAGAGACGGAAACACCCATACCCACACATGCAACATACACCACTAAATCCCAAACATACCTCAGAGTGGCACACATTAGCACCAACAACACCCATAGCCGACACAAGCACTTCCTCAACCTCCCAACCCCTAATCCTTTCTGCTGACTCTACCCATTTTCCCGAAGAAACTTTCCTGTTTGACCTTGCCCTGTCCCCTCCCAAAACCCATCCTTTCCACATCCAAGTCCCCCCCTTTCACACCTGCCCCCGCCCCATGGAACCGGCCATGCCCCCCCACTCCTAAGGAAAAGCCGACCCTTCCCAAAGCTAAGCCCACTTCTTCCAAAACCAAACCCATCCATCATAAATCAGACCCCACCTCACCCAAGGGTGATGACTGAGGTGCCTAGCATGTCTACTTGATGCCCCTTACTGTGGAGGTCCCTTTGGTAATGATCAGGAAGTCAAGTTGTGGTGCACAGCAGTGTACCTGGACTGATGTATGTGGACTGGCCATTGGCCTTTAATCAAAAGTTATGTTAATAAACCCAAGCTGTTGTTTCGGGTATACATTTCATCCTGCCAATACTTTTCTACTTTTTTATTGTTCCTGAGTAAGTTGTGATGTGTGCCAACAGTTGTGTTTGATTCACCCTGATTGCTGATCCATTTGTTGTGGTTGGCAAGATCTGACTTTGGGAGTGTAATGATATTTGTGTTTTGACCACTGACTCCACATTGCACTTAGCACACCATCACATTACTGACCACCAGCTTCATTTTGCCTATTGACTTTATTTTAGCATTAGCCACCACCACGTTAAAAGCTGCAAGTAGTTTTCCACATTGTCATGTTTTTATTCTGCTTGCTTTCATGTCCTTTCCCACCAAGGGCTTAGGCTGATAAGAATGTACTAGGACAGCAGGGAACCGTTTTGTTTTGAAGGGGCACCTTGGGATTTTGTCCAAGTCTCGACATGTTCTTTTCAAAGCTGGCATAAAGTAATCAGAATTTTTTGAATAACAAACGTCTGCAATGAGAGGGTGTTTCTAGAATTTTCCTCTCTTGTTTGTTCAAAGTATAAGAGGCCGAGACCAGATGGACTGGGGTGTGAGTGATTCAGATCTCAGACATGATTAGGACGCTGAGGTGTGTCATCCTTCCTGTGAGGATAATTGATCTCTCTCTCTCTTCACGATCGATTTTGGGATCTGGCGATCTGATGCTGAAAGGATGGAGATGAAGCAGATGTGCCCTTGCCTCATGGTGATGTATATTTTTTAATTCTTGTCATCTGCTTTGCATTGTGACATATATATATATATATATATATATATATATATAGAGAGAGAGAGAGAGAGAGATTTGCTGTGTATATTGCAGTGGAGAAACATTTGTACATGTTTTCATTTCATTGATGTGACCATTTTTAAATGTGTGCTTTCAGCATGCTGACTTTCCTTTACGAACCTTGCAAAGTGAATTAATAAATGTCTTCTTTAGACTAAGAAGCGCATTCCAGAGCTTTTTGTCAGTGCATGAGTGTTTCAGCTCAGTCATTATTGAAGCAAAACAGGGAGCAGTGCTGGTGTCACCCAGGACAAGGGGAGATGTTCAATGGATGGCTATGTGGGTGGTAATCCAATTGGGGTGTCATTGCATTGTGTGTTGTTTGATATGGTAAGTATTTCATCTTGGGTAGGCCAATCTCAACATCTATTGGGTTACATTTCTGCCCCTGATGTTGATTGGACATTCATATCATGTGTGCAAGCTAGAGTTTTGTTTATCCACACATGGAGGGTGTTCAACTGTGCTACCTCCCCATACATTTGGCTGACCATGTGTCCATTTTCATGTGTATACCTTTTAGCTACTTCACCTAAATGTGTGACCCATGCTGTTGCTGTTGTATTTGTTTTCTTTGTAGGAAGCTGGTCTGCTGTGTGGTGAACATCTGTAATGTTATCACCTTATACCAGGTCCAGGTATCCCCTATTAGTGAGATGTAGATAGTGTTTAGGACCCCAGGGCTTTCTAGAGGTAGCTGTGGATGAGCAGCCAAGACTTATCTAGGAGACATGCAAAGCTTACGCAATACCACTATAGTCACACAGCACTTACACACAGGAAAGAATCACACAGTGTTACAAAACTAAAGGTACTTTATTATGGTAACACAAATACTAAAATACTGTATAGACAATATTCTAGTAGCAGGTGAATAAACACACTATTATATACACCTTTGTAATCAGGAATGGGTATAGAAGGCAATAGAAAACTGAAAGAACCATAAATAATAGAAACCCCAGGGGGGAGACCAAACCATATACTAAGTAGATGGAATGCAAAAGGCAGGCCCCCATGCAAGGAAGTGGAATCTGTAGAGGGGAGCTGGAGGAACTAGGAACCCCAAAAGGTAAGTACCAGAGTGCCACCCAGCGACCAGGAGAGAAGAGGTAAGTACCTGTTTTTTCCCAAACCCAGAGGTAAACTTTGTAAAAGGACTGTGCAAGACTCAAGCCAGACTGGAAGAAACAGAAGGTGAATCCTGACAGAAGAGGACCTACAAATGAAGGAGACCAAGTCCAGTTCCAGTTGCAGTGTCCGGTTGGGGCAGGAGCCACTACCCACCCTTCTGGAAATGCAGGCCAGGTCAACGTTGAAGACCAGGAATCAGCTATGCAGCACAGAAGCAGATGAAGAGTTCCAGGAGTGATACAGTCAATGTCCTACGATGGAAGGATAGTTGCAGTCAGGAAGTGGTGTGGAAAAACCACCAACAAGCCTTGGCAAAGGCAAGAGTTGCAGAGTTGCTGGGGACCAGGAAGGTCCAAGGGGACTCAACTCAAGGAGGGGAGTCCCAGGCAACCTTCAGCAGAGATGAGAGCCAGAAGCCAAGGATGCAGCCCCCACAGGCAACTCAGAGGCAACAGACACAGGAGTCGCAGTGAGGCCCACTCAGCACACCTGAAGAGGAGTCCCATGTTGCTAGAGCAGCAGGCAGGAGACTGTGCTTTTCAAAGAAGAGTGCTGGAGGCCGGGGCTACATGGAGCCTGGAAGAAGAGCCAACTCTTCCTACATGGAGACGCAAAGATCACCATCTCCCAAGTTGGAAATCTGGTAGAGGGGACCGAGGGGACCAATCCAGACCACCACCTGTGTTGCAGGATCCACACAGAGTTGCAGGAGAGAGGATCCACTGCGCCAGTCGTCGATGTGGTTGGTGTCTGCAAATGTAGGGGAGTGACTCCTTGACTTCAAGGGAGATTCTTTCGTGCTTCTTAGTGCAGACTGAAGACTTGCTGCCCTCAGATGATGCACATCCGGGGAAATGTTTTAGTTGCTGGAAGGAGCCGGAGAAACAATGTTGCAGGGCAAATTCATCACTGGAGCTGCAGATTGTGGGTTTCTGTGAACTCCAGTTTTGGTTCCAGTGGCCAGAAGTCAAAGTAAACATTGCAGAGGAGTCTTGCTGGAATCTTGCATGTCGAATCTGCGGACCCACCCAAAAGGGAGATCCTAAATAGCCCTAAAAGGGGGATCGGCCGCCTAGCAAGGTGACCACCTATCAGCACCGGGCTGTGACGTCACCTTCCTGACCTGGCCACTCAGATGCTCCCAGAGGCCTTTTCCCATCTTAGATTCAAGATGGCAAAATCAAGTGGCCACCTGGAGGAGCTCCGGGGGTGGTGATGGACAGGGGAGTGGTTACACCCATTTCCACTGTCCAGTTTTGTGCCAGAGCAGAGACAGGGCGTCCCTGGACTGGTGCAAACCAGTTTATGCACAGAGGGCACCAAATGTGCCCTTTAAAGCATACCAGTGGCTTGGGGAGGCTAACCCCCGCAAGCCATGTTACACCTATTTCCAAAGAGAGAGGGTGTTGCCTCCCTCTCCCAAAGGAAATCCTATGTTCTGCCTTCCTGGGATTGAGCTGGTCAAACACCAGGAGGGCAGAAACCTGTTTGTAGGGTGGCAGCAGCTTGACTGCCTGGGAAACCCTACAAACTGGTAGGAGCAAAGCTATGGATCTTCTAAGGAGCCCCCAGAGTGCATGGACTCATACAACCAATACTGGCAACAGTATTGGGATATGATTCGGACATGTTTGATACAAAACATGCCTAGGTTCGGAGTTACCATTATGTAGCTGGACACAGTGACCTGTGTCAAGTACACGTGTACAATTGTGTCCCCACACTTACGAAGTCCAGGAAAATGGTGCAGGAGTTCATAGGGGTACCTCTGCTCATGCAGGGGTGCCCTCACACACAGGTACCTGCACCCTGCCCTCTGGGCTAGAAGGACCTGCCATAGGGGTGACTTGCAGTGACCTGGTGCAGTGACCTGAAGTGAAAAGGTTCACGCACCTTTTCACGGAGGCTGCAGAGGCAGGCCTGCAGACACATGAGCCCTTATGGGTGGCATAATACATGCTGCAGCTCATGGGGATCCCCTAGTGCTCCAATGCCCTGGGTACTTAGGTACCATTTACTAGGGACTTACACGGAGGCCCCAGTATGCCAATTGTGGGGTGTGCAAAGTCAGTAACAACTACATTTAGAGGGGGAGAGCACGGACACTGGGGTCCTGGTTAGCAGGATCCCAGTGAAAACAGTCAAAACACACTGACAATTGGCAAAAAGTGGCGGTAACCATGCCAAAAAGAGGATACTTTCCTACATTCTTGACTTGCACTTACACATTTGGCACATAGGCATGACACTTGGTTATACTATTGGTTGTCCCTAAGACACATGGGGCCCCAGTTCCTGTACAAATAGAGTTTTAGGGGCATGCGCAAAGTGAAATATGTCCCAGGGCAGTATCCGTCCTGGGGTCCCCCTGATGCCACCATCCCTATTCTGCAGGTATTGTTTACATTGTGAGATTTGGATATTTGCCTCACAAAATATTTTGCATCCTATTTACCTTTCATTCTCTTGCAATGTGGGTGATATGTGTGGGTCCATTACAGGAATGTTGCATGGAAGAGGTGTTACGGTTAAATGACGCATCCATACATATGTTTCTTCAATAGCACGACAGGCCATGGCAGGTCAGCAATGTGAAGATGTCAGTTAAATTAGTAGCTGTGATATTGATGTGGTATTGCTGTTGTGTGACACAATGTTATGTACTCTTAACTGTCCCTGATACTGGGATGTGCAGACATGTGTGACTTTGTGGAGTGTAGCGGTGCAGTGTCAATGACCTGCCCACAAGGGGTGTCATAGGGCTGTCATTGGATCATAAGTTGTGTGCTACTCTGACCCAGGACACACAGATTTATACTTGGTCCACTGTGCGCAGCCCCCATACCAGGTCTATGACGGTGCATCGATTAGCTGTTGAGTTCGGGGATATGGGTAGGTGTTTTGTCTTGCCATCAGTTGGATCCACTGCAGGGTTGATTTTGGGCTCCTTCTATCAGCATCAGTCGGACGTGAAGGATCGGCTCCATGGCACCACAGAATGTGTGAAGCTGCCTACAGGTGGGTTCCTGCCTCATGTGCCTCCGTTTCTGCCAGCTGAGACGTGATGGTTGGACCGCCACACTGACTTTGGCAGAAAGGAACATCATAATATGTCCGGTGGAAACACTAGCGGTCCATCCTCCCACAGCCTCATTGGCCTATCTCGCGGCTGTGGCAGTATACATTGCCTGGTGGTGCCGGCGGGACCACAATGGTCTTTTGTCTATGGAACCGCATGCATCGTAATACAGTGGTCCGACCCCCAACCCGATGGTGGTTGGACCTCTGCCATGGTGGTCCACAGACCACCAAACTCTTAATCCTTAATTTTCTCTCTGTTGTAACAGAATAAATAACTATTTCCTCCCACAACAGAGGGCATCAATTAACCATACATTTTTTCCTTAGCAAACAGAATTTCCTCAATGAAAATAAAAACACACTTTTAATACCTGGCACTCATAATTTGTTTTCCTCTTATTTCCAATGAAACATGGAGAATGTAAAACAAGCAAGCTACATTTCAATAAAGATGAGGAAACAGACTGCTAATGGTGGCTACATTTATTGTATGGTGAGATTAACTGAGTCCAGAAATTATTGGAGGTGTGCTGAGTATTTTTCATGGCATTGGAAAGGCAGAGCAGTTAGTCTGGGTGACACTTTTGAAAGGACCACAGAGCATAACCACTCTGCTTCTGTAATGGAGATTGAAGGCAACAAATACAATTGCTAGCAGACACCTCCAATGAACTCCGTAGCACAGTTTTGAGGGAGGTAGCCCAAAACATCCCAATGCACATTGCTAGTAGTATGCCCACAATGTCTAATTTAAGGCGAATGGTTCAGAGACAAAAGCAGGCGAATAATCGACAAAGAATAACACCACAACCCAACTCTGACATTAACATTCCTCCTGAATTCACCGCTTCTTTTACTAATAACCTTTCCTACTGTATGACAGTGAGAACCCTCTCAAATGATTACTAGTCTTTAGTAACACTGGAGAATACTAAAATGTGAAACTTTTAATTCAACTCCCCATCCATTCACCCAAATGTACACTGTTCATGGCAACATCAACAACAATACCACCCCTTCAGTGTACAGCTTACTCCCTGACAAGCAACCCTCAACTTACACTGTATTTTCTATCAGTAGTAAAAACTAAAACATTGAATAAAAGTCTTAGGTAAATAATAATTGACTTTGAATTGCAAATGATTAATACAATTAGTAAAATGCACCCTGACACACAAACTCGAGGATGTTCTTTTCTCTTTTCCCTGGCATATTCTTGAAAAATTCCAAAAAACATCCTTAGCTGAGGATTGTATGTCAAATAGTAAACTGCAATACACATTTAAAAACACTAACAGCTTTGAGTTGTGTATGACTTCTACACATCAATTATACAATCAGACTAGTTTAACCAAAATGAAGAAAAATTGACTCCACTCCTAAAGTGTTTTGAAGACACGGGGATTGGCCATCTAGGCAGGTCAGGTCATAGAAGGAAGCCAAGGTTTCCCTTTGACTGGTGGAGCTGTTACTCAACTTGCTTAGAGGGAGGATCAAAAACAAACAATGCCACAGAGGAATGGCATAATTAGTTCAACAATTCCATAGGAAAATGTCACACTAACCTTTATCATTTCTTGGAAATTTTGAATAAGAACAAAGGCCCATACTTATGGGAACTGGCATGGACGCTGCTGCAAGTCTTCTTGCTGCACTGCCCTATGCCAATGTAAAAGGGCAGGAATGTACCATATTTATGAAATGCAGTGCTGTCATTTTTCCCTGTGCTGATGCATAATTGGCTGCCTAGCGCCAATGCAGACAACCTTGCACCATGGTCCAAGGGTGCAACACACATGGAAAGAGGTGAAAATATTTCTCCTTGCTACGCTTGCTTTGGGGAGGTGTAATGTTTTGGAGCTGCCCCAGGTTTACCTTATTTTGTAAATCTGGGGCAGCATGAAAATCCTTGAGTGTTGAATGGGACAACCCACCGTCAGGCCCATGGAATGCCTCTCTGGCGCAGAGTAAGGCAAAGCAGCAAGTTGCATTGCTTTGTCTTTCTCCATATCTATGAGGCCATGCAAAGGCACACAAAGTGGCTTTGCTTGGCCTCACAGATATGGATGGGAGGCCTCATCATTGGAGCATAAAAAAAGTGATAATCCAGTGGCACAAGCCTCTCATAAATATGTCCCAAGGTTTTCAGGAAATGAGAATGGCACAGACATTGTCAGGTAGTCTGAATCATCGTTTATCTAAAAAAGTAAATATCTGAGAGACTCTTGACAAAAATCCATCAATTTCCATTAATGGGAGCTTCACACTATCTAGACAATATTGCATACATCTTATACTACTAACATTAACTAATACTCTTTAGAACTCCTCACCTGTTTTAAAAACATTTTCAAATAAAATTGGCAATTTTTTCTTTTTTTTTCTGTTTTCCACAAAATTAAAGAGTGGTTTGCATTCCTACCTGTAGTTGTCTTTGTACTTTGACTCTTTGTGATGTTTCATAAACCTCTCACCAAGAGTCCTGAGCAATCTAATAATCCAAACAGAAAAATCAAAATCTCCATAAAAGCCTACTCTCGATTTAAAAAAAAACCTCTCTTACGTTCCATTTTTTGGTATTCCACAGAAAAGCGAAAAATAATCCAATAATCAACTTCTCGTATAAGTCTAGTTGGAAAATAAATGTAAAAAAATATCCAATTCCCCAAACAATTTCCCAACATAAAGTCCAGCAGCTATCCATCCACAAATCCATTTTTTCCCTCAAGGCTGTGGTCTTTGTCTTGTATAGTTACAAAATGCTAAAAAAACACACGACACAAAAATTTTAAAATGTTGCTTTTATTATTTCAAGTAGATGCCATTAATTTTTTTTCCTACTTTTAAAAACCTAATATGAAAATAAAAAAAGAACTGTCAATGTGCACACATGAACATAACCTGCATAGGGATGTAAAAGTGGTTAGAACTGCAATATATATATTTTTTAACTATACACCATCTATCTACCCCATCACTTCTTAATATAAACTTAGGGCCTGAATATGAGTTTGTCAGTTGGACTGCCAGACCTCAATTGAGGCCGTCTCACTGCGATCCCACAACCGCTGTATTATGATGTTCCCGCCGGCCCAGCGGCGGTGTTGATGACGGCGGTGGCCCTGTGGAGGACGCAGTCAGGGAAACAATGTATATCTTTCCATAGGTGTTGATGCAGGTGTGTACATTTTTCATAAGCAATGCACATATGCATGACACATGTGGAAAAATATTCTAAACATGCTCCAAAGCCATTGCTTAAGAATGGACCATACATGTTCATTCTAGTCAATGGCAGGAAATGTGACAGGTATGTACACGATTTTACCTGTCTGTTTTGTGGTAGAGTTTCTAATATGATGGGGGCCCTGGACGAAGGGGTCGACATCGGGGACTGATATGAAAAGAATGGATTGGGGGTGCAAACACCCCATATCCCTCTATTCTGCCAGCTCAAGGCTGGCAGTGCCCACTGCCACAGTCGGGTCGAGGGGAAGGCAATTCAAAATCTGGATGGGGCTCTCCTTACTTACCTGCCATATGGTAGCTGAAATTCCCAGACCGCCAATGTGGCAGTCTGCAACAGGCTGGCGGTATCGGCAGGACCACAGTGGTCTTGTGGCTATGGAACTGCCTGCATCGTAATACAGCGGTCAGACCGCCAATGATCGTCTGATAGCCACCACCGCGATGATGGTCGCTGGACTGCTAAACTCGTAACCAGGCCCTTAGTCACCAATATACGTAAAATAATAAAGTAAATTTTTCTTACCTGACTGCAGCTCTTCCTCACATCCCATCTTGACTATGATGCTGGAACAAGATCTCGAAGGACCAGCTGATCTCCGCCCACGCCCGCCACCCAACACCAGCGACCCCAGCACCGCCACCCTCAACCTCAAACAATGGCTAGACGACTGCGCCAACACCCTCACTCCACTTAGGAAACCACCCAACACCCGCACCACCAAGAAAGCACACTGGTTCACCTCCAACCTTCAGGCCTCCAAGCGGGAGTGCCAGAAAATCGAGAAGATATGGTGCCACGAACAAACAGAGAGCAGCCATGCCGCCCTCAAGAGGGCCATCCGCAAGCATCACCAGCTCATCCGGACCACCAAAAGATCATTCTACAAAGAGCGAATCGAAAACAACGCACACAACAGCAAAGAACTCTTCAACATCATCAAAGAACTGTCCAACCCCAAGTCCTGCTCCATCGACCCCCCCTCGCAAGACCTCTGCGACTCCCTCGCCACCTTTTTTCACTACAAGATCACGGACATCCACGGCAACTTCGCCTCCCTGATCCCCACGGCCATCGCGGCCAACACTAACCCCAACGCACCCAACCACACCAACCTCCTGAGCGCCTGGATCAACACCAATGACGAGGACACCACCAAGACCACGAGCACCATCCACTCCGGATCACCCGCCAACCCTTTCCCCCACCATGTCTTCAACAAAACCAGCCAAATCATCGCCCCCCAACTCCATACTATCATCAACAGCTCCTTCGAGACTGCCACCTTCCCGGAGAGCTGAAAACATGCCGAAGTCAACGCCCTGCTCAAAAAACCCAATGCAGACCCCAAAGACCTCAAGAATTACCGGCCTATCTCCCTTCTCCCCTTCCCAGCAAAGGTCATTGAGAAGACAGTCAACAGCCAACTGTCATGCTTCCTGGAGGACAACAGCTTGCTGGACATCTCCCAATCTGGCTTCCGCAAGAACCACAGCACTGAGACCACTCTCATCGCCGCTACCGACGATCATGCTTGACAAAGGTGAAACCGTTGCCCTCATCCTCCTTGACCTCTCGGCAGCCTTCGATACCGTCTATCACCACACACTTCGCACACGCCTCCATGACCCCGGAATCCACCACAAGGCCCTGGACTGGGTCAGATCCTTCCTCTCCGGCAGAACTCAAAGAGTCCGCCTCCCTCCGTTCCTGTCAAAAGCCACCAAGACCTTCTGCGGAGTCCCCCAAAGATCCCCTCTCAGCCCCAGCCTTTTTAACGTCGACATGGCCCCGCTCGCCAACATCATCCGATCCCACGGCCTCAACATCGTCTCCTACGGGGACGACACCCAACTGATCCTCTCACTCATGAAAGACCCAGCCACCGCTAAGACCAACCTCCACAACGGACTTCATGCCATCGCCAACTGAATGGAGATAAGCCGCCTCAAACTGAACTCGGATGAGACTGAGATACTCATCCTCGGCTCCAACCGATCAGCATGGGACGACTCCTGGTGGCCTGCCACACTAGGAGCCGCTCCAACTCCCACCACCCACGCATGAAACCTCGGCTTCATACTGGATTCATCGCTCACCATAACCCAGCAAGTCAACGTTATCTCATCCTCATGTTTCAACACCCTCTGCATGCTTCGCAAGACCTTCAGATGGATCCCCATCGAAACCAGAAGAACGGTCACCCACGCCCTCGTCAGCAGCAAACTGGACTAGGGCAACGCACTCTACATGGGAACAACGGCAAAGCCCAGAGGAAACTTCAGCGCATTCATAACGCCTCCGCACGCCTCATCCTTAACCTCCGCTGTCATGAACACATCTCAGCCCACCTCAGAGACCTTCACTGGCTACCCGTCAGCAAGAGGATCATCTTCAAACTCCTGATCCACGCTCACAAGGCTCTCCACGATGCAGGCCTTGCCTACCTCAATGAGCGTCTCAGCTTCCACGTTCCCACCCGCCAGCTACACTCCGCCAACCTCACCCTCGCCACTGTCCCCCGCATCCACCGTACCACAACCGATGGCAGATCTTCTCCCACCTCGCTGCCAAAACCTGGAACTCCCTCCCAGTCAACCTACGTCTGACCCAGAACCTCCTGACCTCCAGGAAACATCTCAAGACCTGGCTATTTGAGCAGTAGCAACCCCCTCCCCAACCCTCCTCCTAGCGCCTTGAGACCCTATTGAGTGAGTAGCGCGCTTAACAAGTGATTGATTGATTGATGCTCCACTGACTGTAGAAACAGGTGTAAAACTGTTTATGTCAAGCCGGAAAGTAAAAAGAAAAAAAGGCAACATTTCCTATTTAAGTCAATGACAAACCATGGGGAAATGTTTTCCAAATGTAAAAACATACATTATTGACTACTTAAAATATAATTTGTATTTTTATTTCAAAAAAAGAGTTATGTTTTTTACTGTTTTTGAAATAACGCTCAGATTTGGTAAAATTATTTTAATAAATATTTTAATTGTTAAACTTGGTCTTTTTTATCTTTTACAATAAAATTATTAAGAACTTTTTTATATTTGTAAAACTTACTGTCGGTGGTGTTTGATTCTTTAAAAATATTTAACAAATTCTACATGCACCACCAACTTTTACTTTAAGTAAGTAAGATACTAATTGTTTAACATTTTTTGTTTAACATTATTACCCAGGGATTAATATTAATACCTGAGGATTAATACACTTCCTCACCCAAAAGCCCAGTACCTCTTGCATACCATCCCTAAAGGTTTGTTTTCTAGTTGTAAAAATATTTTTTGAAAATAATTATAGTTTTAAAAACCATGTAAATTCATGTTTTAAAAATTAATGCTCCGGAATTAAAGTTAATACCTGAGTATTAATACACTTCCCCATTTAGTAGTCCTACATCCATTGCATCCCATCCTTAAAGGGTTGCTTTCCAGTTTTAAAAATATTTTTCAACAATAAGTATAGTATTTAAAACCCTATAATTAATGTTTACAAAATAGACTAGTGTGGATAATCTCTGCAGTCTAAGGGCCTCATTTTGAGTCTGGCGGATGGGATCGCCCGTCAACCATACTCCTGACAGGGTGTCTGCTGTCATAGTGGCGACCACTCCACCGGACCTATTAGGTATTTCCCACTAGGCTGACAAGCAGAAACTGAGGTTTCCACCCATCAGCCTAGCGGGAAACAGGAGGCAGCATTGTCTCCAGCTTATAATCGAGCCAGTGGCAATGCTGCCGCCGGCAGGGTGCACCAGCACCTTCGCAATGTTCACTGTCTGGACAGAAGACAGTGAACTTTGCAGTGGTGCTGGGCAGGGGGACCCCTGCACTGCCCCTACAAAGTGCATAGGCGGTGCAGGGGACCCCCTGCACCTGTTCTCGGACAGCCTTTTCATGGCGGTGACACAGCCATGAAAAGTCTGGTAGAGAATAAGGTTGTAATCCAAAGGGCAGCGCTGCATGCAGCGCTGCCCTGGCGGTTTGCAACCTCTTTATCCGCTGACAACCCGTTGGGATCACTGATCCCGGCGGAGACAGCAGAACCCTGGCAGTCTGACCACCATGGTCTTAATGTGGCGGTCGGACAGCCACAGCAGCGGCAGTCCTGACTACCACCACGAGGCTGTCGGTCTTAAGACCGCCAGCCTCATGATGAGGTCCTAAGAACTGTATGATCTATTGAACCTGAGGTATAGCTCTATCGGTAGATATTGTAACACGAGAGGAATATGTCAGAGGCCTGAAGGATTCGTGAAAACTGTGGGATATCTCTGCAGTCTAAGGCCTGCCTGATCTTTGGAGCCTTATGGACTTCGCTGCCACTTAAAACTAGTAGATATATTTACTCTCAGAAAGAAGTCAGCATGCCTTTGTTTGTTAGAAAGTTCACAGCGTTAAGCACCTATACACAAACAACTAATTTGGCGAGATAGCAGCAGATCTCCCATTATTTAAAGGGTGAAATATAGCATAGAGAGAGATGACAATAATGTTTTCTCAGACACAGGTTTCCAAAAGAATGCAGACTGTCTAAGCAACTCCGTCCTCAACTTCTTCCCCCGGGGCCGTCGTCTGTCCATTTCTGCTGAGCCCCATCAACTCAGTAAGAGAAAGTAATCTGCTCTCAGCACTGTGAGCGCCAGAGACAGGACTCCCTACAGTGCGCGAGCGGGAAGTCGCAGGGGAAATCACTGTGCAGGCACAGCAGCAGCAATAACGGCCTGACTAGGACGGGTAACCCATGCCTACCAGGAAGACAGGGCACCACCAGGCCTTCGTGGCTATCCCCTTCCGCCTGCGCCTCCCAGCCAGGCCATGTCACCTTCAGGGCATCACATTCCGTTTAAGAGGGAATTAATTGCTGACAGTAGGCTCAGCTACCCAGATAGCCATAGCTCCCTGGGGTTTCTGTCCCTGACAGCTCTGTGAGAAGCCAGCTCAGGTAGAGCGGCCTACTGGATGCTTTAATTACATCTGCTCTCCTCCTTGGCAATGCACACCTCTGCTTCAGCACACGAGGGATTCTCTACACCTAATTCCTCGTGCACACGATCACACCACCAATGATGCCTGCATTATTGGCAGTTTTCAAAGTGACATTTCTGTTATTTAATCTCCTGCAGTGCACAGTGTGATAAATAGGTTTTGTCTGCATATTAACCCAGCGGCGTCCGACCGTGCAGTAGTCTCCCTTTTCCTCAATCTGTAACTCCCTCGCGACACAACACAGATGGTATGGTATTGTGACTTCTGTCAGTCAGGTTCGTGTGGGCTCTCAAAGGTCACGGAGTATCTCATTATCATGACTTTGCATCATAAATGATTCTGACACAGAGCTGCATTGCATACTACACACAATGTAGTCGCATTCAACTTGTTGCATGACCCTCTATTTCTGGATCCTGCTTGTGACGTATCAAGATTTCGTAGAATCCATCTTGTGACCTTCCTGCTATGTTAGGGCTCTGCTAGAAATTTGTCCAAGTGCCTTAGGATCTACCTTGTGACCTCTTCTTGGTTCCCAGGATCTTGGTTGTAACATGCATTAATGTCCTGTGATTGTGTAGTTTCAAGAACAACCTTAACAACCAAAAAAACACAAACGCACATGCACAAACACTCACACACCTGTGCACCATCAGGGTTGTAACTAGACCTGATCCTTGTGGGGGGGCTAACTCTCCCAGTCAGGGCCAGCTCAAGTGCTGGTGGCTCCCTGTGCAACAGTCGTTTTGGTGTCACCTCCCGCATGACCTTCTTCTCCATGAATTTCCTTACTACCACTCTCCAACAGTGCACTTCATCTCTCCATAGCCTCTCTCTGACATACATTTCATTTTTAGGTTGAGCATAGCAGCGCGCAAACGCTGCTTTTCTGACGTCTTGGTATCTATGTGGGCTTTTAACCACGGGCACCTCACGCCCATCACATTTTTTGTGTTTCTCCTTTGCGCTCATGCTCATGCCTGCCGTGGCACTTTCAAAAGTCTCGCTGTTGTCAACTGTTTTACTTTTAATTTTTTGAGAAAACCACAAGCAGCTCCCTCCTGCTTGCTTTGCTCAGTTCAGTTCACCAGGTTTAAGTAAAGAGAAGAAGGGGGATCTCTACTCTTTCTAAGACATTCCAAAACGATTGGGAGTGGATCGACACAGCTAACACCCAAGCAACTAATTACCTACATTTCTTACAATGGCTATGGTTACCATGTCACTGATAAACAAGAATATGTTCTTGATTTGTTTTTTTTTTTGCATGTACTCATTAAGAATTTACCTTAGCAATTGGTAATATGTATGAACAAATGTCAATGCGGTATTCTTCTCGAGTCCGTTTTCTGTATGTACATTAAATTAACAAGTTTATAAACTGCTTGTTATACACCATGGCATCTGAATAAGATAATTATGCGTTAAGTCACAGCTTATTGGTCCAAGTTTGCTGTAAATATCAAATTGAAATGGAAAATAAAAAAGGTTTTAAAAAGCAATAAAGTATAGATTTTCAGGAACTGCGCTTTGACATCACTAGAGGCAAAGAGGCTTAAAATAAAATAGCTGTCAAAATGTGCAAGTTTTATGTCATACATTTTAACATGTTGAGTCAGCTTGCATGCAGCACACTGCTGACAAGACTATTTTGGCAGACACAAACAATGTAAAAACATGTGGGTTTTCCCTAAAGATATTCTCACCAAGCCCAAATTGCTGAATAGATTTATCACCAAAATGATGGCCAAAAGGATCCTGAGTAGTATGCTTTTAGAATATACAGGGCGTTCCAGATACCACCCACAAGCAGTGACCTTTTTCAGCAGAATATTTCTTCACCAGCACAGAAGGTACTTCAAGTTGAACAATTAAATGAGCTTTGGGTTACTTTTCATCATTCCCAATTGTCATTCTATGAGCTCTGGGTTACTTTTCTTCAGTCATAACCTTCATTGCATGAGCTCTTGGTTACTTTTCACCAGTTGCTTTTAATCGGCTTGCTTATGTCATATGTTTTACTTCTCATTTATCCTTTTGTGTGTCTCCTTTGCACTCACTCTCATGGCGGCCATGGCGCTTTGAATTGGCTCGCTGATGTCAACTGTTTTACTTTTCATTTTTCCTTTTGTGTGTCTCCGTCTCACTCACGCTCATGGCTGCTGTGGCGCTTTGAATCAGCTCGCTTATGTCAACTGTTTTACTTTTCGTTTATCCTTTTGTGTCTTTCCTTCGCGCTCACGTTCATGGCAGTCATAGCACTTTGAATCTGCTCACTTATGTCAACTGTTTTACTTTTCATTTACCCTTTTGTGTGTCTTCTTCACACTCACGCTCATGGTGGCCATGGCGCTTTGAATCGGTTCGCTTATTTATATGTTGACAATTTTATATGGTATGAACCCAATTGCTGAGTGACAATGTCTTCCATATGAAAATATTGCATTACTTAAATATCTGTCTTACTCAGGTTTTCCAGGTCTGTCTACACCTACAGTCACCTACTATGTATGCAGTCATTATTTGCCCTTGTTTAGTGTTTTTGTTATGTATTCTCATTAGATAATCAGCATGGTGGTCCTGCAGTCACACATCATTGCTGATTTACGTTAAGTTCAGGACTCACCCAGTTATCTAGGCACTCATTCTCTCACTAATTCTATAATCAATACACTCACCAACCATCCTACCACTGATTCATACTCACATTTATACTGCTACACACACAAGCTCGCAAACCACTAGAGAACCACTTGCATCAGAAAAGGCAAGATCCATTGGCTTTGTCAGTACTTGTTTATTATTCGGTCCGCCCATAGCTAGAAGTGTGTAGAGTAGACTGGGTATGTGGGTATGCGCATATGTTTTTACAATAGCTAGCATTCAGTGAAGACCCTCTCAACATAAATGGCAAGCAATGCACTGAATTCCACAGCAGTCTGTCTTTATTTGTTTTTAGGTCAAGCGTGCAAGCGCTCTGGCCTGTTGTGATCCATCTGTGGGCTTTTAACCATGCCCACCGCACACCCATCACTATCACTCATTCATGGGCTTGCCTTTCAAAAGTCCTTTGTTATCATTGGTAAATGCTTTACGTTTGTCCCTCCTTGGGGCAGTTTTGTTAATGTCTTGGCCATCAACCTTGTTACATGGATAATTGCACTTTTGCCAATACGCTTGACTGCGAGCAAACTTCTCTTTCCTTTTGTGTCTCTTCCTCATGCTTATGCTCATGGTGGCCATGGCGTTTTGAATCGGCTTGCTTATGTCAACTGTTTTACTTTTCATTTTCAATTTATGTGGCAAGAAAAGCCCAGTTAGGAATTTACAACGCTCATAGCTCTAACTCGACCAAACGCGAGACCCATTGCAATGCAAATGCTTGTTTTTAAGTGCTGCTCTTAATTCACTCGCACTCAGTTCTGTGAGCTGCATGGTACAAGTTATTTGAAGCAGGCACATTAACCATCCACACTACTTTACAATGAGTCTAACCTGCAAGCAGACACAATTCATATCTCTCACCAGTAGTAACATTAATCATCAGAGTTACCTTGACATTTTAATTTTTGCCTGAAAACTGCTTGATGTACAAGGAAGTTCATGTGCTTTTAAACCAAAAGTTACTTTTAAACACAGATCCCCCCCATCAAAGTCAGCAACAAGTGCAGCTGCACCGGTCACACTGCCTTAAAGCCAGCCCTGCTCCCAGCACTTCCAGAAATGGGTTCAGAGGCATTGTAGGAGGAAAAAGAAGTGACCAATTGTGTAGTTCAAATATACCATACAAACCTGATAGTATAACAAACATATTTTTTGTAGATCTTACACTATTCCTAGGCTTCAGCTCATTGCAGGTCCTGAAAAATGCTTCTGACTGTTTGTTGGCTGAAGGTACAGTTTTAGTTTACCTAATGAGATGTTGTTGTGAGATGGCAGATTGCAAGCTATGGTCAGTTAAGGGGAGAAGGGTTTGCAGGGTGAGTGGTGTGACTCACCATGCACTCACATAGGCACTCCTGTCACTCACACAGCTTTCACTTCACTGACATGAGCACAGCACTCAACCTGCACTCACACCAACAGCACACCTCACACACGCACACACCCAAGACATCTACACTGACACACCAGACAACCACTCCCTTAACCTCCAAATCCATACCCCTTCTGGTTACCTTCCCTGTGTTCCTAAGGAAAGTTTTTTGTTAGACCTTGCCCTTTCCCCTGTTCCCTTCACCTCAGTCCCAAACCCAAGAGGCCCCGATCTACATCCCAACCCATCCCTTCCACCTCCAAATCCTCCCCTGTCACACATGCCCCCCATACAACCACCCATACCCCTCCCCCCAAAAAGAAGCCCACCCCTCCTAAGAAACAGTTCACCCTTTCCAAGCCCACCCATCCCAAATCGAACCCAACCTCCAAAGGATGATCCCTGAGGTGCCTGTCTGCCCACTTGATGCCCCTTCTTGTGGAAGAGTGCGTGTGCGGGATGCTTTTCTTTCAGTGGTGTCTGTTGCATCTGTGAGTGTGGGTATTTGTGTGTCTTAAATGGCTGAGAGGTGGAGGGGCTGGGTGATGTGGGAATGGTGGATGTGTGGGTGTCTATTGGAGTGGTGTCTGTGGGTATGCTTGTATTGGTGGATGTGTGTGTGTCTGTTGGGGTGGTATCTGCAGGTATGGTGGATGTAGTGGATGTCTTTGTGTATGTTGGGTTGAAGGCTGCAGGTATACTGGTTGTGGTGGATGTCTGTGTGTCTGTTTGGGTGGTGTGTGCATGTATGGTGGAAGTGGTAGATGGCTCTGTGTCATTGTGTGGGATGTTTGTGGGGATGGTGCATGTGTCACTGCCTGTTGTTGTGGTGCCTGTAGGCATGCTTGATGTGATGTGTGGGCCGGTGGTGGGGGTGTCTGGGAAAGTAGTGGCTGATGTTATGTGTGTGTGGGTGTCTGTTGAGTGCTTGCATGTTGGTGTGTTTTGTGGTGTTTGTGTTTATATGTGCTGCTTTTGTGAGTTGATCTGTCTGTGTGCCTGGGGTCAGTAGGGGAATGGGGGATTTAGATTACGAAGAGGGAGGTGGAGGAGAGACAGAAGGTGGTGGGATGACTGGCTGCCATCAGTGAGGAGGTTAGAGTCTGAAAAGATCTCGGTAGGCCAGACATGGGACTATGAATGCCTTCCGGAAAGCATTGGTCTGCTGAAGTTGGCAGACCAATGCCTGAATGGCATTCACAATGGCAGTCTGACACAGAGAGATGCTCCTCAGGAGTTCAATAGCCTCCTCACTCAGGACAGCAGGGGTAACGAAGGCAGGGGGCGAGGTACCTGGTGTGAAGGAGACGCCCACCCTCTTGGGTGAGCTGGCACAGCCAACTGGGTGGGGAGCAGCAGGGAGGATGACGATTGATCTGGGGGTGGCGCAGAAGGATGGAACAGGTACAGGTCCTGATGGGTCCACCACCACTAGGGAGTGGACACTTGAAGAAGAATCCAAAGATGAAAATGTTGATCCTGAGGGGTGACGGGCTGGGGCAGAGGTGCCTGTGGCAAAGGCGACACCCACCCTTTTGGGTGAGTGGGCACCGAGCAACAGGGAGGGTGACGATAGAATTGGGGGTGGCAGACAAAGATTGTACTGGAGTGTGTCCCGATGGGTTCACTACCACTACGAATTGGCCACTGGAGGAAGAATCCAATGATGATGATATTGATTCTGTCTCCTTCATGGCACTCTCCTCACCCTCTGGCCACTGGGTCCGGCTATGTTGGTGTTGTCTTGAACTGAGGACCTGTGGCCAGATGCTTCCCCGCTCAGATGTGCCCTGCCTTCTTTGCTTCCCGGGGCTGATGCTGCAAATACAAAGAGAAATAGGGTCATCACATGTCCATAATCACACTTGAACAAAATCTGTGATTAGCAAACATTACCATGCTGTCAGATAGGCCCCAAACACAAACTATACCTAAGTGGCCCCTGGATGTACCATACCATAAGCATGTATGCCATCTGAACTGTCAACAGTTGCCCAGGTGAAAATCAGAATCTCAGACAACTACAATTGCATGGCCGAAGTTGTGCAATCACAGTGACTATTGAACAAACCACGTCACTTTCAATGCTTTGCCTCTTGGAGCTTACCTAAGTTACCTGTTGCCATACAATAGGCGGCCAGTGCAAAGTTCATTCCCACAGACCCCACACAAGATCATACACACATCTATCTGTCACATACACAATAACACAACAATAAGAAATTATGCTCCTAAAACGACTTACCTCCTCCGTTGCCACCGTGCCACTCCTCTGGCCCTCATCACTCCAGGCTGCAGGTACAGGCTCCCAGCCTGCCCTGCGGCCAATCCTGACGGTCCTCAAAGCAGCAACAGGATTGTTTGGAAGCGCCAAGCCAAGGCCCTCCCAGGCAGAATGGGAGCCTTTGCATGCTCTCTCCAGCCCAGCAACCATGTTGCTGGGCTGGAGAGAGCCTACTGCGCATGTGTTTGGCCGGCCGAGTGCTGTGCACTCCCTCTCACTGTTCATCACCCCCTGTGGCTCCGCCCCTTTAAAAAAAACATGATAATAAACACAGTTTCTTGCTTTTTGGTAAAAGGTTTGCAGCTGCCTCTGCTGGCGGGGGCAACGCTCCTCTGCATTAATGGAGGAGCCGTCCCTGAATAGTAAACATCTGAGGCCCGAATTGACAAACACATTCTCACTCTGTGAAACTGACTGCATACAGTCCCATAGGCAACTAACATAGTACAGGCTTCACCATTACACTTGAGTGACAATCAAAGGGGCTAGCATGGTGTGTACAGAAAGTGTCTTCCTTGTCCATGTGTGGACATGTGGCATATCAAATGCAGACCCATCCCACTTTAGGGGTGGGTTCTGTGGTATGTAGCTGTCTCACAGAACACTCCTTTGGACATATATGTCCATCCTACAGAAATGGTATCCAACGTACAAAGGCATGCATTGTACAATATCTGCAACGTGACCAAGCTACTGAGTCACATATCTTAGCCTCCCAGTAATCAACACACTGTCTGCACTGTGGGGACTGTTATTTGTGCAATAAGCCAGTACAGGATAAATATGACTTGTGTGAAGGTGACAACAATCCTGTAGGAGTAAGGGACCTGTCATGAGTCAAAGACACAAATTAGCAATGATGCAAAATGCACATATGGACTAGTTTAAGGATTTACCTCAGTACCCATTTGTAATCTAGTCAATGGACTGAGGTACTCAGGCCACGTTTTCCCACTAGAGTATCATATTGTCCACATGCCAGGATCTGCTGGTGTACGGGTGTGGGTAAAGTGCCACAGTTGCGTAGCCACAGTGACTCTCCCACAGCCTAGTCTAGATCCCATATTGGGAGATAATTTGACAGGCTGAGCATACAGAACCTACATGACACTCCCTTTCCATCACTTTCAT
Organism: Pleurodeles waltl; assembly: GCF_031143425.1. NCBI lineage: Eukaryota > Metazoa > Chordata > Amphibia > Caudata > Salamandridae > Pleurodeles > Pleurodeles waltl. The sequence goes on along the minus strand of NC_090440.1, from coordinate 846,546,044 downwards.
GTATGACAGTACATCATGTGGCCATCAGCAATTTTTCATGTGGTATGTGTGGCAACCTGAAGGGCAGAGTGTGTCGAGATATGGATTCCAGACAACAGTTTGGCAAGGCCAGATGTGGGTTAAATAACCTGTGATACTATGCACACTGCTTACAAGATCCTCAAATGACTCATAAAAGATACATACACAACTCATGCTGTCATGGACATACATGTTGTCCAACATTTACACACATCATAAGAAAAGAAATGTCATTGGATGGCAGTGAAGTCTCCTTGCCTAGTTATGTGCATCCAACACAAAGAGGATCTAGGACTTCAAAAAACCTCACACAACACAATGTGACTGAACTGAACATATGGTACTGACCACCAATACCTGCACCATGTACATTCCATTGATGCCACACAGACTGCAATATCAGACACACAAGAAGTCTAACTGGCACACAAGGGCACACTGTAGCCTGTGAAAGGGAAAGGATGGTGAAGTACAGATAAAATTGTGCACATGAGATACTTTCCTGCTCCTCTGGTGAACCATAGAGCTGTTCATACAGGGTAAGGCCCTCATTGACATGCCTCTCCAGCTCCTCTGGAGAGAAGGCAAGGGCCCTATTACCTGCTGGTCGTGGCATGATTGCTCCCAGAGGCAGCACACAGTCAATCAATCAATCAATCACAATATTTATAGAGCGCACTACGTACCCGTTAGGGTTTCAAGGCACTGGGGGAGGGGGGGCTGCTGCTACTGGTCGAAGAGCCATGTCTTGAGGAGTTTCCTGAAGGTGAGAAGGTCCTGGGTCTGCCGCAGGTGGGTCGGGAGGGTGTTCCAGGTCTTGGCGGCGAGGTAGGAGAAGGATCTGCCGCCGGAGGTCTTGCGTTGGAAGCGGGGAAAGATGGCGAGGGCGAGGTTGGTGGAGCGGAGTTGGCGGGAGGGGACGTAGAAGTTGAGTCTGTTGTCCAGGTAGGCTGGTCCGGCGTTGTGGAGTGCCTTGTGAGCGTGGGTGAGGAGCTTGAAGGTGATCCTCTTGTCCACGGGGAGCCAGTGGAGGTCTTTAAGGTGGTGGGAGATGTGGCATCAGCGGGGTACGTCGAGGACCAGTCGGGCAGATGCGTTTTGGATGAGTTGGAGGCGTCGGATGTCTTTTGCTAAGATGCCTGTGTAGAGTGCGTTGCCGTAGTCTAGTCTACTGCTGACGAGGGCCTGGGTCACCGTTTTTCTGGTTTCCGTCGGTATCCATTTGTAGATTCTATGGAGCATGCAGAGGGTGTTGTAGCAGGAGGAGGAAACTGCGTTGACCTGCTTGGACATGGTGAGGGCGGAGTCAAGGTCGAAACCCAGGTTGCCTACGTGGTTGGCTGGCGTTGGAGGGAGTCCCAGCGCTGTGGGCCACCAGGAGTCGTCCCACGCCGAGGGGGTGCGTCCGAGGATGAGGACCTCCGTCTTGTCGGAGTTCAACTTCAGGTGGCTATTTCTCATCCACTCGGCGATGGACTTCATTCCCTCGTGGAGGTTGGCTTTGGCGGTGTGTGGGTCTTTGGTGAGGGAGAGGATGAGCTGGGTGTCGTCGGCGTAGGAGAGAATGTTGAGGTTGTGCTGACGGGCCAGTTGTGCGAGGGGGGCCATGTAGACGTTGAACAGCGTCGGGCTTAGAGAGGAGCCTTGGGGTACGCCGCAGATGATGTTGGTGGCTTCGGAGCGGAAGGGTGGGAGTCGGACTCTCTGGGTTCTGCCGGAGAGAAAGGAGGAGATCCAGTTGAGGGCTTTTTCTTGTATTCCGGATTCGTGGAGGCGTGTTAGTAGGGTGCGGTGGCAAACCGTGTCGAAGGCTGCTGAAAGGTCCAGGAGGATGAGGGCTGATGTTTTGCCGTTGTCCATTTGCTCTCTGATGTCATCTGTGGCGGCGAGGAGAGCAGTCTCGGTGCTGTGGTTGCGTCTGAAACCGGACTGGGAGGGGTCCAGGATGGAGTTGTCCTCGAGGTGGTGGGTGAGCTGCGCATTGACGATCTTCTCGATGACCTTCGCCAGGAAGGGGAGGAGGGAGATCGGGCGGAAGTTTTTGAGGTCGTTGAGGTCTGCCTTGGGTTTCTTGAGGAGTGCGTGGATTTCGGCGTGCTTCCAGCTGTCCGGGAAAGTCGCGGTTTCGAAGGATAAGTTGATGACCTTTCGAAGTTGGGGGGCGATGGTAGAGTCGGCTTTGTTGTAGACGTGGTGGGGGCATGGGTCTGAAGGGGATCCTGAGTGGATGGAGTTCATGATCTTGCAAGTTTCAGCGTCGTCTACGTGGATCCAGGTGGTGAGGCGGATGGTGCAGGTGGAGTTGTCGGGGGTGGGGTCTGACGGAGGCGTGGTGTTGAGGCTGTTGTGGATGTCGGTGATCTTCTGATAGAAGAAGGTGGACAGGGCGTCGCAGAGTTCTTGGGATGGTGGGATGTCATTGACGTTGGCGCTGGGGTTGGAGAGCTCTTTCATGATGCAGAAGAGTTCTTTGCTGCCGTGTGCGTTGTTGTTTAGGCGTTCTGTGAAGTGGGAACGTTTGGCGAGTCGGATTAGCTGGTGGTGCTTGCGGGTGGCCTCCTTGTGGGCTGCCAGGCTGTCGGGTGTGTGTTCGAGGAGCCATTTCTTCTTTAGTTTCTGGCAGGTGCGTTTGGAGGTGAGGAGTTCATCGGTGAACCAGGCGGCTTTTTTCTTTCCTTGGTTGTCGGTGGACTTCCTGAGTGGTGCGAGGGTTTTGGCGCAGTCGTTGATCCATTGTCGTGGGTTGAGAGCGGCGGTGTCTGGGTCGGTGGAGTCGGAGGGCGGATTCTGGGCGAGGGTGCTGGTCAGTTGGTCTTCGGTGACTTTGCTCCAGCGGCGGTGAGGTGGTAGTTGGGTGCAGTGGTGTTCGGTGTGCTTCTTGAATGTGAAGTGGATGCAGTGGTGGTCGGTCCAGTGGAGTTCGGTGGTGTGGCTAAAGGTGACGTGGTTGCTTGCGGAGAAGATCGGGTCGAGCGTGTGGCCGGCGATGTGGGTGGGTGTGTTGACCAGTTGTCTGAGGCCGAGGTTGGAGAGGTTGTCGATCAGGGATGTGGTGTTGGCGTCGTTGTTGTTCTCCAAGTGGAAATTGAGGTCTCCAAGGAGGATGTAGTCCGTAGAGGTGAGCGTGTGGGTGACCGCGAGGTCAGCGATGGAGTCGCTGAAGGGTGCTCGTAGTCCTGGGGGTCGGTAGATGAGCGTTCCCCTGAGGGTGGTGTTGGAGTCAGTGTGGATCCGGAAGTGTAGGTGTTCAGCGGTCTTGAGAGTGTCGTCCGTGTGGGTGTGTATTTTGAGGGTGGACTTGTGGGCGATGGCTATTCCTCCTCCGATTCCGTTGGGGCGATCTCTTCTGGTGATCTTGTAGCCGTCTGGGATGGCTATGGCGATGTCAGGTGCTGAGGAGTCGTTCCACCAGGTTTCGGTCAGGAAGGCTACGTCTGGGGCGGTGGTGTCGAGCAGGTCCCAGAGCTCGATGGCGTGCTTGCGTGCGGAGCGTGTGTTGAGGAGTATGCAGTGGAGGTGGTTTGTTGCGGTTGTGGTAGGTTTCCTTGTTCTGTCGCAGGTGAAGTTGCAGGCGAGGCAGGAGAAGGGTCCCTTGGTGTTCTTTGGAGATGACTGGAAATATGTTGTGGAGCGGCTGGGGTTGAGGACGCTGAGTTGGTTAGCCGTGTAGTGACGTCTCGTGGTGCGAGGGCCGTGCGGACCAGGGGGGTAGCGCTGGGTGCGGTCCAGGCGCGGACGGGCTTGCCTCTGGCGCGCCTCCGGCGCGGATGCGCAGCGCCAGCCATTAAGAAGGGAGGGGGGAGGGAGGAGCAGCTGGGAGGCGGGAGGGAGCGTCGAATGGGGGCGTGAGGGGGGCGGGGCCGCAGGGAGGCAGCGGCAGGGGGAAGCAGCAAGGGGAGCGCCCAAGGGGCGAAAGCGGTTAAAAAAGGCACAAATGGATGCAAAATGGAGCAAAAGGCACAAAAAGCAAGGCACAGAAAATAGTCACAAATACGGCGAAAACAGCACAATACACACGAGTCTAGCGACGCAAATGGGGCCAAAGAGCAGATTAAAGCAGGGCACAGAATACAGACACAGTACAGTGAAAACGGCACAAAGCTTACCAGAAGCCCACTAGACGGGCCTCGAACACGCTAGCAGCAGCGTGGGCGGGGGTCAGGGACACGGACACAGCAAGGTGGTGCTGCAGACGTGGGGGAGCGAGCTCTTGACCGAAATCACAGCAGCTCAGGTTGTGGAGGTGTTGCTGGCAGCAGTGTCAGTAGTCATGTGAGTGAACCTGCACAACATAGTGGTCACGTCCGCCACATACACAGTTGTCACCGCCGGCTGACACAGCCATTGGCCTGCAACAACGTTAGCCTATGGCTGTGTCTATGGCGGTTGCAAATGCCTACCGCCATGATTATTTCCGCCAGTGTTCACGGGCGGTTCCAAATGTCCAGTGGAGCAGGGCAGGCACCTGCTATTTTTGAAGCCTTAAATGCTGTATTGGGCTTTCTAAACTGTGTCACACCTACAATGCATGTTGTGTTGCAACGCCAACATCTTTATCATGTCTTGTCATGTTGGTCCTTCTACTAAACCACAATATGTTTCAGGACACAGATGGCATTTTACTGCAGTGCATGGTCCAACACCGCCAACTGTCATTTTGGCAGTCAGAATATACAGACACATTTCGAGGGGCAATTGTGTTGCAAATCTATGAGTTTTGTCAAAAGCAATGTTTTGGACACATGTTGAAAACAATGGGGGTCACATGTGACCCTTGTGTAGTTGGCAGCACTGATGTGCACTGGCTGTCATGTCTATCCAGTCAGAAATGCTTTGTCACATGATATCATTGGCATGCATCATGTGTGTTGCTGTGGACACACTGACTAATGTCACAGCTCATGTCTTGTCACATATAGGTACCCTGGAAGAGAGATAATGCAACAACCTCCTGCCTACCGTCCACTGCCAGACCTTCAGACAATGGAATAACACCATATCATCATGTACTACTGCATGGATAGGCAAACAATAGTGAATTCATGCCGTCAGTTGAAGCCAAATCTGATATCAGAGAACAGTTACCCAACCAGCATACCACCCATTGTACAAGCCATGTCTGTATTGCACTTCCTAGCCACAGGGTCCTTCCAACATACAGTGGCCCTATGCTGGTATGTCCCAACCTATGTTCAGTCTGGTGTTGAAGGATTTCCTCTCAGCAATGTTGAAACACATTAACAGCTATATCAGGTTCCCCAGATGTGAGGATTTAGCCAATATGAAGCTGACTTCTATGGTTTTGGCCACATCCCACATGTGGTGGGGGGCATTGATGCTACATATGTTGGCTTGGTGCCACCGCAAGCCACTGAACAAGTCTATTGCAACAGGAAGGACTTCCATTCCGTCAAAGTGCAAGTTGTCTGTTTGGCGGATCTCTACATCTCACATGTGTGTGCCCATTATACGAGTTCAGCCCATGATTCCTTCATAATGTAGAACAGCACCATACCCCATTTGATGTCACAACTGTGACCAGAGAGGGCCTGGCTGGTTGGTAAGTCACGTCTGTCCTGATTGTGTTTGAGCAATGTCAGGTGCTACAATCATGAAGTTAGTGACTCATTGTTGCACCTATGACCCATTCCTTAACAGGAGACTCAGCATATCCAAACCATCCTTGGTTGTTGACACCACTGAGGAATCCAACTACACAAGGGGAAGTCTGCTTCAGTGAGGTCCATAGAAGATTACAGAGGACAGTGGAGTGGGCTTTTCGGCTCCTGAAGGCCAGGTTCTGCTCTGATCAGACTGGTGGAGCCCTTCTCTACTCACCCGGGAAAGTTTGTCAGATCACTGTGGCATGCTGCATGTTCCACAACATCGCCCTGCGGAGGAATATCTCATGTATCCCAGAAGAGCGAGAGCCCGCGGTGCCACCGGGTGAGAATCCTGAAATGCCATGTGAGGATGACAGTGATCAAGTGGAAGGAGCTGACCTGCAGGAAAATCTCATCAACAGCTACTTTTCATAAGTGTAAGTATGTCATGTGATGTAATGACTGTGACTGTACAATGAACTGTAGTTGTGAGAATGTGTGGAGTTGAGTGTTTTGGAAACAGCTGGGGAGCTGATACTCTGCAATATTGAACCAAAGATAGCTTTGGACATATCCCCACCTTGATGATTTTGCTTTGTTTGTATCAGTTTCCTTGCAATGTACTTTGTTTTCCATTTGCTTCCTATGTGACTTGTGCCATATGCTTGGTTTCAAGTCTATACTCCTTGTTTTTTTCTTTGTACAGTTACCTTCACCATGTCATCTTCATGGTGGCATTTCAGAGCTGTGACATTAGCAGGTATCTGATGCTGTTCTGAAGTGGACATGGCTTGTTCCAGGTAATGTAGGTTGTACAGTTTGGATTTATGAGACCTGTACCAAGAGAGTTTGCACAGTGTTTTAGTGGAGGTAAGGAAGTACATATTAGACGTGTTTTGTGTGTTGTGGTGGGCCTGATGCATCATTTGTGTCATAATTTGGTCATAAGATATGTAGTCCTAGCTTTTGACTACGTAATTTTACCTTCACATTGGCTAAACACTTTTGTTCTCTAAACTATATGGAGCTGTAGATGTGTTTCATCACTGCAGGCCACAGTGCCTGTGCCAAAACACTGACATGTGTTTGTGTAATACCACCAGATGCATGGTAACTGGATTATGATGGGTCTGTGATCAGGGACTGTTGTACTGCCATCTGTTTGTATCTTGGATTATGTGATGTTGGATTACTTTGATGTGATATGTGATAAGGCTTAAGCTGCTGACATCAACCAGGTCAATGTTTGCCTATTCTACAGGACAAGCAAGGCTAAGTCCTGTAGGCCTGAGCAAGCAGACAATGCGTTTGTGATGGGTGAATTTATTACAATGCATATGCAGAAAATACATTTGGAGCATGTAGAAACAAAATAGTGCAGTGAAGGGGTCAGCCATGATGAATGAAATCATTGGAGTAGATGTCACACCATTTGGAGCCCAAAGTCCAGAGTATACCTCTCATTGGAAATTGAACGTGATTGAGGATCAGTCAACACAGTGAATGTGTGGCACTCAAAAGAGGGCCCTTACGAAGAGGTCACTTGCTGGCAGGGGTTGGTGTCTTGCCATCTGCACCTTCTGGATTCTTTGCTGGACGTCCATGCTTGTGTGGTGGGGGGAATCAGCTGCTATAGAGGCAGGGGTATCTGGGTCTGGTTCTTCCTCTGGGAGGGCCTCCCTTCCAGTGGCTGCCACTGATGTAGATGTGCCTAGTGTTAATAAGCCAATGCAAGAGGTGGACTGTTGTTGAAAAATCCTGCTCAGTGTGGTGTGAATGTCCCTCAGCACCCCTCTTAGGGATGCCATGTTGGTACTGTGGGCCTCCATCTGTTCACACATGTCCCTTTGCATGTCCCTCTGTAGCTGCTTGATTTCCTGGAGTTCAGTAAAGACATGACCCATCACACCTTGGGACTCCTGATACACCCCCAAAAAATGGCTGATGGTGTCCTGGCCAGGAGCAGCCCCAGTGGCCTCACCCTGCTGGCCCAGAGCATCTCTCCCACACACCCTTGCACCCTCCCTGACAGGCCTGTGCCCTGGCCACAGGGTGTCCTTTCCAACTTGTTCCTGGACCCTCGTTGTCGAAAGTGTTGCGCAGAAACTCAGGATCCAGGGCTCGGGGGCACGAGATGGTAGACTCTGTGCTAGGTACACAGGTTGGGGGGGATGAATGGTTGCCTGTGATGTTTAGGCAACTGGGCTGGGAGGTGTTGATGTGGCACAGTGAGACTGACTGTTGGAGTCTGACCAGGTTGCCCAGATGAGCCAGAACCATCCTCGATGTCCAGAGCTCCAAGACTGTCTTCTTCACTGAGGGCTTCAACCAGGGGGATAGTGGCAGTTTCTTCTGTGGACTCTGTGTGCCCAGTGGCACCTCAACCTGTTGATGTGAAACCTACATTGTTACTGGGTGTATTGTAACATCTACGTCCAACAGTGACAGTAAGAAGAGACCTTGTACAAAGTTAATTTGCAGTTACAGTGGTATTGGTAGTATTGACATGATATTTGTGAAGCATGCCAATTCCATTTAAGTCAAGCAGCTGCTGAAATGTGCAGATCATTAGCACTTGGGAGGATGGCCCGAGAATGCTATCTTGCCACCAGTGCAGGCAAAATGGTAGCTAGGCACGCATAATTGAGTGTGCCACAGGCAGTCCAAGGAGTTTGTTGTATATGTGACTGGAGTCATCATGTGGTCAGTGCAGTGTGAAAATGTCTGCTTCCAAAACCATTTTGGTTATGCATCTTGAGGCCTTTAGGGATCATTGTTCTGTACACTGGGTAAGGTGTCATTCCAACCCTCCAATATTTCATCTTAGGTTAGCAAGTAAAGATGGATCTATGATGACAGATATGTCTATGATTTGGGCATAATCTGTGCTTGAGCACTACAAGGTGAGCATATTTCATTCTGAGAGTTGACAAACATATGTATTGTAGCATGTGACCATTGTGCTGGTGGTTGAAGTTGGAGAAACAGTGCCTCCTGGATTTGCAGTCATGTCACTCTCTAAAACAAACACAATTGACAAACGTTATCCTCCCAGGTGAGTAAACTTCATTTGATAGTTGACAAACATGTATTTGGGCTGTGCTGGTGGTTGGAGTTAGAGAAACAGGGCCTATTGGGATTTACATTTAGGTCACTCCCTTTAATTCCCACGATTATATAAATGGTATCCTCCCAGGTGAGTAAACCTAATTTGGGAGTTCACTAACAGATTGTTTTCGACAAGTGAACCCTAGTCTGGTGTTTGGAGTTACAGACACAAGGCCTCCTGGCCTGAGCAGTCTTGTCAGTCCCTATGCTACACACACTATACAAATGTTATCCCCCAGATGAATACACTTCATTTGTGGTTTACCAAACAATGGTATTCGGAGAAGAGAACACAGGGCTGGTAAGTGGAGTAACAGTAACAGAGACTCTTGGCCTTAGCAGTCATGTCAGACCCTGCACTACGCACACTATACACATGTTATCCTTAGATGAGTACACTTCATTTCAGAGTTACCAAACAGGTGTATTTGGGCACATGACAACTGTGCTGGTGTTTGGAGGTACAGGGGCACTGCCTCTTGGGACTTGTAGTCAGGTCAGTCCCTCTACTACACACACTATACACATGGTATCCTCCCAGGGGAGTACACCTCAATTGAGAGATAACAAACAGGAGTATTTGGAGAAGAGAACACTAGTCTGGTGTTTGGAGTCATAGAATCAGTGACTCCTGGGAGTTACAGTCAGGTCAGTGCCTGTAGTACACACACTATACAAATGTTATCTCCCCAGGTGAATGCACTTCAGTTGGGGTCATTTTTGCATATTGAAAGCATTACAGGCCCCATTTGGACCAATGGCTTGTGATGGACCTTAGTAGCTGTGCTATTGGGTCCAACCATATAGACTGACAGTGTTTACACTCTGATACTCTGGGTATTGAATGTTGGAGGGGGAAATGAATAAGACAGTGGGTAAAGGTGAGCTGTGAGCATGCATGACATGCCAAATTTGTGACAAGTTGGCCCTGATTACAACCCTGGCGGTTGGTGTTAAAGTGGCAGTAATACCGCCAACAGGCCGGCGGTAATTACCACCAAATTATGACCATGGCGGAAAGATCTCTGATAGACAGCCAATGTACCACACTGACCGCCAGGTCGGAAACACCAGCCACCACGGCGGTAGCCGCCTACAGCCAGGCGAAACTCAATGTTCTGCCCACCATATTAAGACACATCAATGCGCCACTTTTTCCCGGGCGGTACCAACAACATAAATACCCTGGCGGAACCAGAGCCCAGAAGGGAAAGGACTCACCATTGGAGACACAGAGAACAACCACGCCGCCATGAAGCCCGAGCTGCATGTCTTCCCCATGATCTTCTATGTGCTGCTCCACCACAAACATCAACGCCGGTGAAGACGATGACGGTGAGTACAGCCGCCTAGCACACAAGGGAGGGGTGGAGGAAAACGACAGTGACACACACACGCAAAACACACCCATCAACACCATACTCACAATCAGCTGCATTATTAAAACATTTTGCCCCGCAACTCCAATGGATAATGCATGGACAAAACAATTTTGAAAAAGTGAATGTGATGAGAGCAACATATCTAGAAAAATAATTTTGGCAAGGGAATAGATATATCCATATGTACATTAAAAGGAACACAGTCCAGTCCACAATGTCCGTAGGCCAAATGGCCATAGGTCAAAGTCCAAGGCCACACATGTCACCTGCATCAACACAGAGAGAACACTACAGGGGCATCAGTTGGTAAATAGGCAGGCACCTCAGGGGGACGGGGGCAACTCAGCCGGGAGATGGAACAACACCACTAGTTCTGGAGGGGGAAACATGCAGTGTGCTTGGCCCTGGGGAGTGCAAGGCCACGGTCTCTTGAGTGAGTGACATGCCCACTGGTTCTGGAGGGGGCCTTGTGCCCTGTGCTCTTGATCCTGGGGTATCTTGGCTATGTGGGTGCTTACCCACTGGTCCTGGAGGGGGCATCGTGCCCTGTGCTCTTGATCCTGGGGTATCTTGGCTATGTGGGTGTCTTACCCACTGGTTCTGGAGGAGGCCTTGTGCCCTGCGCTCTTGATCCTGAGGTATCTTGGCTATGTGGGTGTCTTACCCACTGGTTCTGGAGGGGGCCTTGTGCCCTGTGCTCTTGATCCTGGGGAGTGCAAGGTCACAGTCTCTCAGGTGGGTGTCATACCCACTGGATTTACAGGGGACAGGCCGCACAGCAGCTCATGGAAGCAGGATAACACACTGTCCTCCGGCGGTGACGGCTGCTCAGTGGTGGTGGTGCTACTGGTGGGGGGAGGCTCCTGCCCATCTCCTGCAGCCTTAGACAGCTGCCCACTGGAGGTGGTGGTGCTGCTGGTAGGGGGGGCCCTTGCCCATCACCTGCAGCCTCGGATGGCTGCCCACTGGAGGTGGTGGTGTTGCTGGTGGGGGGAGGCTCCTGCCCATCCCCTGCAGCCTCGGACAGCTGCCCACTGGAAGTGGTGGTGCTGCTGGTGGGGGGAGGCTCCTGCCCATCCCCTGCAGCCTCTGATGTCTGCTCACTGGAGGTGGTGGTGCTACCGGTGGGGGGAGGTGCCTGGCCATCCCCTGCTGCCTCTGACGGCTGCACAACCATGGTTGATGGCGGGGGCTCCGACACAGTTCCTGCCCCAGCCCCCTTGCTCTCCTGGCAGCTGGGACAGGCTCTTTTACCTTCTTAGCAGCTGCAGAGGCAGGCTCCTTGCTTTTTCTGGCAGCTGGGGCAGGCTCCTTTACCTTCTTGCCTGCTGGGGCAGACTCCTTTACCTTCTTGCCTGCTCAGGCAGGCACCCTGGTCTTTCTGGCAGCTGGGGAAGGCTCCTTTCCCTTGAGGCTGCCTGGTGCAGGCTCTTTCACCTACAGGACATGTGGCCTGGATCCTTTTCCACCATGAGTGGGTGTGGTGATGACTGGGCCCGTGGACTTGGTGGCTGAGGTGCTTGTCTGGGTTCTTCCCACCCTAGCCATACGTGCAGGACGGGGGGAGGTGTAGGGAAGAGGTCAATGGTGGGTAGGAACAGTTTTTTAGTGATATTGGGGCGGGAAGTGGGAGAAGGGTTGGGGTGGAGGAAGAGGGAGTGGTTGTTGGAGGTGTCTGTCTGCTGATTTTGGGTGCAGGTGCATGGCCTGAATGCTGTAGTGAGGTGGATGGCTGTTGGGTGTCCGAGTGCTTGCATTTGTGTACCTTAGGAAGGGGGCGACAGACACAGTGGGAGAGGACACAGGGGACATGTGCATGGCTGTTGTGGAGGTGTCTGCCAATGAGGTGTGTGTTCTGCTTGGTGTGGTGATGATGCTGGTAGTGGATGATGATTTAGTGCATGTAGGTGGGAGTGGAGACGGAACTGGGAAAGGGTGTAGGAGGAGGAGGGGGAAACAGTGGAAATAGTGGATGTTGGTGTGGCTGCATCTGGATGGTGTTTGTCTGAGTGCCTGTGGGATTAAGTGTGGTGCTTGTGTTTGCCTGTGACACTCTTGTGTGTTGTCTTATGTACATGCTTGTCTGCCTGTGTCCTTGGGATGGGTTGGGATTGAGGAGAATGGGACTTGGAAGAGGAAGTTGGAGGGGGGAGGGTAGAAACAGGGACAATGATTGCCATCAGAGAGGAGGTCAGAGCCTGAATCGATCTCTGTTGGGCCGCCAATCCAGTGTGAATACCCTCCAGAAATGCATTAGTCTGTTGCATCTGGGCTGCCAGCCGCTGGATGGCATTCACAATGGTTCACTGCCCTACAGAGATGGATCTCAGGAGATCAATAGCCTCCCCACTCAGGGCAGCAGGGCTCACTGGGGCAGGGCCTGAAGTGCCTGGGGCAAAGGAGATGCCCACCCTGCTTGGTGAGCAGGCAAGGGCAACTTGCTGAGGGGCTGCTGGGAGGGCAGTTCTGGTACGGGGTGGCGACTGGAGCTGGGGTAGTCACAGAGGTGTCCGCCACCACCAGGGAGCTTCCATCGGAGGAGGTATCTGTTTCAGAACTGTCCCCTCCAGTCTCTGCTGTGGTGCTCCCCTCACCCTCCATCCCACTGGTGCCCTCGGCGTCAGTGAACTCTGCCTCCTGGGTCCTGCTGTGGGATGCAGCTCCCTCTGTCGTGGGTGCCTCTGCTTCTCCGCCAGATGATGCTAATGCACATAAGGACAGGGTGACAAAATAAAAAGGGGGAGAAAGATACAAAGGATAGACTTGGTCAATGGCTGCACCAACACCACAGTTGGCGTACACAGCACCCTCGCACACAGGAAAAAGCCCTACGCAATATGCCATAGCACTACCAGAGAAACAGTTAGCAGCCAAGGAATAGGGAGGGGCACACACTGCCAAATGCAGCACACCTTGGACCCACCCAGCCCTGACCAGTAGTGGAAGCCTACCAGCTAAGTAGCAAGATTTTCCCTTCTGAACCCTAGCCACCAGGGGACCTATGCTGCAATGTCAGGCATGGCCTAGGGGCAACCACTGACACACATCCCCCACCTGATACCACCCAACCATGCTTAAGAAGTAATGATGGGCACTGCACTCACCCCGTTGTGGCTGCTGTGATGCCCTCAAGCGCCCATCCAGCTCAGGATAGGCCACTGCCAGTATGCGGGCTCTCAAGTGGGTTAGGGTTCAATGGGCACCCTTTCATCGTTGGGAGGCCATCCCCAGCTGGGCCTCTGCCATCTTCCATGCCCAGCGTCTCAGGTCCTCCCACCGTTTCCGACAGTGGGTGCTCTGCCTGCCGTAGACCCCCAGGGTCAGCACGTCCTTGGCGATGGCACACCATATACCCTTCTTTTGATGGGCGCTGACCTGCAGAGGAAATACACACAGGAAAATAGAATTAGTGAAACAGTCCTGCCTGTTACACTTATGGCCCACCATAACCCTTCAGATCACCATTTGCACACACATGGCCCAGCACACAACCAATTCGCCACCCAGAGGACATCCACCCACCCCCCTTACAGGAGGCCTTCACAACCACCACTCCATGCATTCATGCCAGATGCATCATGCCCACAGTGTACTCACCTGTTGGTCTGGAGGCCCATACAGCAGTCCATGCTGGGGTAGGACTCAATCCACCAGTCTCTCCAACTCCGCCGAAGTGAAGGCTGGGGCCCTTTCCCCAGTCACACAAGCCATGGTAGGTTCCAGACACAGGTCACAGCAGCACATGCAGTGTAGGTCATCTCCTGTTGAGGATCAGGTAGCAAGTGAGGAATCAGATAGAATATGGTGGTCACGTCCGCAGCGGTGCATACCATCACCACCGGTGTAGATCACCATTGGCCACTGCAACCCATAGGGCCCAATGTTATCCAAAGAGGAGTTACACGGCGGTTCCCGACCACCTCCCACAATGGTGCACAACATCAGCGCAATTACCTTACTTCCACCTGTCCCTCCACACAGGAAAGGCGGATGCCATTTCAGGGGGGGCAGGCCCTGGATATTTGCTGCGTAAATGGTGATTTGGGCATACTGTACAAATCACACTTACCCATTACAAGTTAACAACATGCAAAGTTCTGTTATAGCCCCATTGTTCAGTTTGTAACCGGCTCCTCACTCTTCTGCCCCATAGATTGCTACCACTGCGGATGAGTAGGAGATGGAGACATACCCCCATGTACAGATCGCTGGTGGACTTGGCAACAATGGAGGACAATCACATTATCCTCACCTATAGACTTGACAGGGCCACAATCACAGAGCTCTCTGCACAATTGGAGCCTGACCTTATATATGCTATCCATCACCCCACTGGGATCCCCCCTCTTGTGCAAGTTCTATCAGTGCTCCATTTCCTGGCAACTGGTCCTTTCCAAGTGACAGTGGTCTTGGCAGCAGGAATGTCACAGCCAATGTTCTGAATAGTGCTAACAAGAGTGTTGTCTGCCTTTATTAAACACATGTGCAGCTACATTGTATTTCCTCAGGTTGAAGATTTGGCCACAGTGAAGGCTGAGTTCTGTGCAATGGGACATATCCCCAACATAATTGGGGCAATTGATGGAACACATATTTCATTTGTCCCCCGGTCAGAATGAACAGGTGTTCAGAAATCGAAAGAGTTTCCACTCTATGAATGTGCAGATGGTGTGCTTGGTGGACCAGTACATCTCCCACGTCAATGCTAAGTATCCTGGGTCAGTGCATGATGCCTTTGTCCTGAGGAATAGCAGCATCCCAAATGTGATTGGCCATCTACAGAGGCACAGGATGTGGCTAATAGGTGAGCCATGGTTCACACCCAGTAGATGTTGGTGTATGGGTATGGTGTTGGCCATATGCGATAGTGTGTGGCTAAGTGCTGTCCCTCAATATTTGCAGGTGTCTCTGGTTACCTCAACCTACCATGGCTGCTGACCCCTGTGAGGAATGCCAGGAACAGGGCAGAAGAACGTTATAATGAGGCACATGGACGAACCAGAAGGATAATAAAAATGACCTTTGACCTCCTGAAGGCTAGGTTCATATGCCTGCATCTGACAGTGGGGTCCCTGTGCTACTCACCCAAGAAGGTCTGCCAGATAGTAGTTGCATATTGCTGTCAGGAATAAGGCTGTGCGCGGTCCAGGTCCCGCCCGAAACTCCGCTGCACGTATTTGCGGTGCTTCGTGCGCACCACTTGTCATCCCTTCCTGTTCTAAAAGTGGTCATCAGCATCACCTGCCCTGTGGTAAAGCTCATGTAGCTGCAGGGTCAGGACATTGGTGGACAAGATGCACTTATCAGTGCTATTCTATGAAGGGACTACAATTCCCAGATTTTTAGAGGCAGCGGCCATCTTGGGGTGTGGCAGGCCTATAAAGCCCAGCCACACCCAAACACCTTGCTCACTATTTTGAAGACTTCGATGCAGTCAGACCTCGTGGGGGTTCCTCTGAAGAAGAGCAGATTTCCTGCATGGCAGATTGACAGTAAAGCGGAATATCCTTGTTTCCATGATGATTTCAGATACGAGTAGGTCGTACTCGTAGCAGTAAGGTCTTGCTGAGCCCAATCTTGAAGGGGGTTGTTACTTCCAAAAGGAAAGCGCCCCTTAGCACAACAAGCAAAGCGTTTTCAGTTCAAAGAGTAAAGTGGCCTTGGTGCGATGATTAAAGCGCTTCGGATCATATGAGTAAAGCGCCCCTTAGCACAATGAGCAAAGCGCTTCAGGCCACATTTGTAAAGCCCCCTAGGCACGGCAATCAAAGTACTTCAGTCCACATGAGTAAAGTGCCCTTGGCATGGCAATCAAAACACTTCAGTCCACATGAGTAAAGCGCCCTTGGCACAGCAATCAAAGTGCTTCAGTCCACATAAGTAAAGCGCCCTTGGCACGGCAATCAAAGCGCTTCGGTCCACATAAGTAGAGCGCCCTTGGCATTGCAATCAAAGCTCTTCAGGCCACATGAGTAAAGCGCCCCTTAGCACAACGAGCGTACGCTTCAGACAAAAGCAAGTAAAAGCGCTCTCTGGTATATGGAATAAAGCGCTTCATGTATAACAAGCATAGCGATTCGACCCAACGAACAAAGCGCTTCAAGTTCAATGAGTAAAACTTTCATGCCTAGGTAGTCAATGTGAAAACGTTTCAGAGATAAGCAAATTATAGTTTCATTGTTTTTTGGAAAGCATAATATGTTAGATACATATTTAAGTCTGAGAATATGTGAGATACATATTTAAGTCTTTGAGAATTTCTAGGCTGAGATCAAACATTTATGTTTATGAATGTATAGTGGTTACATGATTGATATTCAGAGTATGTCCATAGTCAAGGCTCTTGCCATCTCTAGGTTCAGAGGTTGCAGGTTATTTTCGTTCCATGATTCAAAGAAGGGGCTACGCCCAATTCTCAAAGGGTCTCAATCTGATATCACAGAGACGCCTTTATTCAAGAGTCTATTGGTGAGTTATACTGTTATGAATGAGTATGTGCATATTTGTTCTGACCTTTTCTTTCCAGATCTCTCTCCCTGCAGTTTCCTACCCTAATTCCCTTCCCCCGCCTGGCTTCATCATAACTCTGTGCTATAATAGCTTTCTGAGTTGGTGATGCCAGAAGGTGGGCCTTTTGTTCAGCAGCGTGCAGATCCTGAGGAAAGGGCACTGTGACAGCTGCATGTTGCACAACTTTGCCCTGAGACGCCATGTGCCTTTTCTGCAGGAGGAGGAGGCTGGAGATGCCTGTGTGGCAGCAGTGGACCCTGTGGACAGTGAGGATGAGGAGGCAGAGGATGAGGATGAAGACAACAGAACATCAGTGATTAGACATTACCTCCAATGACACACAGGTAAGACAGTGTTACTTCACATTTCTATTGTATTTGTTGAAATTGTTGTGGCACTGGCATGCTGCCTTTTCCCACTTCTATGCCCACTTACTGTACCCTTTGGCAATTCATTTTGCAGATGTTGCTGACCTCACATATGCTCCTGAAGTGATCACTGCAGCCAGCTACAGGTCACTAATCTATGCTCATTTTCTGTACAGTTGAATTGCAATGTTTTTACCTGTTTAAATGAATACATACTTGAACCATTTGACATACTCAAAATTCTTTTTTTTTGCAAGGGTGTTTATTGATGTGCTAAAATTCTGAGGCGCAAGTGCAATGGGATAGGGTGATGATGGAGGAAAGTCCAGGGTATTGTTCCAGTCTATTTGTAGCACAGATGCATTGTCCAAGGGGACATAGGAAGGGGAGCAATGGCAGTTCAAGGTGGACAGGGTGACAGAGTAGGACACAAGGGTGACAATCAGTTGAGTCTTATTCCCTGGTAGCGGTCTTGGCAATAGTTTCTGTCTTCTGTCTGGATCACAGGGAACGTTTGCGGGGTGGTTCTCCTTCTGCAAGGGGAAGGGTGATGCTGGTATGTGAGTCCTGTGACGGGGCCTCCTGTTCACTAGCGGTGGCGGAGATGGAAGGCTGTTCAGAAGTCTGGCTAGTGGCAGGGGCCCGCTGTTGTGTGACTGCCTCCTTCATAATATTGGCCATGTCTGCCAGCACCCCTGCTATGGAGATCAGGGTGTTGTTGATCTCCTGCAAGTCCTCCCTGATCCCCTGGTACTGTCTCTCCTGCAGCCGCCGGTTCTCCTGCACGTTGTCCAGGATTTGGCCCATTGTGTCATGGGAATGTTGATATACTCCGAGGATTTCTGCAAGTGCCTCCTGGAGAGGCGGTTCCCTGGTCCTGTCCTCCCCCTGGTGCACAGCAGTCCTCCCAGTGTCCCTGTTGATCTGTGCCTCTGTCCCCTGAACCATGTGCCCACTGACCCCAGGTCCCTGATTGTCATGGGTTTGAGGTGTGCCCTGGGGTCCCTGTAGAGGTGGACACACTGCTGATTGACGTGTCCTGGGGACAGAGGTATAGGTACGCTGGGTAGATGCTGTGGTGGTGTTTCCTCATGGGGGAGGCTCTGTGGTGGTGTGTGACTGGGCCTGGGTAACCGACTGTCCAGAGGTCCCTGATGGACCAGGTTTGTCATCCAGATCCTGAAGACCAGAGGTGCTGCCATCACTGTGGGCCTTTCCATTTGGGGGACTGTATAGTGCTGGCACCTCCTCTCCAGTGACATTGGCTGAGGTACCTGTGGGGATGTAAATGATGTGTTATGGTTTCTGTGTCTGACATATTGTGCATCCGTGACTTGCCCTCTTTCATTGTATTAGCCCTGGCAGCTTTCACTTGTGTACGTTGGTGTATGGTGGGATGATTAGTTCTCTATAGTGTGCATGCTTTAGTGATGAGTGTACATGCAGGGCTGTGAGGGGTGTCCATGCATTGGTGAAGCATGCAGGGCTTGGCATTCAGATGAGTGAGATGTTCTGGTGGAGTGTGTGGGTAGTGGTCGAATGATGGGAGTGAGGGTGCGGGTATGTGATGGCATGCAGGTAGTGGGAGTGTTAATAGTGGAGAGTTGACTTACCAGAGTCCAGTCCTCCTCCTACTCCGGCCAGGCCCTCAGGATGCAGGATTGCCAAGACTAGCTCCTCCCATGCTGTGAGTTGTAGGGGAGGAGGTGGAGGTCCACCGCCAGTCCTCTGGATTGCGAGTTGGTGTCTTGCTGCAATGGAACATACCTTCCCCCGTAGGTCGTTCCACCTTTTCCTCATGTCATCCGTAGTTCTTGGGTGCTGTCCCACAGCGTTGACCCTGTCCACGATTCTCCGCCATAGCTCCATCTTCCTAGCTATCGATATCTGCTGCACCTGTGCTCCAAATAGCTGAGGCTCTACCCTGATGATTTCCTCCACCATGACCTGTAGCCCCTCCTCTGTGAATCGGGGGTGTTTCTGTGGTGCCATGGGTGTTGTGTGAGGTGTGTTGGTGAGGGTGGGTTGGGTAATGTGTTGGGGTGTGTGATGTGGGGTGCGTTTGTGGTGACTAGGTGTGATTAATGTGTGGCTCTGGTTGTGTCTGTGGTCTTGCTGTCTGTCTTTGGTGGCAATTGTTTGTAATGGTAAAAGATTGTGGGTACTGTGGGTGGGTGTTTTATAGTGGTGTGAGTGGGTGGGTGTGGTGTGTGTATGGGTGTCAGGTGTGTCTTGTTTGAATTGTCCAATGTGGTGTTGTTTTGTTTGTGTATTTTGAGAGCAGGGGTATTTAATGCCAATGGTTTGCCACCGTTGAATGTCCGCCGTGGTTATTCGTGGGTCATAATGTGGTGGGTGTTGTTCTGTTAGCTTTACGGTGTGGTATTTGGGACCGCCAGTTTATCACTGACCTTTGTTGTGGCGGAAATGTGTATGTGGCTGAATACTGACGGATTGGTGCATGTGTGTCATAATATGGTGAATGGATATCCGCCGCGGCAGCTGTATTTTGGCGGCAGTCAGCGTGGCGTAAGTGGGATTTACGACCAATGTCATAATGAGGGCCTTTATGTTTTGTGGCTTACCAGACTCCACTCCCCCAGATATTCCGGTGTAGCCCTTAAGATGCAGTATGGCCAAGACCTTCCCCTACCAGGTAAAGAGATGTAATGGGGCACTGGGAGGGCTACACCCAGTCTTCTTCGCCTGCTGCTGGTGCCTGGAGACCATGAACAGACCTTGCCCCTGAGGTTGTTCCATCCCTTCCTAATGTCCTTCTTTGTGCACAGGGTCGTGCCTACAGCATTGACTCTGTCACTATCCTAGCCCACATTTCAATTTTCCTACTGAGAGGAGTGCGCTGGACTTGTGCTCCAAACAAGTGTGGTTCTTCTCTTATGATTTTATCCGCCATGACTCTTAACTCATCTTCTGATAAATGGGGATTTTTTTAAACGTGACATGGTAGAAAAAACTACGAGTGAAAGTGACTCACTAAACAGGGGAAGTGTAAAAGGATGTGAACGTACCAAAGTGTGTGCAAGGTGTTCTATGGGATGGTGAAAAAAGGTGTGCCTAATCTATGGAGTGTTTGCAGAAAAAGTCACTCTTCTGTGTTTTGCATTGAAAATGCAAAGGTTTGTGGTCTGTAAAGGGGTGTGTTTTACAGTGTCCATTCCAGGTTTGTCCAGTGTGGCGATGTGTGTCAGCTGTGTTGTTTTCAAATTCATCCAATGTGCAGTTGTCTATTGTTTTGCTGACCATGAACCACTGTGGTTTGGACTGCCATTGGCTGACAGCCATGGGGGACCACCATAGTGGCTGTGTGCTTGTAATATGCTTCGTGGTTGGTTGCAGTGCTGTCAGTGCTGGAGGTTGGACCACCTACTTCCAGGCTTCTGCTGATGGTCTGCCATTTTTGCTTGGAGGTCAGCGGTCCTGCCTGTATTTCTCATAATACAGTGGTCTGAAAAACCACCAACATGGCTGTCTGGCGGTCCGACTGCCAAACTCGGTATCAGGCCCTGTGTCTGAACTTTAGAGTTTTTTTACTACTATTTTAGGTCTATTGCTCTCTTGATCATTGGACTGTATAGTTGTCCTCCCTGGGTACCTGATTTTAGATTCTCTTTTAATTAATTTCATCTATTGGCCCGGACTATCGTCAAGCTGATCTTGTACACCTTATCCCTAATATAGGTATGTATTGTTGAAGATAAATGGGGAATGTCAAGGTTAGCTGAAAAAGAAACATGAGTCTTTATTTTGTTCGTTCTGCTCGTGGATTCTGTCATCCCTTCCAAACTGTGACAGATGCTGTTGTTACTTCAAAGTGGCAATGTGCAAGTGGTTGTGAGGTGCTGTCAAAATAGTGTCTCGTAGGTCCCTCTTTTCAGAGTTGCAGTTGTTGACCTGGTGTAATTTATTCTCTTGTGTTTTCTATCTTTGTGGATGAAAGTGAATTAGGTAGTGGCGACTGCCACTCAATGGGAGTGGCGGGGCGGGACAGGTGGGTTTGAAAAAAAAAATGTAATTAAAAAAAGCTTACCTTCGGGGGAGACGCGTTTGTCTCCCCTCCATCCTCGTCCTCTTCCTGGCTGCTCACAGGCTCCAAGCCAATCATGACGCTGCTGTCACCAGCATGACAGCAGCATTGCGATTGGTCTGAGTGGCATGCTTCTCTACTCAGACTGGGGGTGGGAGTCAGGGCATGTTCTCCACTTGGCTGTGTAATGAAGCTGGGTAGAAAACATGCAAAGTACGCATGTCTGTTTGACCGGCCCAACATGGCCGGCCAATCTGACATGTGCACTTTTGTGCAACAAAACCCCTCCTTTGGCCTTCTCCCTCCAGCCCAGTCCCACCCTGCCCCTTACTCCCAGGAAAAATGTGATGTTATTATCATTTTATTTGTCCTTTCCCCACAATCCTGTGGGGCGACGCTCCTCCACCTTAGCGGAGAAGCCACCCCTGGAACGAGGTATTCATACAAGTCTGACAATGGCATGTAAATGGTACTTAGAAATTGTGCCCCCTGAAAATGCATTTAGTGGTACGAAGGTTGAAGTGAGAAGAATTGTAATTTGTGCTTCATTAATCATTCATAAACCAGAAATGTACACAACCTTTTCAACCCTCTTCCAAGTGGCACAGATTATGGATTGAATAAATCATATCTGAATCCACGATTTGGAACAGGGTTATGACTCCTGAGTCAGTTAGTATTTTAGGTTCTGTCATGGGCTAAACTATGGATGTTTCCATCAAAGCAGTTCACATTTGGGCATGGACAGTTCAACAGAGTACATCTTGAAGGTTGCATTCTCCTAGACCTACACTCAAGCCCACCCTGTGTTCCACAAATTCTGCTGCCAAGTTGACACTCTGATTTTCAACTGATTTGCTAAGTTTCACAATACTTTGCGTACCCTTTCTCTAGGTTTCTTGATCAAAACGCTTAGGAGACAGATGCATTCTTTGGTTTATGGTAATGAGGGCACCTGTATGCCTTTCCATACATTGCACTAATTTCTCATTTACTAGCAAAGATTAATTGGGAGGGTGCCTTGTTCAATATTCTTCCTCACTTTTGGCTGAAAAGGTTGTGGTTTCCTCTCTTAATCTTGATGTCTATAACACCAGAGTGGATTCTCTCTCTAGATCCATGCCCAATTCAACCCTTCTTTATCATTAGATCTAGCCTAAAATTGAGGATGTGGAAGTTATAAGGGCAAAGCTTTAACAGTTAGGTCTCTCTCTTCCTTTGTCCTTTTCCATTCAGATTTCCACAGGCCACTCACCAGTTGTGCTTAAAATCAATGGGTTTCTTTTTATAACTTGTGTACTGTAAAATATGCGACCCTTTCAAAGTGTTCCCCAGAGCAGGTCTTTCAATTTTTGATAGATTTGATATAGGCCTTTCTGTGTCTGTTGTGCAGCAACGGTTTGCCATCTTAGCTTTTGCATGGAACAGGGTCCAGCTCATAAAAACATTGTCCATTTATTTGTTTAACGGATTTGCATTGCTGAGGCCAAATTTATATGCATTGGTACCTCTTTCAGATCATCCCTGCTGAGTTCAGCCTTCAGACTTCTGCTTTTGAGGTTTGTATAAAGATCACATTGGATGAGTTCGGAAACCTTCCTGATGTTCCTAGCTACCCTGTGGTTTTCGAGGATTGAAAGGTTATAAAGTTGAGATCAGGTTTTCTTCCTAAAGTCAACTTTGTCTTTCATCAGCATTAGGAGGTGGCCCTATCATCTTATTTCTGTCATCCTTCCACTGAGGGAGAACAAACTGTATATATGTTGGTTTTTATAACAAGTGCTGTAGAGATTTTATCTAACTAAATGAAGCTCAACTGTTTCCTCAATAAATTTAGACCTGCTAGATGGGGTTCTAACTCTTCCATGTCTACAAACTTCTTGGTTTATACTTAATAATATTTTACTTTTACTGCCAGGCAGGTCTGTCTCTTCCAAATCAGATTCAGACCCATTGTCCAAGAGGCATGGGTACTTCCTGGGAGGAGTTTGGTGGAGCTTCTGTTTTGGACATGTGCAAGGCGGCTCCTGGGGCACCCAAGTCCACTCTTGCTTCTCACTACTCCATGAATTACTGTTTGATCTGAGTATTTTGTCAAAGGGCCCTGTTGTGTAAATGGAGGTGTTTTTTAGATCCAGATGATGCTTTAATTTATTTTTTAAGTGAGGTTTGATGTCTAGCTTCTGGGGATTAATTTTATTAAGATAGATTCCAAAGAAGACAAGCTGCCTAGGTACATCATCGAAAAGTAAGGAATGGGACAGTGAAGGTGAAATTAGGGGGTAATGGTTAGAATATTTACTGATTACTGTTGTTACTGAGACTCTTTCCCTTCTCCTCCCGAGTACTTACATTCCCACCTCCCCTTCCAGGGGAGCTTCATCCATGATTTTGTTTTTATAAACGGTTTTGTTTGGGTTTTACAAATAAACATAGGGGTATAGCATTACAGGTCCCCCTGTGGGGGTAGCAACAATGCACTTTATCACCATAGAGTTCACATTAAAAACATTGCCTTTTGTGCATAACTGCAGCTGTGCGTTGTCAGATATGGTTGATCTGTTTCAGAGGACCAATGGTGTGTCTGCTCATTTCCATCATGCATAGCGAGGATTGCCCTTCTATCAGCAGTTACGTCCATTTAACTGGGAGAAGACAAGGGGAGCGGTTAGGCATGGGCCATGTGAAAGTAGAGGAGAATGCATGGCAAGGGAATAGAGCCAACCAAGTTCCCTTGTGAGGCTCAAACTGATGCCTTGCCTCCTGAGCTAGGTTGAACATTTGTGAAGTTTGTGCCAGGTCGCAATTTGGAGTGTATCTCTATATATATGTGTGGACATAAGGTCCTGGGGTGGAGGGGCAAGTAAGGGGATAGAGGGATGTAAAGCATAGAGCATTTAGGTTCCTTGTGCAATCATGAAGTTGAGGTAGTCTTGTGCGATCATGAAGTCAAGGTAGTGGCCTGCATGAGTTGCCTGAACTGTTCAAGGAGTTGCCCCAAGCTGCATATAATGGGAGTGTGCGAAGATGGTGGGCCTCCTGGTAGCTGAGGGCATCACCTTCAGCCTTCCACCATATATTCATCGCCCCTTGCCACACCACCACCAGTGGTGCTGCTGACACCCTCCAGTGCATAGTCAAGGTTCTCTTTGCCAGTAAGAGGACCATGCAGAGGTGGCTCCTCCATAATGGTAGAGGAGCATCCCCCCCGCCAGCAGTGGCAGCTGCATACCTTTTCCCCCAAAACTATAATAAATTATCCTTCAGAGCGCATGTGTGTTTAGCCGGCCGTCTCTGGTCGGCAAAACACACATGCGCACAGGGCTCTCTCCAGCCCAGCAACACAGTTGCTGGGTTGGACAGAGCCTGCACAGGCTCCCAGTCTGCCTGGGAGCGCCCTGGCGCCCTGGAGGATTGGCACTCCCAGCCAATCCCAACACTACTCTAAGCAGCATCAGGATTGGCGCAGGGCAAGCTGGGAGCCTGTGCCTACCTGCAGCAAGGAGATGGAGGAGTGGAGCGGCGCACAGCGGTAAGGTAAGTGGTTATTAAAAATTATTTTTCATTCAATTTAATGCCCTCCACCCTGCGCGCAACCCCGCCAGGGTGCAGGCCTCACATGTATAGATATTTGGAAGTTCTGTAATTTCCGACAGAGACTTCTGTATCAAAGCTCAGTATGCGTAGAGGGCCGAACTTGACCAGAGCATGTGGCGCAGGTTGGCGGCAGCCGAGCCGCAGCGGGGGCATCGTAAATGTGCATTTGGGAAGTAGCAATTAAGTTGTTCGGGGGTTAAGTAGGCCCAGTGGAGCATAGAATTTTTTTTATTTTGTATTTATTTATTTTATTACATTTGTTAGCAAACACAGCCAGAGTATAGCTCCTTACGTCTCATACAATGCGGTAAACATAATCAGGTAATAAGCCATCATAGTGATAGCAAGAAGTTGGCTCATTATATGAGTACCGTCAATACAGGTCACAATTGAACGTTAGAAACAGAACAGAGGAGGAGGACGGAGAAGAGGGGAGGGGGGAAAGGGGAAAAGTGGGGGAATCAGCGTAGCCAACAGGTCTCCCACTTGTGGGGAACAATAGCTTGTTACCCTGAAAGGGGGGCCATCTACTACTCCATAACCAAGGGGATGCGAAGAACGGCTATTTACTGCCTTATGTTCGAGTCTCAGAAAGGATCTCAGGAGGGCCCATATATCTCACGGGCGGGAACCCTCAGGCATCAGCTCCCAGTATATCATTAGTTGTTCCTGGCAGTACGCAGCATCCTTCAGCCATTCATTACACCGGGGAGTCCTTTACCTCCCCGAGTACAGCGCTACCCTACGCTTAGCCAGCCGCAGCAGCAGACCCACTAACTTCCTGTGTGCTGGGGGGATCTCCTCAACATATCGCAAGAGAGCGATCCTAGGGCAGCGCGGCAACTCAAGCTCAGTCATTTCTTCAAGCGTGCGCAACACCCCTGTCCAGTAGTCTAGCAGTGCACCACAGCCAGATGTAAGAAGTCCACTTCAGGGGCAAAACACTGCTCGCATCTAGCGTCCGCCTAAGGCCCATTCTCTTTAGTCTACTCAGCGTATAATACAAGCGGTGTAAAAAGTTAAAATGAATAAGGTGAAATCTATAGTTAGGGGAGAGTTCCCGCATCTGTGCGCAACAACACCGCCACACCCTGTTTGTAATAGTCTCACTCAGATCCGCCTCCCAGTGAGTCTTAGCTTTAGACTCAACAGAAGTCTCTGTCTTCTGCATACAAACATACAGATTTGTGATGAGTCTATGCGGGGACGGTGCTTTATATACTATTTCCAATGCTCGAAACACTGGGGGCATCGCTGGAAAACAGGAGTACCGTGCTCGCAGCATGGCCCTGATTCTAAAGTAAAACAATCGTTACAACGCAGTGTCATGTGAGGCACCAACTGCATTCTCCAAGGAGATAAACGTCCCCTCCGGAAACCAAGACCCAAGGTAGTCATATTTAACTTGCGGAGGCACTCTTACAGTTGGCCATCCTCCGACGGGGACAGGGCCGCAACATCCCGCACTGGCATCGAAGGCGCAAATGGCTCACGCACCCCGGTGCGTTACAACAGTATCGTCCAGGCCCACATCGAACACAACACAGTGTCCACTCCACGCTGCCTGGGCATTCCACCAATCACCCCAGATGACCTATCGGGCCACACCGAGCCATGCTCAGGAGCAAGGTGTGGTAAATATTGTATGGGGTGCAGCCAGAAGTGTGCAAAATGGGCCTGTGCGCAGTTATAATAAAGTTCAAGATCCGGGGCGGCCAGGCCGCCTTGTTCGAATGGAGGCATCAGAATTTCCCATGAAATTCTGGGCTGCCCACCCACCCATGCAAAAGCCACATGCGAGGATTTAAGTCTTTTCAGGAAGCTAGTTGTAAAGACAAGAGGTAAATCAACAAAGAGATACAAGAACTTGGGCAGAATCACCATCTTCGCTATCGCGATGCATCCAGTCAGCGAGAGCGGCAGCGAGCGTCAAGCCACCACCTTATCTTCCAGCCACGAAATGGCCTTGCCATAATTGGCCGGCCACAACTCCTCCACCTTCCGGCGCAACCAAATGCCTAAATACCGCACCGGCCCATCCGCCCAACTGAGGGGGTACCCGGAGCGGCACTGCAGCGTAGCATCAGACAAGGGAAACACCACCGACTTTGACCAATTAATTGTGATCCCGGAGTTCCGGCCGAATTGAACTATTTCATCCATCAGTATGTCGAGGTGTAGCTGCAGGTCGTGAACATACAATGCAACGTCATCTGCATAAATAGAAACCAGTATCGGACACTGTCTGAAGGCCAGTCACCTATGATTATGATGTTGTCGCAGGCGTGCCGCGAGCGGCTCCATCGCCACCGCAAATAGCAGTGGTGAGAATGGACATCACTGGCGAGTGCCCCTGGTTTCGAGTATAACAGGCGGATCAATTGGATGAACCTGGGACTCAGCCCCACTCTAGCCAACAAGTGAAACATGTATGGCCATGCAAGGGAATCAAATGCCTTAGTGGCATCTAGAAAGACTGCTGTTGCGCGATCCTCAGGGCCGATCATACGGGATATCGCAAAGAATGTGCAGAGATTATACAATGTTGAACGTCCCGGCATGAAGCCAGACTGGTCCAGCAACACCAAAGAAGAAAGCAGGGGCTGTAACCGGGCCACAATGAGTTTCACGTGAATCTTATTGGCTATGTTTATTAGCGAAAGTGGCCGATATTAATCACAACAACACAGGTCCTTCCCGGGCTTCAAGATTGTCACGATGAGAGCCTCCCGTAACGAGGCCAGAAGAGCACCGTTCTCAAGCATCTCAGCATACATCTCAAGGAGGTTCACAGCCAGTATATCTGCATATTCCTTTTAGAAGGCCGGCCTCAGACCGTCCAGTCACGGGGCTCTGTCACCCGGTAAACTGCTTATAGCCTGAACCACATTGTCTACCAAGAAGGGGGCATCTATATATTTTCTGTGTGAGTTCTCAAGCCAAAGCAGGGTAATATCCTCAAAGTAATTGGTAGTTGCTTCAGAGCTCGTTCCTGGCTGCTCAGCATACAGGTCTGAGTAAAAGTCAGTCAAGACACGCTTGACCTCCTCAGTACCGGTGCAGAGTACTCCCACCAAGTCAGTCAACTCCACTATATAGTTCCCAGCCTACGGCTTTCGAAGCATAAGAGCCAGCATTCTACAAGCCCTCTCACCCTCCCCTTATCTCCTCACCTTAGCTTCCTTGCCCAGAAAGCAGACCTCGTGAAGTGCTGCCTCCTCATAGAGCGTCAGCTTTCCCCTGAGTTCAGCCAGGAGGCCACCAGACCTGCCAGAAGCCAATCGTTTCTCCAGGCCAGCAAGCTGTGCCTCCAGGATTGCCAGCTCCCGCCTTAGCACCTTTAGCACACAGTGTTGTTTAGCGAGGTAAATCCCACAAATCACGATCTTGAAAGCCTCCCATAAAGTGCCCGCCGAAGATACAGATCCCTGATTGACAGCAAAGTAGTCCACAATAGCGGCACGTATCTCTTCCCTGAAGGCCTGATCTCGCAACACTCCATAGGGCAACCTCCACAAGAATTCGCCGCTGGAGACCCCAGGCATGAGCAGTTCCAGCATGACCAGAGAATGATCCAACAGGGTACAGGGCTTATGCTCAATTGACTTCGTCCAGAGCTCCACATCCCTAGTACCAAGCCACCTATCTATTCTGGACCAGCTGCCATGCATGTCGGTGACACATGTGCCCTCTCTTTCCGCTCCATGTTTCGCCCTCCACAGGACTACCAGAACACCCTCAGCCATGATGTGGGACAAGGCCCTCGCAGCTGCCACGTGCTGCGGCCTAGCCCCGCTCTCGTGGTCTGCCTCAGGGTCCAATACCACATTGAAATCACTGCCCCATAGTAAAGACTCGGAGCCCAGAGAGCCAATCAGTCTCCATACTTCCCCAAAGAATTCAGGGTTGTCAACATTGGGGCCATAGACTGACACCAGATGAAACGGCCTATCTTGCAATGTTCCCTGTAACATGGCATAACGACCATTCGGGTCTACAAGCACTTTTTCTGTACGCCATTTCAGTCCTTTCCTAATCAGGATTGCCACTCCCCGAGCTTAGCTTGAGTACACTGCTATATGACTCTCACCAATCCAGCCAGCCTTCACCCTAGATCTCGTGGCCTCGACCAGGTGTGTCTCTGCAACATACAGATGTCAATCGCATGGCACTGCATATAAGCCGACGGCATTCTCATATTGCTTCCATCATTCAGCCCCCTGACATTCCAAGTGAGACATCGAACAGGAGTCACATTTTTATGCGCCATCCCAATAGTCTATCAAATCGCATAGTGCCCCCATCCACCACACATGAAGCATCAGCTGCAGGACGGAGGTGATGAGGGGGAGGCGGAACAGAGACAAAACCAACAACCCCAATAATGAACCTTACAGGTCCCCACCCACGCTGACCCCCCAATTGGGCCAACCCAGCAGACCCACCCACACCCAAACTCATGCCCCACAACTCAGCAACAAACAACTTGATTGGACTCATCCAGCGGGGCGTCGGCGAGGCCATCCGTTAACTGCCCCAGTTGGGGTGGGTGGGCAATAGCATCGTAATGCCAGTCATACTACAAGACAGGCTGCACCAGAAGTTAAGCCTCAGTCAAAACCTGACCAGTCCCAGAACGCAGTTCAGGATCTCCGGTGGCCTCCAACAACTAAATGATTTTAATCATTGTCACTGTCCACGGGGGTATTGCCACTTCCCCCGCCAACCTGCGAGCAGTCCGGAGGTGCCTTTTTGAGAATAGTTTTAGCATATTTGGCTGCCTGTTTCGGGTCTGTAAAGAATTTTACTTGCCCTTGTGCAGAACTCGCAATTTGGCTGGATAAATGAGGGAATACTTGGCATCCGTCTGACTCAAAGTGCGCTTGACTGGAAGGAACACCCTGTGAGCCCCCTGCACCCCAGTGGTGTAGTCTGGAAAGATACTGAGCTCGTTGTTGTTATATATCATGGGGTGACGCTCTCTAGCTATTCGAAGTATTGTCTCCCTATTTCTGTAGTTCAATAAGCGCACAATGACTGGGTGCGCCAGCATCCCAGGCGGCGATCGACCTGTGAGACCGCTCCACCACCAATACCTGGGAAAGCTCACTAGGAAAGAGCATAGTCAGCATAGTCTCCACATAGTCCTCCATCTGTCCCATGGCTGTTGACTCCGGGAGACCCAAAATACGGATATTATTGCGGCAGGAGTGGGCTTCGAGATCCTTATTCTTATTTCAGTTTATTTCTAGCACGCGTTCCATTTGCAGTAGTTTCTCTCTTTCGCCACATCGGCCATCCTCCAGGTCCGAGGTGCGAGATTCCACATGCTCAAGACGGGTGTCGTGTCTGTCCACTCTCTCTTTCAAGCAATCCATTTGATGATCCAACTTGCCATCAATACTAGCCAGACTGTGCTTAAGGTCCATAAACATAGCCTTCACTGAGGGCGACTGCACGTCATCCTCCTGGGGCAAATCTTCCGATGACCTGCCAGCCTGGCTGCATTTCTTTTTGCCCTCAAACGTGAGTTTGGGCTGCTTCTGGTCTGCCTTCCCCATCGCAGCGAGGCCACACCTCAGCTCTCAAGTGCGCCACAACAACACTCTGTCTTGGCCAACAGCCCAAACCGATGGGGGGAGAGGGGAGCCACCAACACCCGAGTGCGCTCACAAGTGAGTACTCACGTGCACTAGTGGCCGCCAACTAAAGCCGGCATGCTCCTTCAGCAGAGAATGGACCCAGGCCGGCAGCACTTGAACAATCTAGCAAAAAGCACCGTCACCGGGCCCCTACAGCAGCTCCTCACTCGCTGATTCACCTACCCACGGGCCCACTCACACCTTCAGGGCTCGCGGTCAGACCACCACTGTCGATCCGGCACCGCAGGTCGCCCGCACTCAAAGGCTCGCACGGCGTAGAAACACCCAGCAGCAGAGCCTCCAGCTGTCATGGGGATGGGACACCTACCGAGCGCCACCATCCACGGGCTCACAACAGTTGCATGCACTCTGGCATGGCAACAGTGAGGCAGGCCCGGCACCGCACCCACTTGCCGCGTGGCTGCCCCCGGGCCCCTACTGCCAGGCCAGCTCCATTGTTGCTTCTTGTGACTCCCAGCAGCTTCCTGATCCAGGAGGACCACACCAGGCCACTCTGGGCAGGCGATCCGTCAGGATAAAAGACAGATTAAGGCTCCTTCCCTGCAGAGCCTCACAGAGTGGTGGCCATATTTCGGGACAGCCAAGCCACACCCCCAGAGCATGGAAAATTGAATGTTTTCAAATGATGCATTCTGAGAAACCATCTGCAGGAATCTAAAGGTCTGCTCACATTCTTATTGTGCAGCACCATTCCGATATCATCCTCCTATTTGCCTCACAGCAATGTCAGTGGAAACCCAGTGTGTTCCTGGATCACTTTATAGATCCAAGTAATCAGGTGTCGCCCCTCCCCCACGTGAAGCAGCATTTGTAGGAAAGCATGGGGTTCCTCATTCAGAGAGGACCAGAAGCTGCAGCAGTGTTGCAAAGTTGTCTTTACGTAAGAAATTGGCTGGGAGGCATGTCATATTCCGTGAGGATATGGTCAAAGGTGAGTAGGTGACCGTTGGTGAAGGGATCATCTGCCACATGTAAGGAGCACTCATGGCCGCATCTCAGATCGACAGCAGAGTAGGCGCTAGGGATCTGTGGGAGGCACTGAGTTGGGAGTGCCAGGGCATATGGGGGAATGTGTTGTAAGAGGAAATGGACTCTGGCCATGCATTTCCAAGCCAACTGTGTTTGCAGGGACCACAGGGATGGGGTGTTCTTCTGGGGTGTAGGAAGTTCCTGATCAAGGTCGGTGTGAATGGTCCTGACCCTTGGCACGTCTCTCCCAGGTCCTGTCCTGCTAGTTAGCATGACAGTCATTGCAGCTGGGCTGCCAGGTAGTATGTCTCAAAGGAGGGGGCTCTCAATCCACCCTTGCCAACCGGCAACTTTATCTTTATCAATGGATTCCGGTGGCGCTTTCCGCCGCAGATGAACTCCCTCAGAAGTTCGTCAAGTTCCTGAAAGAATGAACAGGGAGGGATGACAAGTAGGTGGGTGAAGTAATACTGGAGTCGGGAAGAATGGCCATCTTTGATAGAGCTGTCCTCCATGTTACGGCCAATTGGAGGTACTTCCAAAAGCAAAATTCTCACTTTCATTGAGCATAGGGTTTTTTCAAATTACCATCCAATGGGCCATTTAGGGAATGATTGAAGTGTATCACCAGGCATCAGACTGCGACGCTGCATCAGTTGAATGTGGAGCCCCCTAGCTGCACCACTTGTGAGGAATGTGTGGATGCAGCTGGTATACACTTGATTTGGCCCAATTACCATGGAGGCCTTCTGCTAGTGCAAATGGGTCAAACATGAAATTTAGGAACCTTAGGTTGAAGCACATTTTGCTGATTTAGAGGAGTAGATCATCTGCATAAAGAGATACCACATGTATCTGAAAGTCCAGGAGGAGTTCCTAGTCTTGGCCTTCCTCATGAAGGCAGGTGGTGAGGGGCTCCAATGCTGGTGCAAACAGTAAGGGGGATAAGGGACATCCTTGTCTGCTTCCCCTTCTCACAGGGTATGCTGCTGAGATGACCCACCCAGTCGCACATGAGAAGTGGGTTTTGTATAGAGTAGTTTTGTATATCTGAGGAGACGATCACCCACCCCGTGCAGGCCAGCACCTGAAAGAGGTAGTCACACTGAAGTGTGTCAAACACCTTTTCAAGATCCAGGATGAGGCAGGTGGCATGTGGAAAATATGTAGAGGCTTGGTCCTGGACGTAGAAAAGGCATCTGATGTTATGGGATGTGCTGTTGCCAGGGTCAAAGCTGTTTTGGTCTGGGTGAATGATCCTGGGACTAATCTGGGTGTATCTATCTGCTAGTATCTTACGAAGAGCCTTCTAATCCTGGGGAGAATCTGGGTGTAGCTATCTGCTAGTATCTTGCCAAGGATCTTATAATCTGCTTCTAAGATTGTGACTGGCTAATAGGAGGACTGACTGGCAGGGCCCCTATTGGGTTTTGAGAGGGATACAATGAGGGATCCATGGAGAGATAGGGGAAGCTCCCCGGCAGTCAGGGCATCATTGAATAGTTCCAATAAGTGAGAAGCAAAGCTTGCGGTTGAGATTGAGAACAGATGCTTCTTTTTGCTGTGTGCAGCAGTAAGATCCTGTTTTCCAAACTTGTTGTTTCATGCATCATGTCCCTGGTTTCTGAGCTGACAAGGTTTGGCAGTGTACCCCAGTTTCCTTACCAAGCAATATTTAACAACTCTTTGCTAGTTCCTGAAATACCACTGTTTAGCAGTACACCTGTTTCCTGAAGCTAGCATTGTTGACAGTGCACCTTTTCCCTGTAAGAGCAGAGTGCTCATCGCTTGCCCTGCAGGAGCATTATTTACCAGTGCTCAACGGTTGCCCTGCAAGACCATTATTTAACAGTGCTCATTGGTTTTCAGCGGGTGCACTGTGTAACAATGTTGTCTTCTGCCAGGACATAGCTTCCTGAGCTAGTACTGTTTAGCACGCATACAGGTTTTCAGCGCTAGTACTATGTTTACCTGCAGTGCACCCTCGGTTCATGGACTATCCTTGCATAGCAGCGCAGCCTCAGTTCATGAACTGGCCTTGTTCAGCAGAGTGCCCTCGGTTCATGAACGTGCCCTGTTTAGCAGTGCGCCCTTGGTGTTGTTCAGCAGCGTGCCCTTGGTTCATGAACTAGCCCTGTTCAGCAGCATGCCCTCAGTTCATGAACTAGCCCTGTTCAGCAGCGTAACATTGGTTCATAAACTCACTGTGTTCAGCAGCATGCCCTTGGTTCATGAACTAGCTCTGTTCAGCAGCGCGCTCTTGTTGAGGATCTAGCTCTGCATATCACCGCATCCTCAGTTCATGAACTAGCCCTACATAGTGGTGCGCCCTCAGTTCATGAGCTAGCCCTGCATAGCAGCACGCCCTTGGTTCATGAACTAGCTCTGCAAAGTAGTACGCCCTCAGTTCATGAACTAACCTTGTTCAGCAGCGCATCCTCAGTTTATGAACTCGCCTTGTTCAGCAGCGCACCCTCGGTTCATGAACCAGCACTGCATAGCAGCAGGCTCTCTGTTCATGAACTAGCCCTGCATAGTACTGCATCCTCAGTTCATGAACTAGCCCTGCTTAGCAGCACGCCCTTGGTTCATGAGCTAGCCCTGTTCAGCAGCGTACCCTTGATTCATGGACTAGCCCTGTTCAGCAGCATGCACTTGGTTCATGAACTAGCCCTGTTCAGCAGTGCACCCTTGTTGAGGAACTAGCCCTGCATAGCAGCATACCGTCAGTTCATGAATTAGCCCTGTATAGCAGCATGCCTTCACAATTTCAAAAAGTAAGTTCTTCATTTATAGTTTAGTGGATGTGGGGCCTTTGCCAAAAAGGAGCATTTGTCCCATCTACCAAATTCAACAGGGGCATAACACAGGCCCCTGCAGTGCAGGGAGGACCCCAATCCTTCAGTAAACAGAACCATCCAGAGGGACTCCATTCCGCCCAAGACCAATTAGTGTTTGTGAGATATGGGAGACTCAGGGTCCCCTCAGGGGACTCAGGGTCCCCTCTTCACATTCTGCAGGGGGTGGGGGTTCATTTTATGCTTTGCCACTGAAATGCAAGGCTCCTCAGCTCTATTTACATTCATAAAATCTCAGGGGCATATTTATCAAATTTTTGCATCGCCCTTGCACCACCCAAGGTACATCAAGGGCAAAACAAAACCTAGAATTCCTGCTTTGTCTCTTTCGGTCAGTGCATTAAGGTGTCTTGCTGATTTGCACGAAGTAATAATAAATATGTCCCACAATCAATAAATCAATCAAACATTTATAGAGCACGGCAACTCACCCGAAAGGGTCTCAAGGCACTGGGGCTGTATGCTGCTGCGTGGAGGAATGATCATTCAATCATCCAGGTCTTTAGTTCTCTTGTGAATCGGTGGAGTGATGGTGCGTTTCTGAGGTGTAGTGGAGGTTGTTCCAAGCCTTGGCTGCAGGTGTGTGAAGGAGCCTCCTCAACTGTTGTTGTGCCAGATCTGTGGGGTGTCTGCAAGGGAAGCTGATCGTAGGTGTCTCTTCAGTGGGTGGAAAGTCAGGCGTTTGTTGAAGTGTGTTGGTTGTTCCTTGTGCAGGGCTTTGTAGGCGTGGATCAGCATCTTGAACTGGCATCTCTTCTAAATCAGGAGCCATTGTAGTTTTTTGAGATGGGGTGTGATGTGGGTCCTTCTGGGGAGGTTGAGCATGAGTCTTTCTACTGAGTTCTGTATTGTCTGGAGTCCCTTCAGGTAGTGTGCTGTGGCTCCTACATAGAGCATGTTTCCGTAGTCCAGTTTGTTAGTGATGCAGACCTGTGTGATGGTCCTTCTGGTGTCTGCTGGGAGCCACCTGAAGATCTTGCGGGGAATGCAAAGGGTGTGGTAGCAGACGGATTAGACTGTTTCTTCATGGATAGTTTGCTATTCAGGATGATGCAGAGGTTGCGTGTGTGATCAGTTGGAGTGGGGGGGTGGTGCCGAGTTCTGCTGGCCACTATGTGTCAGTCCATGGTGAGGTGTTGTTCCCAAAGATGAGGACTTCCATTTTTTGGTGCTGAGTTTAAGACAGTTGTCCTTCATCCAATCAGCTACATTCATCATGCATCTATGGAAGTTAGCTTTTGTGGTGGAGGGATCTTTGGACAGTGAGAGGATGAGCCGTGTGGCGTTGTGGTAGGAGATGATGTTGAGTCCGTGTGATCCGACAGTGAGGGCCAGAGGGTTCTTGTAGGTGTTCAAGAGGATCGGGATGAGGGATGATCCTTGGGGGACTCCACAGATGATCTTCTTGGGCTCTGAGGTGAACGGCTGGAGGCTGATCCTTTGGGTTCTGCCAATGAGGTACGAGGCAAAACATTTGAGGGCATCTCCTTGAATCCTAATGTGGTGGAGTCTGTTGACCAGGATGTGGTGGGGGAGATAGTGTCAAGCATGGTGGACAGGCTCAGGAGGATGAGGGCTGCTGTTTCCCAACAGTCCAGGAGGGCTGGGACCTCCTCTGTGGCTGCAATAAGGGCTGTTTTGGTGCTGTGGTTTATGTTGATGCTGCCTCTGTTGGCTCCATTGGTGTAAATTACAAAGTGATGGCCTGTTTACCACAGGCTGTCAGACAAGTTACCACAGAAGATCCTCCATATTGTAAGTGATGCACATTTTGCTTGCTCAGGACCACCAGGAAAAGCCTGCCAAACATGAAACCAAAATATTATACCCATGTGTTAGGAGCAAACTTTCAGCATGTCTGTGGAATTTTGTTTTTCAATAACACACTCGCACTTTGGGAGTTTCAGTACCTTCAGCGCGTCTTCATAGACAGCATAAGAGCCTGAAGGTAAATATCTAGTAGAAACAAATTCAACAAGTATGGAACAGCTTCAGAAAATGCATGTTTGGAGATAACAGCAAACAAAAACTTAGAAACCTCTTAATGGCAAACTATGTTACTTCTACTCTCTCAGAAGTCCCTGAAAGGTCGTGTATCAAAGGTTGCACTCAATTATTAAGTTAATTTTCATGAACAGCTTTCTTTTAAACTATTTCTGTCCTAGTCTTTGTCCAACAGTTGTCCTTCGAGCACGTGTGTTATGTTACAGATTGATGCTCTAAGGAGAGAATGCTCTTGATGGGAGCTGTGACTGAGTTCCCATAAGCTCTCAAATATATGCTGCATAGAGTTATTTTGGTTACATTGAGAGACCCACAGCTCCACTGGCGCCTTGGTGTAAGCAGCCATAGAAAGCATCTATTGTATGTCTGTTGTCCCATTACTCTAAGTTCAAGTTCATCCTCAATATACAGCTCGAATCACATCAGCCTGTCTGGCATGCTGCCCCACCAAAGGAACTGGTGTGAAAATCATTGTGACCTGACTCTGAGATGCAGATTACGGCATTTGAGCTCTGAAATTGAATTGAAAAGGTGAAGATCAAAGGCTGTTTGCAGTTAATGAATCTCGTACTGAAAAACGACTTATACTTCAATGATCCTCTTGAAGTCTATGGCCCAGATTTATGCCAAAGCAGTTCAGCGCGGTGCTGCGCCAAAAATAGCAGCACAGCGCTGCGTCACTTTTGAAATGCAGGAGTGCGCTGTCTTTAGAGGAATACCCCTGCTGAATTAAGCTGCCTAGCACCAACGCAGGCATCCTTGCACCATAGTGCAAGGGTTTCTGCATTGAGGGGATAAATTGTTTATGTGCAGGAAGTTGTCCCTACATAAACAATCTATAATGGTGATTTGGCACTTCTCTGTGTGCTGTAAAATGCAGCACACAGAGAAGTACCAAAGCGTCATTCTGAATTATTGTTTACGTGCAGGAAGGTGTCCCTTCCTGCACCTAAACAATCGTCCATGGCATTTTGCTTCTTCTATGTGTGCTGCATAATGTAGCACACAGAAAAAGCAAAAAACAAGGAGGAATTAAAGCACTCCTCCTTGTTTTGCCATACTAAGGCCATTCCTCAGGTGGCGTTAGTTTTTGGCCCTGTCTCAGGTTTACAATAACTCGTAAGTCTAAGGCAGCATCAAAAACAAGGGTATTGCTGTGGAACGCCCACAGCAACACCCATAGCACGCCCCTCTAATGCAGAAAACTGCATCAGAGGGGCCCATATTTACAAGGAGGCATAACGCCACAAAAAAGAGGCGTTACACCTCCTTGAAAATATGAAGCAGTGCTAAATGTCACCAGAGCGTCACGAAA
Source organism: Pleurodeles waltl (assembly GCF_031143425.1). NCBI lineage: Eukaryota > Metazoa > Chordata > Amphibia > Caudata > Salamandridae > Pleurodeles > Pleurodeles waltl. The sequence goes on along the minus strand of NC_090440.1, from coordinate 846,508,601 downwards.
AGTGACGCTCAGGTGGCACTAGCGGCTCTTAAATATGCCCCTAAGTCTAGTGTGGGAGTAATCAGGTGGTTGAGTCAAGACTGAACCCAGAGGCAGGCAGCCCCAAGGCTGGTGATGCTTTGTGAAAGTCTACCACTGGGTGCATGCACCTCTAGTGGCTGGGTCTCAGTGCTGGTTTCAAGAAGGACATTTGACCTACCTTCCACTTGATGCGTAAAGCCTTGGAAATGGGTCAGGTTGCTAGAGATACTAACTTATAATTCAACCGATTGCACCCCAGTCCTACTAGCAATCCAGTTCTTGGTAACCCTGCAAAGCTTCCCATCCCCAAACTCCACAAATAAGACATTCATGACTGACTGCCCATAAAGAAGCCACACTAACCCTCAATAGTCAATGGTCTGACTGCCTAGTCTGATAACGGCTTGGCGTTATGAGACTGAAGTGGTAGTTGCTTTGACACAGCCTGCCTCACTCTTGGTGATATAATTAGGGCTTTTGACTGGTGGCAAACAAAATCCTTTCCCAATCCAGAGGGCCAGGGGGACATTGATCAACTATGTCATTCACTGTTATAACAGTCCATTGCACCCTAGTAGCTTTTGCCGAACAGCTAAACGACTGCCCCAGCATCACTGTCAGCCAAGAGATACTGACTTAATATATGATTAACATTGCTCAAGGCACAATGGCATGGAGGTAATACAGATACTATGTAACACTATTTGCATGCCATTTGTCTAAGCCATCCTGGATTTGAGAAGATTCTCCAATACAGGTGGTGGTTCTGAGGGGTCCCCTGGGTCCTCGTTGTCGTCTGTCCAACTTGGGAAATGGTGACCCCTTGCCTCTTCCACCAGGACAGAATCCCTGTATAACATGACTGTTGCAGCAACCAAGGCTTGTTGACTCCTGCTCTGAGGGATCTGCAGGCTACGAGTATCCCCAGCCCACAGCACTCTACCTCTGCAAGGACAGTCTACTCTCTGCTGCTCCAGTGATGTGGGACTCCTCTTCAGGGGTACTGCCTGGGTCTCACTGCAACTTATTGTGCCTGCTGCCAGTGGGTTGGTCATGGGGGCTCTGACTACTTCTTCTGACAGCTTCTTCTGGCTGTCCTATCTTCTGATAGTCTACCTTGATGGTCCTCTCCAGCCCTACAAATCTTTTTCAGCTCCAACTTGAATTTGCTTGTGCTTGTTGGTGGGCCTCCTGACCCATCTGCAATCGGTTGACCGTCGATGGACAGCTCTTAGGTGACTTCAGGGACTCCTCTGCAGCTCCTGGACTCCTCAGCTGGCCTTCATCCATCATTGTCGTCTCGGAACTGCACCCACAGAAGGGTGGGCATTGCCTCCTGCCCTGCCTGGACACTCCTGCATGGACTGGACTCTGTCCCCTTCTTCCACAAGTCCTCTTCATCTGGAATCCACTGTTGGGTTCCACTGTTCTTGTTCTGCTCTTGCACTGTTTCAGTTTCAAACCCCATGTTAGTCTATGGGATAACCAGGTAAACCTACCTCTGCTCTCCTGGTCGCCGGGGATCTTCTAGATGCTCACCTCTTGGGGTTCCATACTCCATATCCTCTGGTGGGGGACCCATTCTCGCATTCCGCTATTTTTGTATATGGTTGTTTGGCTCCCCTGCTGAGATGGATGGCCAGATTGCACATGTCCTTTGGTGTGAATGGAAAAGGTTGTATAAAATCAGGCAAGCACATTGTGAGCCAGGAATGAAATGCTTCGGGCATGAGTTGCAGCTCGGTTTTGGTAGGATTTATCTTCTGCAAGCTAAAGGTCATCAACTAGGTGTTACTACCATCATGGGCCAACCTTATGGAAATTAGTCTTGGTTTTGCTCAAGCAGAAAGAGTCCCGCCATATCAAGTCATGTCATCTCTTAATGGAAACACAACAAGTCCAGACTGGCCTCAGCCTTGTTAGGCCACCAGTGAGGGTAAAATAGGACAAGAGGAAGGGAGTGGGTGCGGGAGACGTCTTCCAGGAAACAGGTAACAACACTAACTGTGATCTGCATGCTAAACCTCCACCCCGCATGCCTGGTGTTGAGTGGTACCACAGTCTTTAGCCAGTCAGCATATAATGCCCAGTGGCAGGACTAGACACAAGACAAGGGGTGAAAAGATCAGCAGTTAGGAAGTATTTAAGATGAAAGGAGTTGAAGGGCATCCAAAGGCAGGCATTGGTAGGGGAAGGGACTGGGAAGTGGGGAGCAGAAGAGTAAGAGAAAAGAAAAGGAGATAATCCTACGATCTCCCAGTACTCTAGTTAGCTCCACAATGGAGGCATTATTACATAATGACAACCCCGAGTACAAAGAGGAACAAACACTAATTAAATAAGCTATGACTTAAGTAGCAGTCAGTAAAAATCCAGTATAACAATAACATAGTGAAAAAAGAAACCTTATCACCTGCAACTCTGAAAACATGACAGACAATGAGTTGATTCTGTGTCTTAATATCATGCTGCATGTAGCCGTTCAGAATTAACTGCAGGAAAGAAAGAACTCAACCTAAGGCCTACAACACATATCACAGAGGTCCATACAGCTTTCAGGTTGCATTGGACGTGTGATCAAGATTTAGCCCTCTCCCTCACCAGAGTGTCTAGCATCTTGTACTGACTCTCTGAGTGGCAGCTGTTGTGTTTGGTGCATAGACTTGAGTCCTCGTGCTATCTAAACAGACAGCCGGTGGGGAGGGACTGGGTATAAATTACAGAAGATTCTTTATGCATCAATACCTCTATGCTGTTGGTCTTGAGGAAGCACTCAATGTCTACTGGGACATCATGTGCCAGTGATGATCATCACAGAAGGTAGGCCAAATTCATTATGCTATTGCTTCGAATAGGTTTACATGATTAGAAAGCATTTTCTTTTCACACCTGTGTCCAAAGAGAAATCCGTTGAGACATGAATCAAAGCATCATCAGGGTTAAATGGGCCATTCCTCTTGAATGAAGCCTGCAGTATGGTTCTTGCATTTTGCCATTGTGCTGTACTATCTCTATTGGGTACATTGGCTCTGTTTGATTTCATGGTGCAGATTTGTCGTCTGAACTTCAAGGAGTTATGAAAATGTGATGTCTAACATCCAGGGGATAGTCTCTCTCCACTTTATTAGGGATGCCATAAAACCTGACATTGTTGCGCGGAAAGTGGTCTTCCATATCAATCAACATGCATCACAGGTGCTCGCTTTTCCAACATCAGTTAGGAACAGAGTCATGTCTCTTTCAACTTCTGTCAATCTCTGGTTTACGGAGTGACAGCATTTGTGGAACAATCCAAGGTCTACATATATAAGTTTCACCTCCTGTGAGATACCCGTGACCTTGGCTAGCCTCTCTGGAGTCCTCACAGGTAGCACAGCCAGTGTAGTGTCCAGTGCAAAGATGTGGGAGTGAAGGTGTAACTATTACACATACTAGCATGGGGAGATGCCTACCATATGGCACTGATCTCACATCACACACTGCACATGGTATCAAGCCAATCCATCTCGTCACATCTGAGGGCTTTAAGGTCCAGTGCTAGCCTCAGCTCAAACTCAGAGGGAGACACGTCAAAAGGTGGTCACCACCTGGGAGCCCTGCACATGTAGCATAAAATGACATGGCCTAGTGTGCCGTGCATTCCTGGCATGTTTAGATAGGGCAATGTCTTCCATGGTCAGTGATTTCTGTAAGGCATCTGCGTTCTGTGGTCAGACCATGCATGGGAACACGGGCCCTTTTGATGGGAGCTGCCAATACATTTGTTATCAGAGAACCCTAGAAAACGATGATTATCTCAGATTCCGCCAAAGTGCCAGGAACTTTAGCAGAGAGCAGACATTTTTACCATGGCCAAGCCCTGTCTGTGTGTCCACCACTTCTACAAAATATCCCAATTGTTTAATCCCACTTTTATAAAATACTCTAATTGTTCAAATTATTTGGGTTTTGCATAAACTACAAAACTGTTTTGCATGAAGAATATCCAGCAATCACCCTCCATTTCCAGGACTCTAGCACAAATGTGTTCTGTGGAAGCACGAGCAGGTAGGCTAGGCAACTACTTCACTGTGTTGAAATGCCTTAAAACAGCTTGACAGAATTGTTTTAAGAAAGAAACACATTTCTGCTTCATTTTAATATTGACTAAGACTATCTTTACCGATCTATTAACTTCAGCCTTCAGTTGCTCAACATTATCAATACCAGTGTGACCTAATAGTGCACACAATCTCTCCAGGACATGCTGCAAAGAAGCATTTTCAAGGTCTTTTTCACAGACCAAAGTAAAAAGTTAACTGAAGCATGGGTCAGACTGTAAAGGAAGTCTCATATATCTTGTATAGCCCTAGGTGTCACATGACCTCATGCCCACATTCCAACCCAATTAACGCAATTCTGAAAATCTTGCAACCCCAATACCTTTTTTATAAAGCCACCCATATAATTTGTTAAAACTATGAGACTTATTACGACTTTGGCAATCGGAATGAGCAAGGGAGTCCCTAAATAGCCTAAAAAGGGGGCTTGGTCACTTTGCAAGGTGACCACCTATCAGAGGGGGTCACTGACGTCACCTGCCAAACCTGACCACTCAGGTGCACCCAGGGGCCTCTGCCCATCTTGGTTTCAATATGGCAGAATCAAGTAGCCACCTGGAGGAGCTCTGGGTGTCACCCCTGGGGTGGTGATGGAAAGGGGAGTGGTCACCCCCTTTCCTTTGCGTAGTTTCGAGCCAGAGCAGGGACCAGGGTTCCCTGGACTGGTACAAACCGGTTATGCAAGGAGGGCACCAAATATGCCCTTCAAAGCAAGCCGGTGGCGTGGGGAGGCTACCCCTTACCAGCCTTGTAACAATTGTTTCCAAGGAAGAGGATGTTGCACCCTTCTCGCACAGGAAATCCTTTGTTCTGCCTTCCCCTGCTTAAGCTGGTCAAGCAGCAATGGGGCAGAACCCTGTCTGGGAGACTGGAGCAGCGCGGGTTGCTCCCAGACTCTGGGCACAGTTTGCATTGGCTCCAATGGGTGACATAATACATGCTGCAGCCCATGGGAGACCCCTGATGTACCAATGCCCTGGGTACCTAAGTACCATATGCTAGGGACGTACAGGGGTACACCCAGTATGCCACTTGTGGGGTGTAAGGGGTGCCAAGGCAACCAAATTTAGAGGAAAGAGCACAATCACTGGGGTGCTGGCTAGCAGCATCCCAGTGAAAACAGCCTAATCACACTGACAACAGGCAAAACGTGAGGGTAACCATGCCAAAAAGAGTGGCTTTCCTATACTTTTCCACTGTAGCTATCAAATTGTAGAATTTTCTCCCAGCTGGTATTCTTTTAGAACCTTTCAGAAAAGTCCAAGAAAGACATTAAAACCTGACATTTTAAACAATACATTTTATTTTTCTCTTTTTAGGCTAGTTATGTTTTACCATCAATAAGCTTAGAGAAACTATACTCTACAACTAAATATAACACTACATAACAGCTTTATCTCCATAACAGTGTGCAACAAATGTGAGAAAGCAAAGGAAAACTTTGGACCATACAGGCTAGGTATATAAAGAAAGTGGGAAACTCAACCTAGGTCATATTCTTCTTCCAATAACTTATATATTGTACAATTTCAGTTAGTCATTTCTAGTAAAAGTATGTGGATTATCTATTAGAATATGATTACATATAACATACTTCTTCAGACAAACAAAAACAGATCTTTGGCTTGTGGACATGGCTATGTGCAATCTGAAAAGTTACAAATCTATGCAAAAACTATTGAGGGGATTTTTCACACAGGTGGACTGGAATCTTCAACACCAGTCTGCAGACAGGAAATTAACTGGAACAAATATTCTCTGAACTTCTACAGTAATAAAAGGCAAATCAAGAGTCCCCCTTCTCTGGGTCCCACTGTCCTTGACCAAGGCTGTGATGCCCAAGGAAGGAAGGGCCCATCCCTTGGCCTCTCACCCTTGGCCAAACACTGCAAGGCCAGAGTGTGGCCCACTGTTGAGCCGGGCAGCACTTGACCATCTATGTGAGGCCTAAGGGAAGGGGGAAACTTCCCCTAGATATCACTTCGTGGTCCAGCACTGAAAAGCCCAGAAAAGCATCCTTCTTCCCATGTTGTCACAGTGATGGCCATGGCTGGGAGCCCCTGATAAGAAGACTACTTCCCTTGCTTCAGTGAGTTCCATCTGTACCCACTCCATCCCTTGGTCTGGAAAGTAGTTATTCAGCCTGCTGAATGAGGTCTTCCAGCGTGGTGCTGCAGTTGCCAGGCTTGCCAGTTTGTTAAATGATGGTGGAGCCCTCAACAGGGAGTGGCAAGTAGGACCATTCTGCATGGGGAAAGGCCAGGGAGATGCTGGTCCCAGTGCTAGGGGGCTTGTGCTTTTGCTTTGGCTTGATGCTGGCCATCTCCCATGATAATTGTGTCTCCTGTTAGTCACAACCATGTGTGGTGTTGCAAGGTAGCAGAAATGTGGCGTGGTGGCTGTGCCCTTCCAGCTTGCTGATTCACTCACTTGTGAGAATTTTTATGTTTTCCCCTGTTTTGCGTTGGCTTTAGGGAATGGCAGTGTTTGTGCTTTGGACTTGTTCCTTTAATTATCTTGTACTCACTCGTCTTGTAATGTGTTACAGACAGGGCTCCACCCCTGGAGCATGACAATGGGCCGCTGGCCCTTAATTTTAACCTTGCACATGGCTGCCGATGAGGTGGTTCATTTTTCAGTTCTTGACTTTTCCAGTGATTTCACTGTGGCCTGTGGTGGTGGTATTTCACCTCCATGGGTGTGGCAGTAGAGTCTGCATCATTTGATAACCACCTAGTTTAGACCAGAGGATCACCTGGCCCCTGTGAATAAAAGGGAGTTCTAGACTGATAGGCGGGGTATTTATCGGATGTAAGTGCTGTGTCCCATGTCTTTTGCTCGCCTAAGCCCTGGGCCAATTATCCTATAATAGTGATGAGGATAGGTGTGCCCACCCTGTGAGTTGAGGCGCCTCTAACAACATGCCTGCAGTGGCTGTAGCCAATGAGACCAGCAGCAGCTGATGGGGCAGGCAGCCATGGTGGTTTCCTGATCTTGTCTCTTGCTACTGTGCCACACGTTCCCACATCAATTCTCAGCTGACTGAAACTGAACTTTGCATTATTTTAGTCTTCTAAATTGTCATCTAGGAAGTGTTGTCTGGACTGTCGGGGGTCTTCAGTCTCAACAATGACATCCTCATGTACACCATATCAGTTGAAGGGCATCATGCCTGGCTGCGAGGGGTGTTGCAAGATTTAAAATACTCTAGTCTGACCCTCCAACGGGACAAATATAAATTCCTATAGATCCAGATTAGCTTCTTCAAATATATCTTTTCCACAAAAGGGATATCCCCAGACCCCAAGAAGGTAAATTACATCACAGGATCTCGCTATCATCCAACCTGTCAGAGGTGCGTATTTTCCTCAGCTTGTGAACTACTGCATGAGGTTCATAAAGACTCTAACGGACCTCACCAAGCCCCTGAGAGATTTCACTATGTTACTACGTTGTCCATCCCCTCAGGATGGGGCAAGCTCCAAGAGGGATCACTCAAATGAAGGAAGCATTGTCAGTCAACATCACCCTTGTATACTTCGACCAAGCCAAACTCACACAGCTGGCAATAGATGCTAGTCTCTGCTGGGTGCCATACTGTTTAAGCATCAACAAGGTGAAGAGTGGGCACCTGAAGCCTATGGTAGTAGAGTACCTACCCCAACGGAGTAACAATATTCACAAATAGGAAAGGAGACAATAGCCATACGCAATGGGTGCTGCCACTTTCATCTTTACATATATGGTCAGCCTTTGTGGTTCCTATGGGTCACAAGCCACTGATACCTTTGTCCCAAGGTGACATTTTGAAATCTCCTCCTTGTATGGAGAAGTGGGTCCCGCAGCTGCAAGAATATTCTTGCTGATATGAATACAAGCTGGGCTCAAAATCTGGCAGACTATCTATCCTGGCAACTGAGGAAGGCACCCTCACAGGTTCAGAGAGAGGCCGTAGAAATGGAGAACTATGTTTGGTACGAGGCAGAATGATCCTGACCTCTACCTCTCTTGTTAGATGTCATCTGCGAAGCTACATGTGTGAACGACTGTCTGCAGATGCTCTTGCAAGCTGTGGAATCATGGCAATTGGAGATGCTAAAGGAGCACTAGTCCCTACACACCCCTGAGCTGCAGAAGGTGTCACGTTTCCACCACAACGTCTGACAGGAGCTGTGTTTTGCCCAAGCCCCCAAAACACTTATGAATACTGTAGAGAGGGGGAGAGATTGAGATGGAGAAATATACTGACATGATAAAGAGAGTGATCAGTTTCCCAGGAGGCCCCTATAAAGTTTGGGGGCTTGGGCAATTGCCTACTTTGCCCATGCCTTAAAACATCCCTCTGGACGGGGAGCCCAGCAAAGTGAGTAGGTTTAGAGAGAAGTGCTGATCTTGCACAGGTATCACCTTTGGATCAACCCTGTCCCATCCGCTCCACTTCACAATTATATGACCAAATCCCACCATGATATGGGAATGATTTTAGCGAGGCGCTGTTTTGAACACTGGGTGATAATGGATGTGCTGTGACTTTTATGTTGCTATTGTTTTATGTCAGGTTGGGGAGAAAAGCAGTGTTCCTGTGACATAACAGGATAACTTATGTTTTGAGGGGGTGTTGTGGGCAAGTCCCTGTCATTTGGTAACTGCGTGGTTCAGGCCAGAGGGTCACCTAACCCCTGAAAGTTCACAGGTATTTGCTGTGGCAATGTGTTTTGCCGTGTTGTGCACCAGTGTGGCTGCGGTTCAGCATGGCTATAAATTAGTGGCGCTGAGTGTCAGAGTGAAGTGGGTGAGTAGAGTGTCATAGAGTGGATTTGTTGGAATGTCGTAGAGTAGAGTAGGAGGAGTAGAGTGTCATAGAGTTGAGTAAAGTTGAGTGGTTCAGTGGGGGAGAGTTTCTTAAAGTAGAGTGGAATAGGGTGGAGTGGATTGGGTTGGAATGGATTGAGGCAATGGGTTGGATTAGAGAAGAGTGGGGTAGATTGGATTGGGGTAGAGTAGGGTGGATTGGAGTGGGGTGCATTGGTGTGAAGTGGATTGCAGTGGGGTGATCTGAAATCGGGTGAAGTGGATAGGATTGGGGTAGCTTTGAGTGGGGTGGATTATATTGGATTGGGTGGGTGGTTTGATTTGGATTGGAGTGATGGGCTGGGGTTGGTTTAGGGTGGATTTGATTGGGTTGGGGTGGGGAGGATTGGTTTGGATTGGGGTGGGTGAATTAGATTGGACTGGAGTGGGGTGGATTGGATTGGAGGTGGTGGATTGGATTCACTGGATTGGAGTGGGGTGGTTTAGACTGGAGTGGGGTGAATTGGATTGGAGTGGCGTTGATTGGATTGGATTGAAGTGGGGTGGGTTGGATTGGATTGAAGTGTGGTGGATTGGATTGGAGTGGGTTGGGGTGGATTGGATTGGATTGGATTGGGGTGGGGTGGGCTGGATGGATTTGAGTGGGGTGAGCTGGATGGATTTTTAATTGTATGTTAGAAGTTCTGTGTTGTGTTCTACTTCATGTAACATGTTCAGCGTTATTCCTCAATACCTGCTGGCCACCTCAGAGAATACAAACTATTAGGCCATACGCAAAAGTTCTTCCTTTGACTCTTTAGAGATTTAGTCAAAAGTGCCAATGATGCTGCATCTCTCTTAGCAGCGAGTGCCCCAGGGCCCAACTGGCCCAGTTTATGTCTTACATGTTCTCACAACATGGAGGAGTACAGTGTCACAGTGGGTACCTTCAATGCAGACCTGCATGTCCTGATCAGTTTAGAGAAGTTGGCTGCTTGAAGCACACCAGGAAGCTCCCAGGGGTGCAGACTGGAGGTCTTCCAGATGTTAGAGTGGCACACTGCTCAAAAAGGCAGGGTAAGTTGACTTTGCTCAGCGGGAAAAGGGGATCCTTTCTTCAGCCCCTGACTGGAGCCTGCAAGGATGCGATGTCATCCATGGCGTCTCCGAGAGTCCTTGCAGTGAGTGAGGGACTGTTCCTTCACAGTGTGGATCCAACTTGTGGAACGTAGCCCCAGTCTCTCCTTTGGGTGGCAGCCAAAATGCTTTCACAACTTTAGTACCAGCAGTCCCTCCTGTCATACGGGGTTGCCACAGTACATGGTTATATGGGTCAGGCTAATCAAGCACAAGCGCCTCAGCCCAGACCGTCACAAGTCTTGGCACTCCTTGAAGTAGTGACTTTACTGGTGGCCCCCCTCAGGCATACGGGGTCAATGCGGGATGGCAGTGTGGGCGTAGCAAGACCTACGCTGCATTCAATAGATTACTCAGTCTACAGCAGCCCTCTCCTGGCATACGGGGGGTTGCTGAAAAGAATCCTGCACATAGGGGACAGCCCAATTGGTGTACAGCCAAAGCCTCACACTTCACACTGGGAGCCCCTACATTATGGCTCCCCACTGAACCTTACTTCCTCCAACACTGTCCTCTTCCTCATAGGGGACACTGGCAAGCAGGCAGGTACTGGTGCCCCAGACTCCAGGGCAGGTGGTTATGGTTTCCCTGGGTAATGTCTCCTGACCCAGCAGGGAGACTAGCAGGCCTTGGTTCCAGTCTTCACCACAGGCAAAAGTCTTGCAGAGCTTACTCTTCTCTCACAGCATGTCTGGCTATTTAACACAACACATTTTTGGGGCCTTCCCTTCCCTTCTTATACTTCTTTTCTGGACACCAAATATGATTTTGGTCTGGACCTTTGAAGCTGTTTGTTGGATTCTGCTTCTTTTGAAGTGGGCACTTCTCCTTTTCATCTTTCTTCATGAAAGATGTCTGTCACAGCAGGCAGGACTTCGAAGCTGATTGTCCACAACACAATTCATAAGAGTGACCAGAGTTCACACCTGGGTTTGAGCCACAGTGATATGTGCATCACAAGGTTAATATCAGACCCCCAGCCATACTCTTTATGTTTCCCTCATCAGCCCATCTCCCTTTCTGATATGCATCCAGGCCCCTTCCCTTGTGATCTATGACTGAATCAAAGAGCAGTCTTTGTAAGTGTAAAGGGAGTCTCTTCCTTTTCCCTCAAGTGTGTCCTGACCCAACTAAAAAAAAAAGCAGCAATACACACATCTCTCTGGGGGCATTCCACTCCCACTCATGTCTTCACTTGGCAGGCCCAGCCTTCCCAAAATGAAACCCAAGGTCCTCCATCCAATGTACCATTGCAGGCTCACTCACTGAGTGTACATTCACTGCGCACTTTGGATCCAGCACTGTTACTCTATGCATTGTACTCTTACATAGACACATGCATTCAGTACACACACTCAATCTGAGCACACTGTTCAGCACTGAAGCTTTTCTGTTTTTAACCCAGATGTGTTATTTACAAACACACACACTGCCAGCACACACAGTTACTATGCACGCTGCACAACACCTCACTATTCATGTATTGTACTTCACACAAGCACACATAGGTGGTCATTCTGACCCTGGCGGTCTTTGACCGCCAGGGCGGAGGACCGCGGGAGCACCGCCGACAGGCCGGCGGTGCTCCAATGGGGATTCCGACCGCGGCGGTAAAGCCGCGGTCGGACCGGCACCACTGGCGGGGTCCCGCCAGTGTACCGCGGCCCCATTGAATCCTCCGCGGCGGCGCAGCTTGCTGCACCGCCGCGGGGATTCCGACCCCCCCTACCGCCATCCAGATCCCGGCGGTCGGACCGCCGAGATCCGGATGGCGGTAGGGGGGGTCGCGGGGCCCCTGGGGGCCCCTGCAGTGCCCATGCCACTGGCATGGGCATTGCAGGGGCCCCCGTAAGAGGGCCCCTACATGTATTTCACTGTCTGCTGCGCAGACAGTGAAATACGCGACGGGTGCAACTGCACCCGTCGCACAGCTTCCACTCCGCCGGCTCGATTCCGAGCCGGCTTCATCGTGGAAGCCTCTTTCCCGCTGGGCTGGCTGGCGGTCTGAAGGCGACCGCCCGCCAGCCCAGCGGGAAAGTCAGAATTACCGCCGCGGTCTTTCGACCGCGGAACGGTAACCTGACGGCGGGACTTTGGCGGGCGGCCTCCGCCGCCCGCCAAGGTCAGAATGAGGGCCATAGTCCCAGCACGTGCTTTCCTTACACACACATTGCACAGCACTACATCTCTCATGTAATGTATTCCTCTCAGGCATACATAAACCCAGTAAATGTACTAACGACACAGTCACTGCACAGTACTGCTTCATCCTTGTACTGTACCCTTCCCAGGCACACTTTCAACCAATGCAGAGTCATTACTCGTGCACTTCGCAGCACTCCACATCTTACCTGATGTGGGCCAAGGGGGAGTTACGTGCACAGCAGTAGAATTTCTGCAAGGTAAGTGAATCAGTAGGCCTCATTTCAGTGGCTCAGGCCTCGCTTTAGTGATAGAGGATAAAAAGGTCCTGTTCGTTACTACGGATCATTACACAGTATGCTGCCACTGCTGTGCTTGAGCTGCTTAACTCATGGTGAAAGTGGTAGCCTTCTACCACTATGAGGGTAGTGCTAGGGTGCCTTTCCGTGTCCAACAAGACCTCAATCAAGAGACAGGCCTTTGTCTGGGTGCACACACATGATCTATGTTTGCCTATGGCAAAAAAAACACAGTGCTTCCTTCAAGTCACTATGCTGTAAGTCAGGAAGAGGCTCACTGCCTTCCTCATCTTCCTTGTCATAGCCATGACATTCACTGAATATTCTCTCCGGAGGTAAGGCTCCAGCCTATTCATATGGAACACCCTTTTGGGTTCCCCTGTTGCACCTGTGTCCAGCAAGTAGTTTACCTCAGACATTTTCAGACCTACTATGTATTGCCCAGACCATTTGTCCTCCAAAGCCCTAAGACAGATGGGCTTTAACACCAACACCTACTGACCTTCTTGATACCCAGAGAGTGTAACTTTCTTGTCATACCATACCTTCATTACAGCTTGGCTAGCCTGAAAGTTTTCTTTTGTCTGACTTATGTAATACACCATCAATTTATTGAAGACAATCACATAGTCCACCTTTCGTGGAGACTCTGAGGTTCCTTCCCACCTTTCTCTTACTAAAGCAATGGGACTCTGCACAGCGTGTCTATACAGACATTCAAAGAGCCCACACCCTACTCCCTACAGTGGAATCTTTCAGTAGGCAGACAAGAGACTTGGCAGAAGAAGATCCCACTTTCTCCTGAGATTCTCTAGCAGAGCTCCCATCATGTTCTTTAGTGTCTTCTTAAACCGCTCCCCTAAACTATCTGTTTGTGAGTGATATGCCGTGAAGGAGTGGTATGTCACACGAGCGTGATCCCACATCTCTCTGATATACATATGAAGTTGTTTCCCTGGTCTGAAATGACCGTCCTTGAAAATCAAACCCTAGAAAAATCCCTAGGAGAGCTCTCGCTACCAACTTTATGCTTCTCAGAGGTACAGCTTCAGGGTACTTGGTGGAAGGATTCACCAGAACCAAGATGTATTGGTTGCCTGACTGCGAGGGGGGATCAAATGGGCCAACAATGTCTCTTCCCGCCCGCTCAAATGGATCATCTACAACTGGTAGAGACACTATTGGTGCCTTTGTCCTCCCTCCTGTCTTACAATTTATCTGGAAGATAAACAGGTTCTTCAATTTATCTGTGTCTTTGCACATTCCTAACCAGTAGAAAAAAAGGTCCAGCCGATCCGGATTTTTGTAATCACCATGAGCCCTGCTAAGGGCACTTCATGGCCCTTGGCAGGGCTCTCATATGCTGACCCAGGCTTCCTTCCGAAGTCCCACAAGTTTAGGGCCCTCCTCCTGTGCCTTGTGGAAATCTTCCCAGGTAGGCTCTGCAGCAGCTAACAGAGCTAAGAAATAGATGTTTACTATGATTAATGCAATGGGAGTCATTTTTTTTCGACTCAGAAAGAGGAAAGTCTGACTTGGCCCTCCTAAGATACAGCTCACACAGCAAGTCTATTTCATGACACTTGGCTGTTTGCCCTGGCATTGGTATTTTGCTGATACGATCTACATTATCATATTGATACTTTTACCCCCTTATGTCTCTCTGGGAGAACCATTACTTATTTATTAAGTCCCTGCCTTACCCAATATGACTAGCTCGTCGATCTGTTTCAGGGTTCAAATCAATATCTTCCCATCACCGGCTCACTCCTCAGGGACAATCTGGCCCTAACCATTGAGCTCTCCACTGTTCCCCAGTCCTGTTGATGACCTCTGACATACCATAGAGGTTGAAACATCGTCAGCTGAAAGCAACACATAGGGGCTGATCTAAAAGTCCCTAACACCTCCTTGCGCCACATTAGCTTAATTTGTTTTACGCTAATATTGCCCAACTAGGCCAAAATCACCATGCCAAATTTACAAAGTGGTGCAATGCATGCATTGCACCACTTTGTAACCCTTTGCGCTACATTATGCCTGCGCCAGGCATAATGTATGCAAAGTGGGTATTCTCCTGTTAGGGGTTGCTGAAAAATTGGTGCAAAGAAATCTAAAAGATTTCTTTGTGTCATTTATTTTGGCACTTTGCAGAGCAGGAGTTAAAAGGAGGCATGCCATTGTTTTCAATGGGCTTTGCAGGATTAGCATCAACATTTTTTACGCTAATCCTGCAAAGCTCCGAACTAGCGTAAAAAGGTTTGAAGCTAGTTCCCCTAACTACTGCCATGGTGCGCCATATCTTAGATACGGAGCACACATGGTGGTGTTAGAGGGAGCGCTAAGGGGTGCAAGAAAAGTGGTGCTGGACTGGATGCAGTACCACTTTTCTTAAATTGGGGCCATGGTCTGGATGACCATAAATGCTAGACAAATAAATAATTCCCTGGAGTCGAGTCATTTGTTTTTTTCATTTATAAACACGTCGCCTCTTTATTTGTGTCGCACTTTGTAATCACTGTTTACATGACATTAAATACAGTGAACTTACATATTTGCTGGGTGTTTATCATATTTTACGATTGAATTCTATTCTTGGATGAATTATGCATCCGAAAATTACTAAAGGTTACCTTGAAATGAGTACACAGTGAACCATTGTTCCATTCACACTATTGTGTTGCCTGTGGATCCTGATTGGTATATTAGGCTAATCCCTGTGTTGGATTACTGTGGAAAGGAACTCAAGCCATCAAACATCACCTATTTCTTTCTATTCACCAACGAATGAGCCAGTTTTTAAGTTTCTGAAGGATGTTTTTTCTCTAGGTGTGTCACGTGCTATTACTTAAAGTTCAGTCTATACTGCTCCTCGTCGAGGAAGTTTTCTTAGACTTACAGTGTAACCTTTTTGACCTTTGAATGCCTTTTGTTAGTAAGTTATTTTCATTATGTTTTTCTCTTAAATTATTTTATATGTGCGTTTTCATTGCTTTCAAAAGTAGATTGACCTTCTTTTGAATTTTGGACCTAACAACTGTATCAGACACACAAGATGGACCATTTCACAGTCTGGATTTTGGCAGAGTAACACTGGTCAAATGAAGTAGCAATAGAAGACAGGTAAAAATGGACATGGATGAGAGTGACAAACAGCCAGCAGGATCAAATTAGAATACTATTTTTCTGTGATGAATCCAAAACACACACTATGTATATATTGAAACCAGACCTAAAAATGACATTTTCATGTGGAATGAGTTACCTCTTTAGTGATGCGCCAGACTGTGGGGGTCATTCTGACCTTGGCGGTCCATGACCGCCATGGCGGAGTGCAGCGGAAGAACCGCCAACAGGCTGGCGGCGGTAAAGCCACAGTCGGAAAAGGGAAGCCGGCGGTTTCCCGCTGGCCCAGGGAACCCGCCATGGCGGCGCTGCTTGCAGCACCACCATGGGGATTCCAACCGCCTTCCCGCCAGCCTGTTTCTGGCGGTGTCCACCGCCAGAACCAGGATGGCGGGAACGGGTGCCGTAGGGCCCCTGGGGGCCCCTGCACTGCCCATGCCACTGGCATGGGCAGTGCAGGGGCCCCCTAACAGGGCCCCACAAAGATTTTCACTGTCTGCTTAGCAGACAGTGAAAATCACGACGGGTGCCACTGCACCCGTCGCACCCCTTCAACTCCGCCGGCTCCATTCCGAGCCGGCT
Source organism: Pleurodeles waltl (assembly GCF_031143425.1). NCBI lineage: Eukaryota > Metazoa > Chordata > Amphibia > Caudata > Salamandridae > Pleurodeles > Pleurodeles waltl. The sequence continues at coordinate 846,492,403 of NC_090440.1, read as the reverse complement.
TCATTGTTGAAGGGGCTGTCCCGCTGGGCCGGGCGGCGGTCTTCTGGCGGTCGGCCGCCGGCCGCGCGGGAAAGCCGGAATGGCCGCTGCGGTCTTTTGACCGCGGTGCGGTCTTTCGGCGGGAACCGCTTGGCGGGCGGCGACCGCCGACCGTCGCGGTCAGAATGACCGCCCGTGTCTCTATAAACCAGATGAGTGGAGATCTCAAGTTGGTCAGCAGTCTTCAAAGGTAAATATATTTCTGATGTATCAAAAATGAAAACACTTTCCAAGAATACTTAGAATATAAAAGATAACCTTGCAAAATGAACAAAAGAGCAATTTGTAGAAATGTCCCTGGATAGTAGATATACAAAAGAATGTACTTAACATAAAAATAAATGTAGTTGATTGCAAACACATTACATGTATAAATAAAGATGCCTTGACTATGATGATTACATGCATGCATGATTGTGCTGCATATAAATTGATCAAACCATAGGTTTTCTTGAAACAAGAGTGGAATATATGCAATCATATGTGCAGCCATGTTATTTTAGTTAATTTGCATTGGAAATGAATGGTAGGTAGAAGGAAGAATCTAGTTCATAGAGCGAAACAAATGAATCTTAAAAGTCAAAGTCACAAACAGGAACTTTCAGTGTAAGTAATTGACCAGTATGGACATCTTTTATTCCTTCTATATACAAGTCTTAATCAGACAGAGCACGGGTTTTGCTCAGGAGTATCCTCTAATGTAGGTCAGTCATTTAAGAACTCCCCAGAAAATCTTGTCTGATTTTGACAACCATGGTCCTAGGTTAATGAGTTACATGATGTTAAAAATGGGGTCTCTAGTTGGCAGTGGTTTGTACCCTGTCCAAGAAGGGACCCTCACTTTAGTCAGGGTAAGGGAGCCACACAGCTAAGATAACTCCCGCTCACCTCCTTGGTAGCTCTGCACGAGCAGTCAGGCTCATCCCAGAGGCAATATGTAAAGTATTTGTAAATACACAAAGTAACAAAGTGAAAACACCACAAAACTACCCCAGACCAGTTTAGAACAATAGTCAATATCTATCTGAGTAAAACAAGACCAAAACTATAAACATCCAACATACACAAGTAAAGATACAAATTTTCAAAGATTAAGGGGGTCATTCCGACCTCGGCGGTCTTTTCAATAGACCGCCGAGGGACCGCCGTACGGAAGACCGCCAGTGCTGGCGGTCTTCCGCATGGGCCATTCTGACTGTTGGCAGCGCTCCGCCCGTTTCCGGACGAAGAGCTGCCAACAGCCATACTGGCGGCAGGCGGGGAAGTGGAGGTAGCTCCACCTCCACCGCCACGCCAACAGAACACCGCCCAGCGAATCACGACCTGTGATTCGCTGTGGCGGTGTTCTGTTGGCGTGGCGGTGGAGGTGGAGCTGCCCGTTCCCTCCCAGAGGATCACCAGGAACAGGTAAGGTGATCGTCCGCTCGGGAAGGGGGGTGGTGGGGTGTTGTGAGTTGTGTGCGTGCATGGGGGTGTGCGTGTGTGTATATTGAGGGGGCGTGTGAATGCGTGCATGAATGCGGGGGTTTGTGTGTATGTGCATGAATGCGTGCATGAATGCGGGGGGGGTGTGTATGTGCATGAATGCGGGGGGGGGTGTGTATGTGCATGAATGCGTGCATGAATGCGGGGGGTGTGTGTATGTGCATGAATGCGTGCCTGTATGTGTGTATGTGTGTGTATATGTTGGGGATCGGGGTGGGGGACGGGGGTCCTGCAACCTTTTGGGGGTGGCAGGGGTGGTGGGGGGGGTAGGGGAGGGAGTCGGGGTGGGGGTTGGGGGTGGGGGAGACCCCTATCAGTGCTAGGGAAGGGATTCCCTGGCACTGATAGTGCTTACCGCCATGGATTGCATGGCGGTCCCCAACCGCATGAAATCCATGGCGGTAAGCCGGGGTCAGGCAGGTTGGAATACCGGCGGCGGTATGTGACGACCGCCGGGCTGGACACCCAGGTCTCCAGCCCGGCGGTCGTTACCGCCGTGGCGGTCGGAACGGTGAAGCGGCGGCTGACCATGGCGGTAACCGCCATGGTCAGAATACATGGAAAAAGACCACCAGCCTGTTGGCGGTCTAACCTCCGCTTCACCGCCGACCGCCACGGTCGGAATGACCCCCTAAATCTTAGTATAGCACTTAGAAACACAGTAGCTCCAACTGGGGCTATCACGGCATCTTGACGAAGTCGCTTCCAACAGTCTCAAGGCACTCATGAGGGAGTGCGGGCCAGTCATGAAGTTGCACCGACCCCGGGTACCTTACCTTTTTGTCATTTTGGTCTTGTTTTACTCAGATAAGTATTGGCTATTTTTCTAAACTGGTGTGGAGTACTTTTGTTGTGTTTTCACTGTGTTACTGTGTGTGTACAAATACTTTACACATTACCTATGATATAATCCTGACTGCTCATGCCAAGCTACCAAGGTGGTGAGCAGGGGTTATCTTAGCTGTATGGCTCCTTTACCCTGACTAAAATGAGGGTCCCTACTTGGACGGGGTGCAAACCACTGCCACCTAGCGACCCCATTTCTAACACATGACATTATTAATTCTAGGCTTAGAAGCTAACAGAAAAGGAAGTGACCAGAGGAAGAGAATACAGAATTACATAGATTATCCTACAATGCTTCTTAAATATATTTAATCATGATGTAGTGAATCTATATAATATTTGTGCATCAAGCAAAATAATCCAGCACTAACATTCAATATGCAGCCTGTACTTGATCCAAGATATTTTCATCTTTGGTTCTCTGTATCCGATAAATATGTGTCGAGTCAATCTGTGCCCAATACAATGAATGATAAATGCAACAAAAATTAGCAGGATCCCTGGCATATTGGAAAACCTATCAGGATCAAACAAAATGGCACATATTTCTGCTCTGCACCTGGAAAAATTGCTCGCTATGTTTTTCAATAGTTTGGAAAAGTAAGATCAAATACTGCTGTCAGAAGCTGCGAAAGTGTTGAGGACTCTCTGTGGACAGTAGTGGTTTGATCATGAGCGCCCCAATATTGGTGCATTATTTATCACATCCGATAAAGAACATAGGACCAGATATGCAAAACATTTTTTCGGTCGCAAACGGAAACGCTTTTTCAAATGTACAAAATGAGAATCTGTAACATTATCATTTCCTATTTTGCATTTGCAATTTGGTATTTGGAAGGGGCGTGTTTAGGGCATCCCTTCCAAATACATAATTGGTATGTATGTGTTACTGTTTTGTGACCGAATTCTGGTCGCAAAACAGCAATAATTTACCACCAGTTTAAAACTGATGGTAACCCATTAACAAAGGGGAAGGAGAATGTAAATAATAATATGTTTTAAGAGTCTTATGGATCACTGCCTACTCTTAAAATATGAAACTTCAACGTTTCATATTTTTTTTATGCATCCCATTTCCTTTTAAGGAAAATGAGCTGCATTTAATAAATTAAAAAAATTGCTTTATTAAAAATCAATCACAGACATGGTGGTCTGCGGACCTCAGCAGGCCACCATCTCTGTGATGGCTGTGATTCCTAATGGGTCGCAAACTGCAACCTACCTCATTAATATTCATGAGGTAGGTCAATTTGCGACCCACAAGGAATCCCTAAATGAAACTCGATGAGTTTCATTCAATAGGAACACCGATTTCTTAATTGCAATTCAGAAAGAATCTCAATTAGGAAATCGGTATTCCTAATGTTTGTACATCTGGCTCAATACCTTTTGTGTGATTTGCTATTTTTCATTTGGTATAAATAACGGCAATAATGAGACTTCTTACACAAATGGGAAATAAACTGTAGATTTTGGTGCTAATTTCAACAAAATTAGCATGTCCTTGTATGTTCCAGGATTTATTCCTCTGATAAAAAATAAGCAGGCATGGACTTCCGATATTTACCTGCGGGAAACTTGAAGGGCTGGTAAAACTTTGATCCACTCCTAAATGAAGCAGCTAGGCAGACAGGAATTTGTACAGGTTCCACAGTTTAACATAACACTCGTAATCGAGGCCTAGATTTAATTTCCCTAATTAGGAAGACAATTACAAAGGGGAATAGTTTACGTTTGTGACATCAATGGGAAATCATTTCTAAACCCACATGTGAAATACAGTTAAAAAAATCTTTAAAACCAGGATCATGCTGGCTGACAAAGGCACATGCACTCTGAGGATTAGGATTGGTGTGGCCACCGGGGGAATGATGCCACAATAGATATCAAAACCACAGTAGACATTATCAAACAAAGACATATTCTAGAGCGCCAACTGTTGATTGTTAGGAATGTAGCACAGTCGCAATGAGAATTCTATTTTTTCCCCCTTTTTAAAAATTTCAGTTTCTGTTCTTTTTGAGAGACAAATCAGTGTTTGGCTCTGGCATCTGATTCATTCTGGACTCTTCCACAGAAATACTTAAGCTGTCAGTACTGAGCTGAATAGGCGTCGTTTCTCATTTTCAACAACCAGCACACATAAATCGTTTTATTGTGGTTTGAAGCACGAAATTGAACAGGAATAACCCTACAATGAGTCTTTGATCAATCAATCAATCAATCAATCACAAAATTTATAAAGCGCGCTATATACCCGTCAGGGTTTCGAGGCGCTGGGGGGAAGGGGAGGGGGGGTGGAGGTGTGCTGCAGTTAGCGGTCGAAGAGCCAGGTTTTGAGGAGTCTCCTGAAGGTGAGGAGGTCTTGGGTCTGGCGTAGAGATGTGGGGAGAGAGTTCCAGGACTTGGCGGCGAGGAAGGAGAAGGATCTGCCGCCGCAGGTCTTGCGCTGGATTCAGGGGACGACGGCGAGGGCGAGGTTGGCGGATCGAAGTTGACGTGTGGGAGCGTAGAAATTGAGTCTGGAGTTGAGGTAGGAGGGTCCGGCGTTGTGAAGTGCCTTGTGAGCGTGGGTGAGGAGTTTGAAGGTGATCGTCTTCTCCACCGGGAGCCAGTGGAGTTCCCTCAGGTGAGGGGAGATGTGACATCGGCGTGGTATGTCGAGGATCAGTCGGGCGGAGGCATTTTGGATACGCTGGAGTCGTTTGATGTCTTTGGTTGGGATGCCTGTGTAGAGTGCGTTGCCGTAGTCAAGTCTGCTGCTGACGAGGGCTTGGGTCACCATCTTTCTGGTCTCTGTTGGAATCCACTTGAAGATTCTGCGGAGCATGCGGAGGGTGTTGAAACAGGAGGAGGAGACAGTGCTGACCTGTTTGGACATGGTGAGTGCAGAGTCCAGGATGAAGCCGAGGTTTCTTGCGTGGCTGGCAGGGGTGGGTGGGGGTCCGAGGTCGGCGGGCCACCATGAGTCGTTCCAGGCCAAAGGAGAGCGCCCGAGGATGAGGATTTCCGTCTTGTCGGAGTTGAGTTTCAGGCGACTGTTGTTCATCCATTCGGCGATGGATTTTAGTCCTTCGTGGAGGTTTGTTTTGGCGGTGAGTGGGTCTTTGGTCAGGGAGAGGACGAGCTGGGTGTCGTCGGCGTAGGAGATGATGCTGAGGTGATGCTGGCGGGCCAGTTTTGCGAGGGGGGCCATGTAGATGTTGAACAAAGTAGGGCTGAGGGAGGATCCTTGGGGGACGCCGCAGATGAGGTTGGTGGCTTTGGAGCGAAAGGGGGAGAGTCGGACTCTCTGAGTTCTGTCGGAGAGAAAGGATGAGATCCAGTGGAGGGCTTTGTCTTGGATGCCGGCTTCCTGGAGGCGGGTCAGTAGGGTGCGGTGGCAGACTGTGTCAAAAGCGGCTGATATGTCGAGAAGGATGAGGGCCGAGGTTTCGCCGTTGTCCATTTGATGTCTGATGTCATCTGTGGCGGCGAGGAGAGCAGTCTCTGTGCTGTGGTTTCGTCTGAATCCGGATTGTGAGGGGTCCAGGATGGAGTTGTCTTCGAGGAAGTGGGTGAGTTGTGTGTTGACGATCTTCTTGATGACTTTTGCTGGAAAAGGGAGGAGAGAGATCGGGCGGAAGTTTTTGAGATCGTTGGGGTCGGCCTTGGGTTTCTTGAGGAGGGGTTGGATTTCAGCGTGTTTCCAGCTGTCCGGGAAGGTGGCGGAAGTGAAGGAGAGGTTGATGATCTTGCGGAGTTTGGGGGCGATGGTGGCGTTGGCTGTGTTGAAAACATGATGAGGGCATGGGTCCGTGGGGGAGCCTGAGTGGATGGTGTTCATGGTTGCCATGGTTTCTGCGTCGTCCACGTGGGTCCAGGCGGTGAGGCGGCAGTCGCGGTTGGTGACGTCAGGGGGGGGGGATCTGGCGGTGGGCCGTTGTTGAAGCTGTTGTGGATGGTAGCGATTTTCTGGTGGAAGAAGGTGGAGAGGTCGTCGCAGAGTTTCTGGGAGGGCGGAATGTCGTTGGCGTTGGCTTTTGGATTTGAGAGTTCTTTCACGATGCCGAAGAGTTCTTTGCAGTCGTGGGCGTCGTTGTTGATGCGTTCGGTGAAGTGGGCGCGCTTGGCGATGCGGATCCGTTGGTGGTGTTCACGGTTTGCGTCTTTGAGGGAGGCGAGGTTGTCGGGCGTGCGTTCTAGGAGCCATTTCTTTTTGAGCTTCTGACAACGGCTTTTGGAGGTGGTTAGTTCGTCTGTGAACCAGGCTGGTTTTTTCTTTCCTTGGTTGGCGGTGGGCTTCTTGAGTGGGGCTAAGGTGTTGGCGCAGTCGAGGATCCATTGATGGAGGTTGATGGCGGCTGTGCTCGGGTCGGTCGCGTCGGGTGGAGGGTTTTTAACGAGGGTGCTGGTCAGTTGGTCTTGGGTGACTTTGCCCCAGCGGCGGTAGGGGGGTAGATGGATGCGGTGCTGCTCGGTAATTTTCTTATAGGAGAAATGGACGCAGTGATGGTCGGTCCAGTAGAGTTAGGAGGTGTGGCTGAAAGAGATGTGGTTGCTTGAGGTGAAGAGGGGGTCGAGGGTGTGTCCAGCGATGTGGGTGGGAGTGTTGACCAGCTGGCGGAGTCCGAGGTTGAGGAGGTTGGAGGTCAGTGCTGCGGTGTTGACGTCGTTGATATTTTCCATATGATAGTTTAGGTCTCCCAGGAGGATGTAATCCGGGGAAGCGAGGGCGTGGGTGCTTGCGAGGTCGGCGATGGTGTCGCTGAAGGGGGCTCTTGGTCCTGGAGGGCGGTATATGAGGGTTCCTCTGAGGGTCGTTTTGGGGTCTGTGTGGATCTGGAAGTGGAGGTGTTCGGCTGTCTTGAGGGTGTCTTCAGTGTGGGTGTGGATTTTGAGGGAAGCTTTGTGAGCGATGGCTATTCCGCCGCCGATTCCGTTGGTTCGGTCTCTTCTGGTGATTTTGTAACCGTCCGGTATGGCGATGGCGATGTCCGGAGCCGAGGAGTCGTTCCACCAGGTTTCGGTCAGGAAGGCCACGTCGGGTGCAGTGGAGTCGAGCAAATCCCAGAGCTCGATGGCGTGTTTTCGTGCGGAGCGGGTGTTGATGAGGATGCAGTTCAGGTGGTAGGGGTTGAGTGATTCTATTGTCGGTTTTGTCGTTCTGATGCAGGAGAAGTTGCAGGAGCGGCAGGAAAAAGGTCCTTTAGTGTGCTTCGGGGACGCCAGGAAGCACTCCGTGGAGGAGCCGGTGTTGAAAGCGCGGAGTTCGTTGGCTGAGTAGCGGACGCGGGGGGCGCGAGGACCAGGGGGGGTGGCGCTGGGCGCGGTCCAGGCGCAGACGGGCTTGCCTCTGGCGCGCCTCTGGCGCGCCTGCGGCGCGCCCGCTGCGCGGACGCGCAGCGCCAGCCATTATGAAGGGAGGGGGGAGGGGGGAGGGAGGAGCAGCTGGGAGGCGGGAGGCGGGAGGCGGGAGGCGGGAGGCGGGAGGGAGCGGCAAATGGGGGCGCGAGGGGGGCGGGGCCGCAGGGAGGCAGCGGCAGGGATCGGGGAGCGCACAAGGGGCAAAAACACAGAAAACAAGCAAAACTAAAGGCAGTCACAATAAGAAAAACCACACAATAAGAAATACAATACTGGCACAATACACGATCGGGGAGACAGCAATCAGGGGGGCACAATGGGGGCAGAAGCGCCGGCGGCGAGGCGCAGAAAAAACTAAAAACAACTTACGGGACGGCGGAAGCGGCACACGGGTCAAGTGAGCCCACTAGCCACCAGGGATGAGGCGCAGGAGGATGCCTGCGGGTGGAGGAGGGCCTCGAACACGCAAACTGCAGCGTGGTCGTGGGACAGAGGCAGGAGGCAGCAGGTTGGTGCTGCGGTCGTGGGGGGCGAGCTCAGGACCTAAAACAGGTCAGAGTTCGCTCACTCGTGACGCGCAGCGCCAGCCATTAAGAAGGGAGGGGGGAGGGAGGAGCAGCTGGGAGGCAGGAGGCGGGAGGGAGCGGCAAATGGGGGCGCGAGGGGGGCGGGCCGCAGGGAGGCAGCGGCAGGGATCGGGGAGTGCACAAGGGGCAAAAACACAGAAAACGAGCAAAACTAAAGGCAGTCACAATAAGAAAAACCACACAATAAGAAATACAATACTGGCACAATACACGATCGGGGAGACAGCAATCAGGGGGGCACAATGGGGGCAGAAGCGCCGGCGGCGAGGCGCAGAAAAAACGAAAAACAACTTACGGGACGGCGGAAGCGGCACACGGGTCAAGTGAGCCCACTAGCCACCAGGGATGAGGCGCAGGAGGATGCCTGCGGGTGGAGGAGGGCCTCGAACACGCAAACGGCAGCGTGGTCGTGGGACAGAGGCAGGAGGCAGCAGGTTGGTGCTGCGGTCGTGGGGGGCGAGCTCAGGACCTAAAACAGGTCAGAGTTCGCTCACTCGCGACGCGCAGCGCCAGCCATTAAGAAGGGAGGGGGGAGGGAGGAGCAGCTGGGAGGCGGGAGGGAGCGGCAAATGGGGGCGTGAGGGGGGCGGGCCGCAGGGAGGCAGCGGCAGGGATCGGGGAGTGCACAAGGGGCAAAAACACAGAAAACGAGCAAAACTAAAGGCAGTCACAATACGAAAAACCACACAATAAGAAATACAATACTGGCACAATACACGATCGGGGAGACAGCAATCAGGGGGGCACAATGGGGGCAGAAGCGCCGGCGGCGAGGCACAAAGAGGTATTGTTCCTGCAAGGCTGGTTCATGTATTAGCAACGTCTGCTCGACCCTTGACGTGTGCTCATAAGTAAAAGACATACACATAACTAGAGTGAATTATCTACAGCTGAAATAGTGATGAGTATCATTACATTTACATTAGTAATCAGAAACCATCATCGAACATCTAATGTGTCCCATTTCTGAACTGAAGGGTATTAATCAAATCAAAATCAAATCATTAGCATTTGTAAAGCGCGCTACTCACCCGTGCGGGTCTCAAGGCGCTAGGGGGGAAAGGGGGGGTTATCGCTGCTCGAACAGCCAAGTCTTTAGGAGTCTCCGGAAAGCGGAGTGGTCCTGGGTGGTCCTGAGGCTGGTGGGGAGGGAGTTCCAGGTCTTGGCCGCCAGGAAGGAGAAAGATCTCCCACCCGCCGTGGAGCGGCGGGTGCGAGGGACGGCAGCAAGTGCGAGGCCAGCGGAGCGGAGGGGGCGGGTGGGGACGTAGAAGCTGAGGCGTCTGTTGAGGTATTCCGGTCCCTTGTTGTGGAGGGCTTTGTGTGCGTGGGTGAGAAGACGGAAGGTGATCCTTTTGCTGACTGGGAGCCAATGCAGGTGTCTCAGGTGTGCGGAGATGTGGCTGTTGCGGGGTACGTCGAGGATGAGGCGGGCCGAGGCGTTTTGGATGCGTTGCAGGCGGTTTTGGAGTTTGGAGGTGGTCCCGGCGTAGAGGGTGTTGCCGTAGTCCAGGCGACTCGTGACAAGGGCGTGGGTCACGGTTTTTCTGGTGTCGGCGGGGATCCAGCGGAAGATCTTGCGGAGCATGCGGAGAGTGAGGAAGCAGGCGGAGGACACGGCGTTGACTTGCTTGGTCATGGTGAGAAGAGGGTCCAAGATGAAGCCGAGGTTGCGTTCATGGTCTGCGGGGGTCGGTGCGGTGCCGAGGGCCGTGGGCCACCAGGAGTCGTCCCAGGCGGACGGGGTGTTGCCGAGGATGAGGACTTCCGTTTTTTCAGAGTTCAGCTTTAGGCGGCTGAGCCTCATCCAATCTGCGACGTCCTTCATACCCTCTTGTAGGTTGGTCTTGGCGCTGGCGGGGTCCTTGGTGAGGGAGAGTACAAGTTGGGTGTCGTCGGCGTAGGAGGTGATGATGATGTCGTGCTTGCGTACGATGTCGGCGAGGGGGCTCATGTAGACATTGAAGAGTGTCGGGCTGAGCGATGAGCCTTGAGGTACGCCGCAGATGATCTTGGTGGGTTCTGAGCGAAACGGAGGGAGGTAAACTCTTTGGGAGCGGTTAGCGAGGAAGGAGGCGATCCAGTCCAGGGCCTGGCCTTGGATCCCGGTGGAGCGTAGGCGGGTGATTAGGGTGCGGTGACAGACGGTGTCAAAGGCAGCCGAGAGGTCGAGGAGAATGAGGGCGACTGTTTCACCGTTGTCCATCAGGGTTCTGATGTCGTCTGTGACTGAGATGAGGGCGGTTTCCGTGCTGTGGTTGGTTCGGAATCCGGTTTGTGAAGGGTCGAGCAGGTTGTTGTCTTCCAGGAAGGTGGTCAGCTGTTTGTTGACGGTCTTTTCTATTACCTTGGCTGGGAAAGGTAGAAGAGAGATGGGGCGGAAGTTTTTCAGGTCGCTTGGGTCAGCCGTAGGTTTCTTTAGTAGGGCGTTGACTTCAGCGTGCTTCCAGCATTCGGGGAAGGTAGCAGAAGAAAAAGAAGAGTTGATGACGGTCTGGAGGTGCGGGGCGATGATGTCGTCGGCTTTGTTAAAGATGAAGTGCGGGCAGGGGTCCGAAGGGGCGCCGGAGTGGATAGAGTTCATGATGGATTTGGTTTCTTCCGTGTTGATGTGGGTCCAGTTGTTGAGGGTGATGTCCGGGGAAGCGGGTTCAGTGGTGTATGGTTGGGTCTGGTGTCCGAAGCTGTCGTGGAGGTCGCTGATCTTGCGATGGAAGAAAGTGGCGAGGGATTCGCACAAATCCTGTGATTTGTAAAATATAAAATTTAAAATATATTCCAGGAACTTGCATGGCAATAATGCCATTTTACCTTCTTTTCTGTATGGTAAAGACTATGGGGGTTATTACAACTTTGGAGGAGGTGTTAATCCGTCCCAAATGTGAGGGATATACCACCAGCCGTATTACGAGTTCCATAGGATATAATGGACTCGTAATACGGCTGGTGGTAAATCCGTCACTTTACCGTCACTTTTGGGACGGATTACCACCTCCTCCAAAGTTGTAATAACCCCCTATATGTAAATGCATCATTACAGATTTAATAAGTATGGTTGGGTATTAGTATTGATTGATTTAGGTCAACTGGGATCTAAACATATTTTGAGCATTTTCTTTATGTTCAGATTGTGCACAATTTCTAAAGCCTGTAAAAAAAGAACAGGTTGCACATTTGAAGTAGCATGTCAATTGATAAATAATTTTATTCCGAAAAAAGTTCCCTAAAATCAATACATCATTCTTTGAAAACATTTCTTGCAACAACAAAAAAAATCATTACTCATTACATAAAGTAGATATTTCGTTAATAGTATATAACACGGTGATCAACTGGTAAATGTTTACTAACTGCATTATAATATTTACATAAAAAGCAAATGCAAAATAATCCCTGATTCTGCACTATGATCGGGAGATAGCCTAGAGATACTGGAACAAAACACATCACTCATTTTCCCTATGTGTGGCCGTGTCCCTAACAACACGCGTGATATTGACTAGCAAGGCTGTCCATTGTTAATCAGAGCATGCCTCTGGATTTGATATAAGAAATATTAACACAATAGGGTGGTATTCTACTACCGCCTAATGTGAGTGCTCCTTCAATGTAATGTGCAAGTTTTCACAGCAAATAGTTATCGCCGTCCACAGAAGAGCTCAAAGGGCTTCCTGACATACAGAAGTGCTACTGCGGAAGAGACCATGATGACCGGTCATGTTCTTAAGACATAAGAGAAGCACAGTGATATTCGTTAGAGTCTGCATATTTATTGACAGGCAGAACACTTTTGTTAGGTTCAGCTAAAGACAGACAGCACAGCACCAACAGGCAAGAGACAATCTCACACCATAGGTATACATGTGGTGAACTGATACCAGAGCACCGAGACTATGAGAAAGAGAGTGCCATCAGCTGTTGGTGGGCAAATTTCTAGGAAAATTGGAATGCAATTAATTATCTTTAGCGCCGACAGGAGATTAAAATGAATGAAAATATAATCACTTAGCTAAAACTGGCAAAGGTGGGGTAACAAACCAGACAAGAAAGCCATACCTATGTACTTTCGGAGAGCTCTGACCTCATAGTGTCTGCTGCGAATGGGTGTGGCTTTTCCATGGTTCAGCAGGCGAAGTGGTAAAGAGAACCCCTGCACCAGTTACTTCACAGCTCCCAAATGACATTGAATAGGAGTATTGCTTACTATTAAAACGGTAAAACAATGGTGAGGGACAGTTGGGCGTCATCTTTTCTGGCTTGACGTAGACCTCTAACGTCGTTGCAATGCTACTGGTAAAGAGACCCACTTTCTCAGCTCTGGCACATCAGACCACTGCGTGCTGGCATTAGATGGCAATCTACAGATCCCTGACATACTGTTGATGCATAGAACACATATAATTGTATTCAAAACTATCAAAAGCGTTGTACATAAAACCTAAATTAGTGTTTACCATAGAAGGACAAAACTGCTAAGAAAATCAAACTAAAACTAAACTAGCCAATAAAATAAAATTATAAACAACTTAAACCAATAAAAGCAGACAAACAATTAAATCAGTAATACAAGATGCACATTATACATCAAAAACAACAAAAACTGCAAGATGAGGAAACTGACGGATTCTCAGACCAGCCCCCTAAAGAAGAACTATATATATCCTAACAACTACCAAACTACCAAACCAAGTAAGTAAAACATATTTTACTAAAAATATTTGTAAATAAACTACCAACAAATAAACTTTTAAAATTGAAACTGACCCTTTTTTCCTTCCAACAGGAAAGAAAGCACCTGCTCCACATTACAACAACCCAATGGAAAAGTTTCAAGACAGTGTGAAACACCTAAAAAGAACATACATGTAAGTATAGAAAATATAAGTCGTTTTTATTTTATACGTAAATAACAAACATATCAACTTTAAATAATTGCATTTATTTATACTATTAGTCTCAGGTTTATTTATATAGTAGTCTCAGATACAATGTCAGAGAGAGCCAAATATATAACATCCCAGAAAGGAATGTGATTACTAAGTCACAAGGGTTATACCTACAACCAAGAAAATAAATCAACAGAATATGTGAATTGGAAATATACAAACTATTATTCTAAGGCATGCTATAGGAGGATCACTACAAAAGAATGATGTTGTAATTAATGTAAGAGAATAATACAACCACCCTCCAAATGGGACAGAAATAGAAGTAAGGAGGGTACTGCAGGATATAAGAGAGGCAAGCACGAGCTTCCAGGAACCTGCAACTAAGGGCCTCATTACGAGTTTGTCGGTCGGTCCTTTGAACGGCACAAGGCCGACGGTCCTAAGACAGTCAGATTATGAGTTTCCCACGGGGCTGGTGTGATGCACGGGAGCCCACCCTTTTGGGTCCCTTACCTGCCTGACTGCCAATCTTCCCATGGGGGTGGATCAACATTGAAAGCTTGGCAGCCCTGCTGGTGGTCCCTATGCCTGGCTTTCCAACATTGGCCACTGCGGTCAGGACCGCAGCGGTGTAGGAGGTTGGCCTGGTTTGTAGTGGGTACCTATGGTACTTACACCTCATACCAGGTATCCCTTATTAGTGAAATGTAGGCAGTGTCTAGAAGCCAGGATCTCTAGAGGTAGCTGTGGATGAGCAGCCAAGGCTTTTCTAGGAGACATACAAAGCACTGTAGTCACACAGTACTCAAACACAAGAAAGAAAACACTCAATGTAACAAAAATAAAGGTACTTTATTTTGGTGACACAAATACCAAAAAAACGTAGAGGCTATACTTCCTTAGGAAGTAAGTAATACACAAATTATATACACTAGTATGCAGAAATAGGTGTACAAAAAGTTAGAAAACAGTGCAATACGTGCAAATCACAATAGCTAGAAATGGGCCTAGGGGGAGCACAAACCATATACTAAGAAAGTGGAATGAGAAAGTCGGTCTCCCTCCTAAGCAAGTGTAGTGTATAGAGGGGAGCTGAGAGTACTAGAAAACCCTAAAGGTAAGTACTAGAACCCACCCCAGTGACCAGAAAAGCAGGAGTAAATCACAGTAACTTTCCCAGAACACACACAAAAATGAAAAGAAGGAGTATGCAAGAACCAGAAGAGACTGCAAGACACCAACAGTTGATTCCTGGACCAGAGGACCTGTGGAAGAAGGAGATCAAGTCCAAGAAGCACAGAGGAGTCCAGGAAGAACAGGAGCCCCGGCTAACCCAGATGAAGGTGCAAAAGAAGATCCACCAGTGAAGAAGAACAGTCAGTACTGCATCCAAGAAGACGAAGTCGGGTTCCTGGAGGATGCAAGTGATGTCCCATGCCAGATGGAGGATTGCAGTCTGGTGTGCGTCGCTGGAGTCCGCCAACAAGTTTTGGCACACGCAAAGCTTGCAGTTAGCAGAAAATGGCGCTTCCCAGGACCAGTAAGGACCAGGCGGACTCTATAAAGGAGAGGGAGGCAGAGGGGGCTCTCAGCAACTCAGAGAGCCCGCAGAAGACCAGGCAGCATGCACAGGAGTCCCACAGAATGGGCACAAGGAAGGTGCAAAAGAGGTCCATGCAGCACAACGACAAAGGCTCCCTCGCCGCTGAAGAACCACTCAGGAAGCTGTGCTTTGCATCATAGAGTGCTGAGGGCCGGAGCTACAAGATGCACAAAGGACTTGGAGGAAGGATGCCAACAAGCCTTAGCAGCTGCAAAACACGTGGTGGATGGGGGTACTGTCTTGCGTGGAGAAGCAAGCTCAACCACCAAAGTTGGACAGTGGGACATGAGGGCTGTTGGGACCACTTAAGTCCGCCACCTGTGATGCAGAATCCACACATCTCAGCAGGACAGGGGATCCACGCAGCCGGTCATTGTTGCAGTTGGTGCCTGCTGAAGCAGGGGAGTGAATCCTTCACCCCAAGGGAGATTCCTTTGCTCTATTGGTGCCGGCTGAAGACGGACTGTCCTCAGAGGATGCACGACCAGGAAACAGTTGCAGTTGCTGGCAGGAGCTGAAGAACCAATGTTGCAGAAGGTGTCTTGCTTCTTTGTTGCAGCTTGTAGAGTTCCTGGAGGGTCCAGATGCAGTTTCTTCAGTGAGAAGTCGAAGCAGAGAGTGCAGAGGATTCCTGCTGGAGTATTGCAATCTGAATCTGAAGAACCACCCAAAGGAGGAACCCTAAATAGTCCTGAAAGGGGAATCACTCTCCTAACCAGGTAAGGGGAGGGCTCTTACGTCTCCTGCTGACACTGGCCACTCAGATGCTCCCAGAGGTCCCTGCCAACCTTGAATCCAAGATGGCAAATCCCAGGGACCCTCGGAAGGAGCTCTGAGCACCACCCTTGTGGTGGTGATGGACAGGGGAGTGGTCACTCCCCTTTCCTTTGTCCAGTTTCGTGCCACAGCAGGGACTGGGGGTCCCTGAACCCATGTACACTGGTTTATGCAAGGAGAGCACCAAATGTGCCCTTAAAAGCATTTACAGTGGCTTGGGGAGGCTATCCCTCCTAAGCCTGTAACACCTATTGCCAAAGGGAGAGGGTGTAACACCAGTCTCCCAAAGGAAATCCTTTGCTCTGCCTTCCTGGGCTTGAGCTTTTCAAGCAACAGGAGGGCAGAAACCTGTCCATGAGGAGGCAGCAGCTGGGGCTGCTTGGAAAACCTCAGAAGGCTGAAATAGCAATACTAGGGGTCCTCTAAGGAGCCCCCAGAGTGCATGGAATCATTCAACCAATGCTTGGAAAAGCCTTGGGGTATGATTCCAACATGTTTGATACCAAACTTGCCTATGTTCGGAGTTACCATTATGTAGCTGGACATAGGTAGTGACCTATGCCCAGTACGCGCGTCCTCACACTCACGAAGTCTGGAAAAATGGTCCTGGAGGTCATGGGGCACACCTCTGCTAGTGCAGGGGTGCCCTCACACATAGGTACATTGCACCCTCCCTTAGGGCTGGAGGGTCTGCCATATGGGTGCCTTCTAAGTGACCTGATGCAGTGTAAATGGCAATAAAAGGGTGCTTGCACCCTTTCACGCAGGCTGCAAGGGCAGTCCTGCAGAAGCCTTTGTATGGGCTCCCCATGCGTGGCAAAATATACGCTGCAGCCCATAGGGATCCCCTGGAACCCAAATGCCCTGGGTACCTAGGTACCATATACTAGGGACTGATAAGGGGGCACCAGTATGCCAAATGTGGGTGAAATACTGTTTTAACAGTAACCAACAACCAATTTTATAAAAGAGAGATCATAACTTCTGGGGTCCTGATCCTGATTAGCAGGATCCCAGTAGACACAGTCAAACATACTGACAAACAGGCCAAAAGTGGGAGTAACCAAGCTAGAAAGAGGCTACTTTCCTACAAGCGGTCCCTGCCGCACTGACTATGCAGTGCTGGCCTTCCGCTGGCAGTCTACTGGTAGTCTGACCACCAAAGTTGCAGTGGTCAGACTACCACTGCTACCACAGCAGTCCACGGATCGCCAAACTGGTAATGAGGCCCTAAGTCCCCTAATAAACTATTTCATAGCCACTTGGTTTCGCAGGCTCCATCGCTCCAGACACAAACTCCAACCCAAATTCCAAATACTTTGTTATAATGTTTACAACAGCACCTTGCACAGGAAGGCAAAACAAACAACACAGATGAAGGATGACAGGGTAACACAAAGCCTTCCGATCCACACTAGGCAGAACCCAACCTACACTCTATAAATTTATAGAAGCGCTACAGAAAGAGCAAAGCTACCAAAATCTACAAATGCAATTTGTTAGCCAAATTTCACCTAAACTTAGTAAATAAACCAGAAGAATGTATGACGTCCTACAATTTAAAATCAAACTCTTCATAAACAACAAAGGAGTAGGTTACTTAGAAATAATAGTCAAAAGCTTATTAAAAAGTAAATAATAACCTACAAAAATCCCCAAAACTGTAACAAAATCTAAACCAACTTGAGAAATCATTCTACATATATATTATAAACTTAATATTTTATTACATCAGTCTAAACATTAAAAAAAGCTCTTATGCGAAACAAGACTGAGATAATAAAATAATATATAAATTACTTACACCAAAAATCAACCAAAAAAATTAAAGAGCAAACTAAATCCATTATGTAAAAATAAATACAATACATAAACCACACATTTCCAAATACCACTCACATAATATTTACACAAACAATAAAATATAAGATTTCACACCAAAAAAATAAAAATAAATATGATTTACTGCGCTTTGGCTGCTGATCTTCTTCTCTATCCACATAGGGGACACACAAGGGGGATGCCACCACTATGGCAGTGGCGTCCCCACTATCCTATTACAAGATTTCCACAGGTCTGACCTGGCTGACCGTCAGAAACCTTGAAATAGAGTGTTCCCTGGGTCAGACCGGCAGGAACAGTACTACAAGACTGTACTTGGCTCCCTTAAAGGAGGTGAGTGCTATCTCGTAGCACCGAGGGGGCTGACCAGCACCCTTGGAAGGCGCACTTGTTCTCCGCTAGCCTTTTCATGGTGGGGAAACCGCCATGGAAAGGCAGGCAGAGAACGAGGTTATAATCAGCATGGTGGTGCTGAGATCAGTGCCGCCATGGCTGATTACAACCAGAACTGCCATCAGCTCATCAGGATCTTGGATCCGTGTGGAGATGGTAATTTGTTGGAGGGTCAGCCTGCCAAACTCGTAATGTGGCAGCCTGACCACCACAGGTGCGGCGGTTCGACCGTCACCGCAGGTCTAGCAGTATTGTGACCGCCAGGCTTGTAATCATACCCATAGTCAAAAATAATAATCCACCAAAAGTGCAACAATAAAACAAATCCAATGGACATCCCTTGAAGCAATCCTAAATATTCTGGAACTATTTAAAAACAGAAAAAGTTTTTAGAAAAATAAACACTCCTGCAAACCTGGAAAAAGGAAATCAAAGTTAAAAATATTTATTTATTGTAAACCAAGAGTAAATTCCTTAAAAAATTGGTAAATCCTAATGGCCATTGGACACGTTCGTTGACAAAAGTTTGTAGAGTAAACAAGAAAGCCTACCTGCAAAACACATTAATTTCCCCAAAATACATATGCATTACACTTATTCATCATAGAATAGGAAGCATAACACAATGCAATATAACATGATAATAAGGGCCAGATGCAGGAAAAGTTTAGCGAGTCGCAAACGGCAAAAAGTGCCGTTTGCGACTCGCTAAACGCATTTCCCTATGCAGAAATGCATATTGCGAGTCGGGACCGACTTGTAATATGCATTTCAGAATCGCAAATAGGAAGGGGTGTTCCCTTCCTATTTGCGATTCGGAGTGAAATGCAATACCATTTGCGACCGCATATGCGGTCGCAAAGGGTATCGCAGTTACCATCCACTTCAAGTGGATGGTAACCCACTCGCAAATTGGAAGGGGTCCCCATGGGACCCCTTCCACTTTGTGAATGGACCCAAAATTATTTTTTCAGGGCAGGTAGTGGTCCAAGGGACCACTACATGCCCTGAAAAAATACCGAAACTAAAGGTTTCGTTTTTTTTTTTAAGTGCAGCTCGTTTTCCTTTAAGGAACATGGGCTACACTTAAAAAAAAAAAACTGCTTTATTGATAAAGCAGTCACGAACATGGAGGTCTGCTGGCGACAGCAGGCCTCCATGTTTGCGAGTGCCTAGACTCGCTATGGGGCCGCAATTTGCGACCCACCTCATTAATATTAATGAGGTGGGTAATTGCGCCGCCATAGCTAGTCGTAGACGGTGTCTGAGACACCGTTCTGCATTGGAAATTGCGACTTGCAATTTGCGAGTCGCTCCGACTCGCAAATTGCAAGTCGCAATTTCCAGATTTGCTACATCTGGCCCTAAATTCCTAAAACAGTGTACGAAAACCCTAAACTATACATTGGTGAAAAACACTGATATTAACACAAATAAAGGTTCAAATAACCCACAAAGGTTAAAAAGACCCACAAACAACACTATAACTTATCTCTAAACCACCCCCCTACACACTCACCATCAAAACCCTTAAAAAGGACTTATGTGCTCTGATGAACAGCAGCACCTTACCACAACCTGGATCCTGGAAAATAGACTAAAAGTAGTGCTAATTAAACGTAAAACAAAAACTATTGCCTCATAAAAATGAATGGGAAAAATATAAAGAACTTGAATAAATAAATTAAAATATGTTACAACATATTAAACATACAAAGTATGTTAAAAATGTTGCAAACAATGCAAAAAAACTGTAAAGTATACCTTAAATAATAGTATAAAACATATATATTACTGAATATATTTTGAAAAAACATGTTAAAATAATGTTGAAAATACATATATAAACCTATTTGAGAAATGTTAAAAAAGTAGAAAATGTACCACATATAGGGGCTCATTCTGACCCTGGCGGTCACGGACCGCCAGGGCCAACGACCGCGGGAGCACCGCCAACAGGCTGGCGGTGCTCCCATGGGCATTCTGACCGCGGCGGTACAGCTGCGGTCAGAAACGGGAAACCGGCGGTGTCCTGCCGGTTTCCCGCTGCCCAAGGGAATCCTCCATGGCGGCGCTGCAAGCAGCCCCGCCATGGGGATTCCGACCCCCTTACCGCCAGCCTGGTTCTGGCGGTTTTGACCGCCAGAACCTGGCTGGCGGTAACGGGTGTCGTGGGGCCCCTGGGGGCCCCTGCAGTGCCCATGCCAATGGCATGGGCACTGCAGGGGTTCCCTAACAGGGCCCCACCAAGATTTTCAGTGTCTGCCAAGCAGACACTGAAAATCGCGACGGGTGCAACTGCACCCATCGCACCCCTTCCACTCCGCCGGCTTCATTCGGAGCCGGCATCCTCATGGAAGGGGGTTTCCCGCTGGGCTGGCGGGTTGCCTTCTGGCGGTCGCCCGCCAGCCCAGCGGGAAACTCAGAATTAGCGCGGCGGTCTTTTGACCGCACAGCGCTATTCTGCCGGCGGGACTTTGGCGGACGGCCTCCGCCGCCCGTCTAAGTCAGAATGACCCCCATAGTACTATTTAAATATGATATGCATTTATATAGTATAATAAAAATATATTAAAACATGCTTCAATTATATATAAATATACAAATGTTTAAGTTGAGATATACATATTTAACAATGTAGAAATGTACATTAAATAAACTTCGAAAACATACATAAAATTAGAAAACTGTATTGCATGTCTTTATTCTATAAAAAATTGTGATTAATAATATTATTTATTACAAATTTACAACCATTTTTTATTGTAATTCTAAACACTAACAAAACCAATTAATTAACATAGCACTAACTATTTCTAATACATGTAAATACAATCTAAACAAAGGATTTCACACAAAAATTATAAAATTAAATAATCACACTCCAACTAAACCATGTTTAAGAAAGTATTGGACACTACTGGCATAATATTTACTATTACTACTCTAATCTAAACCAATTTGGGGAGAGTGTTTGACACTAAAGATGTGACATTTACTACTTCCACACCAATCTAAAACAATTAGGGGACCGTTGTGACACTCAGGAAGTGACATTTAATACTCTCACTATAATCTACACCAATTTGTGAAAGATACTGAACAATAAAAGGGGGACATATAGGGCTTCATTAAGAGTTTGGCGGTCCCGTGACCACCAGCCAGCACAGACCGTAGCGGTCATCTGGTGGCACAAACAGTCTGGCGGAGACCATAACGGTCATTATGAACCACGCCGGCGGTGGTGGTCATTACCACCAACAGCATGGCGGTCCAGACCGCTATACTCTGAACACAGTAGTGAACTGGCTGCACAGCAGCCAGTTCACTACCAGTCACCGCCAGGCCAGAATTGTCCGCCGGGCCGACCCGGCGGTGTAGGCCGGGCCGGGGGTGGACCCGGACGGTGGAGGAACGGCAGTAGAGGCTGGACCGGCGGTCGGATTATGATCCCATTTCCAGCAGGGATTTCATGGCGGGATACCCCTCCAGCTAATCCCTGGCGGAAAGCATACGGGTGAGAGGAATACTCATTCTTGTCATCTGTATGTGACACGCCAGGCCCCCACTTGCCACTACACCCACCCACCCCCAAGCCCTTAGATCTGCCCCCATCCTTCGAAACCCAAAAACTGTCCCTCCACCCCCAAAACCCCATGTAGGCCCCCCAGCTCAACCCTCACCATCTCCCACCCCTACATACAAGTTCCCTCAAACCCCAGCCACCCACATCCTCATGCACCCATTCACCTACATGCACACATGCATACATACACTCAGACACACATCCCCCCCACACATACACTCACTCACACCCCCATCCACTCGCACACTCACACACACACACACACCCCTCCCCCTTCCCTCTCGGACAGCACTGACCTCTTCCGTCGTGCTGCTCCAGGAGGGTACGGGCTCCCTGGATGCTGCTCTGCCGCAATCGCCGCTTCTCCATACACTGCCACACCTATGAATGCATCATCATAGGTGTGGCGCTGTCTGGACTGACGTGGCGGTGAAGGTGGAGCAGCATCCGCCCCTCCACTGACCGCCAGCATGGCGCATGGCGCATGGCGGTGAGGCTCCATGCGTCATTATTTGGCAGGATGCCGGCCGCCGCCACTGGCGGTCTTCCGTTCACCACCGGCACAGTTGGTGGTGGGACATCCCACCAATATCAAAATGACCCCCCATGTTTCCTTGGACCTATCAGGAGGTAACACACCGCCAATGTACCGCCGTGGTCCCACCACCATGGAGCACCAGACGGAAACGAACAGTATAAAAGGAAACACTCACCTCCTGGAAGCCATACATCTGGAGCCGCCATGGAACCAGAACTAGACATCATTCCACTGCTCCTGCTCACCGAAAGACTGAATCATCATCGGCGAGGACAACAACTGTAAATACACACACTCACCTGTTATATTTGTTAGATGTATAAATTTGTACAGTAATTTGTACAGTTACATAACACATCATAGGGAGTGGGGTGCAAAAGGCTACATTGACACGTAACAGCATAGTGACACACACACTGACATACTGCATCAAGGACACTCACACATACACATACACACTTCAGCCAGCACACACACACACCACACGTCAATACCACACATTTACGCACAACAACACAGCACAGACCCAGTCTCACAGATTCCCATACAACACACAAACTCGTTACAACAACTACACAAATACAATAACATGTCACAGACTTCCACCCAACACTGGCCATGTACCGTACGCACATACAACACACATGTAATGCAACGTGCAATGGAACACACAGACAACATCATCATACAGCTCAGCAAACGACACACACATCACACACACAGCATATGGAACCTATCATGCCATACACAATACACACATTCACAAACAGTCAAAACACATGAAGTGACACATCACAACAACTCCCGCACAGCAGACATAGGAGCAGCAAAGCCATACATGGAAGGAGGCCATACTGGGACACATCTCTTGTTAAACAAGGCCCACAAAAACATGCCCACACAAACAGGTCCCATTCAGGTCTAATGGACAAGCAATACCAATAAGAAATGTAATGCACAGGCACACATATGGGTGAAGGGCAAAGGTACAAAGCAAACACTACTCCAAACACCCTACAAGATACCAGCCAGCTCTGAGAGACACACACTAAAATAGTCACATACACAAAAAAGCAAAGCACACTTAAACAACTCAACACACTCTGGCACTTGCGCTGCACTAGCATCATTTTTTGACGCAAACACTGCGCAAACTTACAAAATACAATTGTATTTTGTAAGTTTGCACCACTTTTGCATCAAAAAATGACACTAATGCGGTGCAAAATAAATCAGGGCCTCCATGTCTGCACTAAAAAACCTCCACAACACATACCACATGTACACAATAGCCACATCAGGGGGCAAGCGTATGCCTTACAGAACCACAATGCACATCACTACAACAAACACATATAACTACAAACACAACACATTACCATGCCACCAACATGTCAGCTATGTACACAGGGGCAACAGCACTGCACGCAAACTCACATACTGCTAAAACAATAGATGAAGCAGCAAGCAGCACACACAATAAAATACTGGCACACAACCAATGTCAGCCAGGAACAACTCAAATCTAGGAAAATAAATGCAGGACAAAGATGTAACCAAAAAAACAACAGATGTTTGGCTTTAATAAATTGCTTTAGCAAAATATGTGAAAACCCAAGGTAATCGGTCTGTCCATAAGTATAAAATATTAGTAACAAAGGCACTAAAGGGTGCCCCAACTTGGCTCCTGACTGCCATGTAACCTCCACAGGTAGGGGCATCAAGGGGGCAGACAGGCCCCTGTGGAGTATTGGAGGCAGTGGGGGAGTTGGGTTTGGGCTTGGGAGGGGTGGGTTTTGGCTTTGGTATGGGAGGGGGGACCTTCTTGGGAGGGGTGGACCTCTTCTTGGCAGGTGAGCGGCATGGGTGCTGGCAAGGGGGATCGGGGAGGCCTTGGAGGTGGAAGGGATGGCATTGTGGAGGGAAACAAATCTTTTGGGGGTGTCACAGGAGGCGAGTAGGGAAAAGGTCAAGGTTATGAAGGAAAGTATTTTTAGACACACAGGGACTGTCATCAGAAGTGGGTTTGAGTGTGGAGGTGAGGGAGTGGTAGTCTGACGTTTCAGTGTGTATGTCTTGGGTGCATGTTTGTGGAAGGTGTGCTTGTGTGTGGTGGGTGTCTGTTGGGTGGGTGAGTGAGGGCGTTTATGTGTCTTGGGCTGAGGGGGTGGAGGTGCTGGGAGATGCCGTGGTGGGTGGGTGGCTGTCTGTTGGGGTGGTGACTGCAGGTATGGTGGATGTGATGCATGTAGGTGTGTCAGTGGTTGTGGTGTCTGCTGGTCTGGTGACTGGGGTGGATGTCTGAGGGTCTGCTGGGATGGTGTCTGCCGGTAGGATAGGTGTGGCAGCTGGATCAGTGAATATTGATGTTGTGTCTGCAGGTGTGCTAAGTGTTGTGTCTGCGATGTTGAAGGTGGTGGGGGTGTCAAGGCAAGTCATGACTATTGCTGTCTCCGCATGTGGATCTTGTTTGTCTGCATGCTGGTGGTGTGGCTTGTGGTGCTTATGTTTGCGTGCACTTCCCCTGTCTGTCGAGATGGATGCATGCTAGTCTGTTTGTGTGCTTTGGCTGGGTGGCGGAAGGGGGAATTTGTACTGGGAAGAGGAAGGTGGAGGGGTGACTGGCTGCCATCAGTGTGGAGGCCAGAGCCTGAAATGGTCTCTCTAGGTCAGAGATTGCACTGTGAAGGCCCTCCAGGAATGCATTGCTCTGTTGGATCTGGCTTGCCAGTCCCTGGATTTCATTCACAATGGCGGTGTGTCCCACAGAGATAGACCTCAGGCGGTCAATGGACTCCTCACTGAGGGCAGCAGGGGGAACAGGGGCTGGGGCAGAGGTTCCTGCAGCAAAGGAGACGCTCACCCCTTTGGATGAGTGGGCATGGCCAACTGGGTGGCAAGCTACAAGGAGAAATGGGGTTGACGGACAGAGATGGTACTGGAGTGATCCCCGATGGTTCCGCCGCCACTAGGGAGTGGTCACTAGAGGAGGATTCAGTTGAAGATGTAGCAGATCCTGTCTCCCCATGGCACTCCCCTCACCCTCTGTGCCACTGGGTCCCTCCGTGCCTGTGGTGTTGTGACTGGAGGTTCCGTGGCCAGAAACTTCCCCACTTGCCTGTGCCCCTTCTCCTTCACCTGCCAGTGCTGATGCTGAAAATCAATGGTGAAATTGGGTCATAACATACACATGATAACATTTCTGTCCCAAATCAGTAAGAAATCACACACCATCATATCTACTGAACTCCCGCAGGAACTTCCAGCAAAGTGCCAACATCATGTCACAACACTATACAATGCATGTCCCTCAGTTTTACAAGTGTAACACACCAGCAGTGCAAGCTAACAGAAAACAACAATACCAGGAATGAAGTTGACCAATCACACTGACTATACCATAACTAGGTGACAATTCCACCCATTACAGGTGCCATATCATAAAAACATAGTCAAGCAGTCAAAAAGCAATGCATCCCATTGTAAGGAAGTTTGCCAACTACACAGACCCAATCATTACCACACAAATACCTTACCTGATGTCATGCACCAGGCAATAACATATGTTGCCAAGTAAAGTCAACCCCAGGACAAACAAGCCATACCTTCATCAAGTGACAGAGATCCAACCGTTTCAGTATGGCCACATACCATCATATTGCACATCAATATGTCACACCTGCCAAATGTTATTCAAGGAGGTTGTACACGTGTCACACACACATGCACCAATTGTGATATAGCAAGGACGACAATGGGCTCAGGTCCAAAATATGTAGGATAAATGTCTCCAGAAGATAATCAATATAAGTCATGTAAGAACCAAGTAAGCTCACACCAATGTAAGTTTACTATTTTGTGTATGTATCATATAGACTACTGTACTGTGCAGAAAGGAGGGAAACAGACCTTGCAAACATTACCATGACTAAACTAATTTGTCACAGAATGGGAAGTAACATCACCACCCATGCATCAGATATGGCAACCATGGCATCTGTCTGTGGAGGATTCCCAGAGGCAAAGAAAAAATGATGCTAACATAAATGAGTAATTAGCTGGCTTCAGTACAACACTACAACAATGCCAGATTTACACCAACCATCATGCAAGCCAACAGTCAGGTCACACTTATCAACCTGCACACAAGTGTTTATGAACTACCACAACTGCACCAAATACGTTTATCGTCAAACATGAAGTTCCCAACCACCTTGGCCTCATGTGTGATATCCTTCATAGCTACAGCAGGTGCACATGATAAATTCCAACAGCCAGGCATGATTCTTGTTTTCAGAATACACATGATGTTGACACAGTGCTGTCTTGGCCATAGCTGTGAGTGGACAACCATTGCCTATGTATCATACCTACATAATTATACCATGGACAAAATATGTGACAAGTTTCTGCTATCAGGACATCAGCATGGCAATCACATTCTTACATCTGATGCCAATATATGTGTCCCATTGAAAATGTACCATATGCACACTGGAAACCAACATACATATTGTCAACTCTGATGAGACATCACACATGTCAATGTACATTCCTCAATTACCAAACGGAATTACCTTGCAACAGGTGGGAAGATATTAGTTATATGTCATTTGACATGGCGGATGGACAACACTGCATCACATAATGCTGTGACCCATCAGAAACCAACAAACATTGGAGATGTCCTGCCCCTGCCTGCCTCAAAATCACACATAGACATACACCCTAATACATTGCATAAGACAGGGTACAAGAACCTACCCACCTTTCTACTGTGACATTAGGGAGGAGGGATGTGTTGGTGGGAACTAACACCCACCAGGGTAGCAAAAGCAGATTACTGGAACATAAAACACAGTCATATGTGCTCCATTCTGTGTTATAGAACTGAGGGGTCCCCATAGTTGAGTACCATGTCCCAAACCAAAATTAATGTGAAAACCTGTTGCCAATACATGACTTGTGTACACCAAGGTGAGCTCAGAAGACCTGTGACACATGACACTTCCCACATTGTCAGAGCTAGAATTCTGTCCCTCACTCATTCACCTGGTAAAGGGTCAAACATGAGTTAGGTCTGTACTTTTCCCCTTGTGGCTGCTGTGCTACCTTTAAACACCCATCGAACTCAGGGTAGGCCACCGCCAAATGTGGGCCATTAGGGGGGTCATGGTCCATTGGGCACCCTGTCCTAGTTTGTGAGACAGCCCCAGGTGGGTCTCTGCAATCTTCCTGGCCCAGTGTCTCAGGTCCTCCCACCTCTTTCGACAGTGAACGCTCCACCGGCTGTGGACCCCCAGGGTCCACACCTTCTTGGCGATGGCACACCAAATCCTCTTCTGAAGGACGTTGATCTGCTTGGACGACAAAGACAAGACAGAAAATCATGTCCAAAAGTTCCACACAAGAACAGACAGAGTTAACTACAAGTCAGTCCAACAAGCCTATAACAACCTGTCTTGACCATCGTGCCAACCCATGGCACATAGCAGACATTGGGTAGAGGGGACACTACTGCCAACACTCCCCTCAATGGTATCAATCGCAATCACCAGCTCAGTCCCTGAACTAACCAGTTAGTAGAGCAGTGTGTTTTGTGTGACATAAGCAATCCCCATTACATTGACCAGGATCACAATATAACATATCACACAAAATGGCAAGTGACAGCTACAACAAAATGCAAACATTGCACACATACATTGACAACCCCTGATGATCACAAGCTACATATGGTCTCCACAGGTCACAGGCAGGCTACAGACATGCCGATATATCCAGGACAACATACATGGGAGTCACATGTTGTGCACACAAAGATGCAAGCCTCTACACGTGTGAACCTATGCACATGCACATGCACCCACATGCTTCTTCAGGAAGTGGGAGTCTTTGTGTCATTCAAAAAAATGTGAAATATATTTCCAAATCATGTATGCACACAAGCACCATACCAAAGTAAGATTAACCTAGCCTTGCATTAAACATGTCTCACCTCATGTCCAAAACACTGGCTCAAGTATGATGGAACAGCAGTGCACAACACACTGTTTGCAGACGTTCAATGCCCAAATAAGTAGGAGCATCCACAGTACACATCAGAGCTGGATTAAGGAGCCAACTGAGCAGTGTGACCGTTTGGACCTGTCAAGGTTATGTAACACAAATGGTCGGAGTTGTGATGAGCACATCTGTCACAGCTCTCCACCACACACCCAGTGCCATAGCAGTGGTAATCACTGGGCATAAGCTCAAGTTGATGAAGCTTAGTAGTGTGGCATGATCATTTGAGCTTCACACACTGGTTATGGATACAGGGTGTGCCTATAGGCTGACACTTGCAGTGCAAAAACCATTCAATAACAGTCCAGATGGCAATATTTACAGAAAGTGTCAATTAAAAAGGCACCTTTCTCTGCAGGCAGACCACACAATTCCACATATAATACCATGTCCCAAAAGATCAGATGCATCACAGTACTTCATGTCTCCCATAGTCAATTTGCAATGTCTGTCATTGTGCAGAGCTTAGGGCAATAGAGTGTCATTAGCTGGCTTCAGTACAACACTACAACAATGCCAGATGTGGCCACGGAGGTATGTAATGATCCAGAAAGGGCACAATTACTGTGAGAAACCTTCAAACAACATACATCAACACCTGCTGTCATGTTACCACATATGACCACACATCAAGCATATCTGATGATGGGATTTACCTGGTGATGGCTGGCATGACACCTCAGCTAACCATGTGCAACAATCACAAGGTGGGTCAGGGAACACTCATTGCACACTCTCCATAATGCCTCAGGACTCTAAACCTGCCACTTCACATAGGTACATTCACAGGCACTCAACCATTTAAGCACACAGATGGCACCTACAGGGCTTTAAAGACTCATTTTGACATAATGCCCAGAAGCCTAGGTTAACTAAATGAAAGCTCAGTAGAGATACAGAAACATATTTGCATATGGTGTTCTTACCTGACCCTCTGGTGCACCATAGAGCTGTCTATTCAGGGGTAGGACCTCCTCCACAAGCTTCTCCAGCTCTTCTGGTGAGAAGGCAGAGGCCCCATCACCTGTAGGATGTGGCATGACTGCTCCGAGAGGCAGTACACAGCAGCTCAGGTTGTGGAGGTCTTGCTGGCAGCAGTGTCAGGAGTCAAGTGAGAGAAGAAGCAGGAGATGGCGGTGACGTCCACCACATATGTGACCGTCACTGCCGGCGGACACTGCCAGTGGCCCAAGACCACCTCAGGCAGCAATGTAATCCAATGACAATGACCACCATGGTAGCATCCGCCTACCACCATGACGACTTCCGCCGGCAGTCGCAGTAGTTTCCTAATGTCCACTGTTGTAGGTCAGGCAATAACCATTTTAAAGCCTTCAAATGGTAGGAAAAGTCAATTTGTGATGCGTCGCAAAGTGGGAAACATTTCCACGGCATGAACTTCTGTGCTGGCATTGTTTGAAGATGTATATTTGTCCTGATTGAAGGATCATGTTGTCATATGGTTCTGCTAAGTTTCATAAATCATTGGTGGTGCAGTCACCACCCTCTTGGCCATGTGCAAATTTGTATTTCGGCCCTTCAATCACAGGCATTGTTTGATGTTAGTATCGCCTCACTGATGAATCAGTTAATATATGAATATCTTAATTAAGGCAAGGGGATGACATGTAACTAATGTGCCAGTTTTACCACTGGTATGTGCTCTGTAACATGTTTTCACTGTATCAAAACGCATGCCACAGTTTTTGTGTGACATATGTCATGTCACTTACCAGGCACACAATGAGTGATAGGCATACCTTCTTACTTTCTCTCCCACAGTTACCCTGGAATGAGAAGGGTCAGACAACCTCCTGTGTACCGTCCACTAGCAGACTTGTAGACCATGGAGAAAAGACATGTCATGAAAATTTACCACCTGGATAGGCAGGCAATCAAGGATCTCTGTTGTCAGTTGGAGCCAGATCTGATGCCTGCCATCAGTCACCCAAATAGCATACAACCCATTGTTCAAATCATGTCAGTACTGCACTTCCTAGCCACAGGCTCCTTCCAAAATACGGTGGCCCTAACTGCAGGGATGTCCCAGCCTATGTTCAGTCTGGTCTTGAAGGATGTACTGTCTGCAGTGTTGAAAAACCTGGACAGCTACATCCGATTTCCACAACATGAAGATTTTGCCCATGTGAAAGCAGAGTTCTATGGTTTGACAGACGTCTCACATGTAGTGGGAGCCATTGATGGTACCCATGTAGCTCACATGCCAATAAACAGGTCTATCGGAATAGGAAAAACTACCACTCCATAAATGTCCAAGTAGTTTGTTTAGCGGACCTCTACATTTCCCAAGTATGTGCATGGTACCCTGGTTCAGTCCATTATGCCTCCATCATGAAGAACAGCTCTATCCCACAGCTGATGCCACAACAGTGCCCAGAGAGGGCCTGGCTTGTTGGTCCTCTGCGATGTCTGCTGCCAAATGTGATGATGCCCTGGACTCATGTTTGCACACATGTCACTATTCCTTACAGGGGACTTTGCCTACGCAAACCACCCCTGGATGCTGATACCAGTGAGGAACCCATCTACGCCAGGGGAAGTCCGCTTCAGCAAGGCCCATGGAAGGACACAGCGTGTTGTGGAGCGGGCTTTTGGACTCCTAAAGGCAAGATTCCACAGCATCGATAAGTCTGGTGGAGCCTTCCTTTACTCACTCGATAAAGTGTGACAGATAATTGTGACCTGCTGCATGCTCCACAGCCTTGTCCCGAGGCAATAGATCCCATACATCCCAGATGAGAGGGAGCTTGCAGCTCGACCAGGTGAGAATGCTGAAATGCCAAGTGAGGGTGACAGTGATGAGGATGAAGGTGGAGATATGCAGGCAGATCTCATCAATCAATACTTCACCTGATTGTAAGTATATGATGGTCTGTAATTACCCTGACTCTGTGGGGTACTGTGGTGGTCTGGACCGCTTGAGAAGGGTCTCTGTCTGACCATCAGACAGGTCATTTGATGCTTTGCTGTATACAGCTCAGGTTGTCTGTCAAATTTATACTTGGAGTTGTGACTCTCATGAGGATCTACTTCGTTTGGGACAGGCAAAATGCACAATAAGAGAAACAATATTTGGAACAGATTTGTCTAGCTCATGTAAGCCTTTACCTGCCTAAACTCCTTGTTTACCACTTTTTGTTTCCAGGTCTCTTCACAGTGCCTTCCTTATGTGGACATTTCTGAGTTGTGTCAATGGCAGGTGGCTGTAGCTGGTCTGCCATTGGAAGTGGACATGGATTAATCCAGGTACTGTGTTACATATTTTTAGGCTATATGAGTCCCATGCCCAGGCTCTCAGGACAGTGGGATGACAGATTTCTGCACTACACAATAGACCTGTTTGCCATTGGTATGTGGATCCAATGGTGTGATGTGGGTGATATGTCAATCTGTGCAATCCATTCACTCAACCTTCACATTGTATTGACAAAGATCCTGGTTGACTTGTATGTCACTGTCATTGTGTTCCCTCATTCAGGCCACTACGCATGTGTGTGTTAAAACTGACATAGGTCAGTGACATGCCTACAAGGTTCTCTGACTAAGGATTGTTTTATGGTCCTCTGTCTGTATTATGGGGTATGTTGATTTGGTAGGCATAGTAGGGGTATGTAATAAGGGTTTAGCTGTGATGACAATTTCCTCCAAGCTGTTAGGATATTCGGAGTGACACAGTCTGACATGTCCCTAACCTCAGTGGTCAGTGGGATGTTACTTAATGACAGCTAGGCAGAAGAAAGACATATTTGGATAAACTTGACTATGACAGTCCTGACATTTGGTCAGCCTATGTGCTACACATTGTAATAAATAGAGATTGGTGATTGTCCACTTGTGTCCTTGTGTTGGTTGTGATCCCCTGATTTATACTACCTGTGACATGTCCCTCCTCACATTTCCTTCTTATGAGTTAATCATGAGCATGAAATACATACCAGTTTATACTTCTCACAAAAGGTGGAAAATGACTATCATATTTACATAGTGTATTAGGGGTATTTATTTTCATGTGCACAGGAGAATAGGATGAATGTGAGCCAAGAAATAATGTACAAACAGTGAAGGGATCAGTCATGGTGGATGTTAACGTTTGAGTAGCAGCCACAATATTTGAAGTCCCAAGTCCAGTGTCCTACTATCCTGGAGAATAGGAAGGTTGGTGTAGAAAAGTGAATAGGGTGCATCTGAGGAACGAAAAAGGGATTCAATCAGGTGGGGGTTACTTCCTGGCAGTGGTTGTTGTCTTCCCATCTGCACCTCCTGGTTGTTTGGGTGGGCGTCCATGCTTTTGAGGGGGTTCTTCTGCTACAGGGGTAGGAGTGTCTGAGGCATGTCCTTCCCCTGGCAGGGCCCCCATTCCACTGGCTGCCACAGATGTTGAAGCGGCAGGTGTAGCTTGGCCAATGGAAGGGGTCTGGTGTTGTGGACGTTCACTGCTTAGGATGGTGTTGATGTCTCTCAGCACCCCTGTTAAGGAGACCATGTGGACACTGTGGGCCTCACACTGTTGCATGACTTCCTGGTGGTTGTTGATCTTTAGCTGCTTGATCTCCCCCAGCATGGAAAGTACCTGGCTCATCACGCCGTGTGATTGTTGGTTGGCTCCCAAGCATTGGGAGATGGTGTGCTGGCCAGAACTATCCCTAGCAGCCTAATGTCGCTGGCCCACACCATCCCTCCCATGGACCCTACTCCCGCGTGCCTCCACCCTTGGCACAGTTTGCTCACTGGCACTGGTCCCAGGTCCATCATTGTCTGGGTTTTCGAATTGTGACTCCGGTACCTAGACTGGGGGGCGCATGATGGTTGTTACTGCCCTTGGGACAGAGGTTTGGGGGTGACTGGTTGCCTGGGACTTAGAAGAAACAGGGCTGGGAGGAGTCAATGTGGGCAGGGTGAGGCTGACAGGTGTCGTCTGACCAGGTTGCCCAGATGGGCCAGACCTGTCCCCAACATCTAGGAGTGCTTGTCTCACTGAGGGCTTCATCCATGTGGTAAGTGGCTGTCTCAGGAGTGTTTTCCATGGTCCCAGCGGCAGGTAGACCTGTTGAAGATGGGAAACAGACAGTTACAGGTTGTAATGTAACATGTAGCACCAATGTTGACAGGTTAATATGCTTTGGGTCATTTACGGATTGGCTTTTCTTGATCCCCTTCTGTGACAGTGACACCTGCTTTCAATAAAGAAGAGCTGAAATTTGGGGTAAAAATATTTCCTTTTTGAATCACCTTGCTGTAGGAAGTCAGAGTATCTTGGCACTTGGATGTCTGTTCATTGATTCATATCTTGGCAGCAGTGTAGCATAATATGTTTCATGGTACCTCTCAGTTGGCAATACTTTATTGTTAACAGACAGCTGCACAATATCAGGTGCACACTGACCTGCCCATCAGATTTGGAGTAAACATTCAACATGGCCATATGTGACAGGTTACATCAAGTACAGCACAACGCATACATGTGAGATCCCCCCCGGTGAGAAGAGTCCAATAAATTATGGGAATTAGAAGGGACAGATTAGCAGAGGACACAGATGTAGTTGTGTGTTAGTGGTATTGTACTTGCAGATGTCCATAGCATTGCTGTCATTCCCACAAACTATAGAGTGCGGACCATCCAGGTGTGTATATTCCATTATTCCGTTTACATGCAAGGCTATTTTTATTTTGGTACACTGGCCTGGTTTTCTTAATGGTAGAACAGTGCCTGCTGGGAGTTGAAGTGCTGTCATTCCCTGTACTACCCACACTATCGCAGATACTGTGCCTCCAGGTGAGTTAACTTCACATGTATGTTGCTAGGCAGGGATATTCGGGCAGTGGTGGTGAGTGGGTAGACTGTTAGGGTGGTGTGACGGGTCGACCTCGTCTCGGTCATGTCCGCCATTCCCCTGGGGCACCAGTTCGGACGTTGTTCCTGACCCGGATGTAAACCGGGCAGGAACATATCAAGCTACACTTCAGGGTGACGAAGGGCTTTGTAAAGGCCTTCAGCCCCGTAGCCTGAAAAAGGAGGGGAGCAGAAAGAGCGGCAGACAGGGCACAGCACAGGGCGGCAGGACCCAGACCCACAGAGGCACCTGGACCACCGGCAGGACCTGGACCAACAGCAGGACCCCGGACCATTGGCGGCACCCGGACCAGCGGCAGCACAAGGACCACCAGCGACCTGCCATAAGATGGCATCGGGCCAGGAGGCAGAGCACCCGGGACGTGGCCACACTCAAGGAAGAGCGTGGCCTCAGCAGGTACGTGGGATTAGGGATAATCTGAGGTTTTTTTTCCCACAAGACAAGCGGGAGGCGGCAGAGGGGTTGCTTTGTGGTAAAGAAAGGAAAATGCAGTTGGGATTGCGTTTTGTAGCGAGTATTTGTTCACCATAGATTTGTCTATTCATTCCTTATTATTTTGTTTGTTTGGTTTGTTGTGCATGGCATTCTGTTCAGCCTTCAGTAAAAACAGTAGACAGAGTAAAACTGAGTTTTCAAGCAACAGAGGCTTAAGAGAATATTCTTCTAAGGAGCTGAGCCAATACAAAACAAAAGGGAAGAACAGACGGCTCCCAATGGTAATGTAGCCCTGTACTGTCCCAAAGAAAAACATTTAAAACCACAAAATAAAAACAACCTCAGAGAGTAGAGAGAAGGAACCAGAGGAAAGTAAGAGAGCGACAGACAGAAGAAATAGAGAATTGGAGAGAGAGAGACAGAGAGAGGAAAAAAGCCGAAGAAAAGATAAAGCAAAATAAAGAAGAAGTAGGACAAGAAGAACAGAATAGAAAGACCGCCATAACAAAGAGAAAACTTACCAGACCACTCATAGTTGCTTTGTTTCTGCTTCCTCCTGAGAGCCCATCTGGAAGAAAGAAAAAGAAGATGGTGATCACCCTGTGAACCAAGGCAGAATTCCGAAGAAAGGAAGAAAAACAAAATAAATCAAAACATTGACTATAACCATTAATTCACTCAATAAAGACATTGTGTGCACCATATAACTTGACTACTAGTCATCATTACGGTATCCCCTGTCACAGGTGGCAAAAGGTGGTGAGTGGGCATGCATGACAAGACATTTTAGTGGCATTATTGGTGTAGGGACTTACCCGACATGACTCCCACAGGTATACAGAATGGCCAGAACCCTTTCCTCCTATGATGTGAACTGTGGGGGAGAAGGTGGGGGACCACTGCCAGTTTTAAGAACCGCCAGCTGTTGCCTGGATGCCATCGACTGCACCTTCCATCTGAGGTTGTTCTACCTCTTCCTGATGTCATCCTTTGTGCGCGGATAGCTGCCTACAGAATTCACCCTGTCCACTATTCTTTGCCACATTTCCATTTTCCTAGCAATTTTAATCTGCTGGACTTGGGCTCCAAATAAATGTGGCCCTACTCTGATAATTTAATCCGCCATAACTCTTAACTCGTCGTCTGTGAAACTGGGATGTTTTTGTGGTGACATGGTGGTGTTAGTCAACACAAAAATAGGATGCTGGGGTGTAGGTGCTGTGTGCTGTGTGGTGAGGGGTTGATGGTTAGTAGATGATGTGTAGAGGTGCTATTTTGTGTGGTGGGTGTGTTGTGCAGGTGCGGGATATGTGCTATGTGAAAGTTGTAAAGGGACCTAGTGTATAAAACTGTGACTCTAAGTTTGGGATCTGGCTTCTATGTGTGGTGTTGTTGATGCAGAGGATTGTGGTGTGTGAAGGGGGGTGTTTTATAGTGCAGTTTGTAGGTGTGTTGGTTGTGTGGATGTGTGTCAGCTGTGTGGATTTTGAATCCATCCAATGTGGTGCCTTGCATTACTGTGGTAACTTCCAACCGCTGTGGTTTGTGCCACCATAGGAAAATCGCCATTGAACAACCCTCACTGTGATTTGTGAGTCGTAATATGTTCAGTGTTTGGTTGACAGGCTGGCGGTGCTGGTGGTTGGACTGCCTCTTTCCCACCCTGCAGAGTCCTGGCGGTTTCGGGATAGCAGCTGTCTTTTGGTATCCTGGCTGCGTAACTCGTAATATGACGGTCTATACCAATTCAGAGAAGGTGTTGGACACTAAAAGGGTGACATTTACTATTCCCACTCCAAGCTAAGCCAATTTGGGGAAGGTGTTGGATACTAAAGGGGTGACATTTACTATTTCCATTAGAACCTAAACTATTGTATGCAAGGCACTACAGACTAAGAATTGAATATAGACAGCGGCTGATTACGATCTTGGTGGTGAGACCGTCGGACCGCCAATACGATGATAGGGAGGTGGCTACCAAGCCGGCGACCCCCTCACTGGCGTATTACAATGTTTCCGCTGGGCTGACCGGCGGAAACAGTGCAACAGCATTGGCCTTGGCTATCAGAGAGAGCCGAGGCCAATGCCACCGGACACAACACTCTCAGAATGTGCATTGTCTGCTTTGGCAGACAGTGCACATTCCGAGTGTGCTGACATGGTGGCCAAAGTCTGCTTTTCTGACGGCCTTCTCGGCACGGCCATATCTGACCACGACTTTCACCACCGCCAACCCGTCGGGATCTCTGATCCTGGCAGTGGCAGCGGTGTTGTGGCGTTCTGACCACCCGCATCATAATCTGTACATCCAGGAATGCGATGGTCAGACCACCAACGCAAGTACGGCAGTCCAAGGGGTGCCGTACTCATAATCAGGCCCACAATCATTACTCCATAATCACATATATTTTGGATCTACAACATAAACTAAAATTTACTTAGAAAACACACTAACTAAAATGAAAAACCTATGTATTCATATTTAAACATTAACGTATAAAAGAATATGTTAGCACTATCAATAAATATGTTTTTAAATATTTACTACTGTTCCTAAGTTTGGACTGGGAAAAAATCATTATTCAAAATTAATAATCATGAAATTAACAAATATATAAAACCAATTTTTTAAATACAAACAATCTTTTTACAGTCTCATTATCCTTTTCAACATAAAGAAAGTTAAACATAATTTAATTATAATCTTTTTTCACAAAATTACAAAATGTAATTTTTTTATTTGAAATGTTTCCAAAAATGTTTTTTTATTAAATAGATTTTTTTATGTTTTTACTTTTTAAACAATGTTATAATGTAAATATGTATTTTCATGTTTATAATACAGTAATAGTTTTTCAAATGTATAAATCAATCAATCAATCAATCAAACATTTATAGAGCGCTTCTCACCCGTGAGGGTCTCAAGGCGCTAGGGGGGTGGGGTTACTGCTGCTCGAAGAGCCAGGTCTTGAGGTGCTTCCTGAAGGCGAGGTGGTCCTGTGTAGTCCTGAGGTGGACAGGAAGGGAGTTCCATGTCTTGGCTGCCAGGTAGGAGAAGGATTTGCCTCCGGCGGTAGTTCTGCAGATGCGAGGGACGGTGGCAAGGGCGAAGCTGGTAGAGCGAAGATGACGGGTGCGAGTGTAGAAGGCGAGGCGACTGTTGAGGTATTCGGGGCCCTTATTGTGGAGGGCTTTGTGTGCGTGGGTGAGGAGCCTGAAGGTGATCCTTTTGTTGACGGGGAGCCAGTGCAGGTGTTTCAGGTGGGCGGATATGTGGTTGTGGCGGAATAAGTCGAGGAGAGTGCAGAGGCGTTTTGTATGCGCTGAAGACGTTTCTGAAGTTTTGCGGTGGTTCCTGCGTATGGAGTGTTCCCGCAGTCCAGGCGGCTTCTGACGAGGGTGTGGGTAACAGTCTTTCTTGTATCGGCGGGAATCCAGCGGAAGATCTTCCGGAGCATTCGAAGGGTGAGGAAGCAAGAGGATGAGACGGTGTTGACTTGCTTGGTCATGGTGAGAAGGGGGTCCAGGATGAATCCGAGGTTGCGTGCGTGGTCTGAGGGGGTGGGTGCGGTGCCCAGGGCCGCGGGCCACCACGAGTCGTCCCAGGTGGATGGGGAGTTACCGAGGATGAGGACCTCTGTTTTGTCAGAGTTCAGTTTCAGGCAGCTGAGCTTCATCCATTGTGCGACGTCTTTCATTCCATCCTGCAGGTTGGCTTCGGCGGTGGCTGGGTCTTTGGTGAGGGAGAGTATCAGCTGGGTGTCGTCGGCGTAGGAGGTGATGTTGATGTTGTGTTTGCGGGCGATGTTGGTGAGGGGGCTCATGTAGATGTTGAAGAGGGTGGGGATGAGTGAGGAGCCTTGTGGGATGCCGCAGATGATCTCGGTGGGTTCTGAGCGAAAGGGCAGGAGGTAGACTCTCTGTGTTCGGTCCGAGAGGAACGAGATGATCCAGTTCAGGGCCTGTCCTTGGATATCAGTGGAGCAGAGGCGGGCTATTAGGGTGCGGTGGCAGACGGTGTCGAAGGCGGGCGAGAGGTCAAGGAGGATGAGGGCGGTTGTTTCACCATTGTCCATCAGGGTTCTGATGTCGTTGGTGACTGCGATGAGGGCGGTTTCCGTGCTGTGGTTGGCCCTAAAGCCCGACTGGGAGGGGTCGAGCAGGTTGTTGTCTCCGAGGAAGTTGGTCAGTTGCTTGTTGATGGCTTTCTCAATGACCTTGGCCGGGAAGGGGAGGAGCAAGATGGGGCGGAAATTCTTTAGGTCGTTGGGGTCCGCTGTAGGTTTTTTCAGGAGCGCGTTGACTTCTGCGTGTTTCCAGCTCTCGGGGAAGGTGGCCGTGGCGAGCGAGCTGTTGATGATGCTCTGGAGATAGGGGGCGATGATGGCGTCGGCTTTGTTGAAGATGTGATGGGGGCATGGGTCCGATGGGGCACCGGAGTGGATGGTGTTCATGGTGGTTCTTGTCTCTTTGGGTCGATGGGGGTCCAAGCGTTGAGGGTGATGGTAGGGGCTGTGATTTCAGTGGTGGTCGGCGGGATTTTGGGTTCAAAGCTGTTGTGTAGGTCGGTGATCTTTGGATGGAAGAAAGTGGCGAGGGAGTTGCAGAGGTCTTGTGAGGGCGTGATGGTGTTGGAGTTGGCATTGGGATTGAAGAGCTCTTTGATGATATTGAAGAGTTCTTTGCTTTTGTGGGTGTTCTTGTCCAGTCTCTCTTTGAAGGATGCCCTTTTGGTGGAGCGGATCAGTTGGTGGTGCTTGCGGGTGGCGGTTTTGAGGGCAGACATGTTCTCTGAGGTGTGATCTTTGCGCCAGGTCTTTTCGAGGGTGCGGCAGGTTTTCTTGGTTTCTTTGATGGCGTCTGTGAACAAAGGGGGTTTCCTGTTGGGAGGTTTCTGAGGGGGGCGAGGTTGTCGGCGCAGTTGGTGATCCACTGTGTGAGGCGGAGGGCTGCGTTGTTGGCGTTGGGGTGATGGCGGGTTGGTTGTGGTTGAGAGTGGAAAGTAGCTGTTCTGTGGAGATTTTGTTCCAGGGTCTGCGGGAGATTAGTTGTGTGCGAAGGTGGTGGGTCTTGCGTCTGAAGGTGAAATGTGCACATCTGTGGTCAGTCCAGTGTATCTCGGAGGAGTAGTTGAAGGCTACGTGGTTTCTGGCGGAGAAGATGGGGTCGA
This sequence comes from Pleurodeles waltl, assembly GCF_031143425.1. NCBI lineage: Eukaryota > Metazoa > Chordata > Amphibia > Caudata > Salamandridae > Pleurodeles > Pleurodeles waltl. The sequence goes on along the minus strand of NC_090440.1, from coordinate 846,452,925 downwards.
GCGTGTGGCTGGCGGTGTGGGTGGGGGTGTTCACCAGTTGCTTGAGTCCGAGGTTGGCAAGGTTGTCGAGCAAGGTGGCAGTGTTGGTGTCGTTGTTCTTCTCCAGGTGGAAGTTCAGGTCCCCGAGGAGGATGTAGTCAGGCGAGGCTAGGGCGTGCGGGGTGGGGAAGTCAGTGATGGATTCACTGAAAGGGGCGCGTGGGCCAGGGGGCCTGTAGACGAGGGTGCCTCTGAGGGTGGTCCTGGGGTCGGTGTGGATCTGGAAGTGCATGTGTTCGGCGGCGAGGGGGGTATCTTCGGTGGAGGTGGTGACGTTGATGGAGCTTTTGTAGATGATGGCGATTCCTCCTCTGGTTTGGTTGGTGTGGTCTTTCCTGGCGATTTTTTTAGCCATGAGGTATGGCTAGGGCGATGTCGGGGGCCGATGAGGCGTTCATCCAGGTTTCTGTGATGAAGGCGACGTCGGGTGCGGCAAAGTCCAGGAGGTCCCATAGTTCAATGGTGTGTCTGTGGACGGAGCGTGCGTTGAGGAGGATGCACTTGAGGTGGTTGTTGGGGTGTGGGCTGGTGGACGGATTGTCGTCGCGGTGGAAGGTATACTTGCAGGTTTGGCAGGTGGAGGGTTCCTGGGTGCATCTGGGGCTGGCTTGGAAGCAGGTGGTGGAGCGTCCAGGGTTAAGTGCGTGGAGGGACGCTGCGTCGTAGCTGAGCTGGGGGGTTTGGGAGCGCTGGGGGCCAGGGGTTCTGGCGCTGGGCGCGGTCCAGGTGCTGACGGGCTTGCCTTTGGCGCGCCTTCGACCGCGCAGTGGCCACCATAAGAGGGAAAGGAGGGAAGAGGGGTTAGCTGGGAGCCGGGAGGGGGCCAATGAATGGGAGCAGGGGGGGTGGGGCCGCACAAGGGGGCAGTGGCGGGAAAGCGGGAGGCGGGAGGGCGGGAAGGCGGGAGAGCGGAAAACGGGAGGGAAAGGCAACCGGAGGAAAATGGGCCAAAAGCGAGGAAGGCAACAGGGGCTAAAGAAAAAAGGAGAAAACAGGCAAAAAGAGCAAGAGATCAAGGAGAGAAAAGGCAAAGAGGGCGAGAGATTAAGGAGAGAAAGGCAAAAAGAGCAAGAGATCAAGGAGAGAAGAGGCAAAGAGAGTGAGAGATCAAGGAGAGAAGAGGCAAAGAGAGCGAGAGATCAAGGAGAGAAAAAGGCAAGAGAGAGCAGGTAAGGCACCAAGGGAAAAACTGGCAGCTTCGAGGCAAGCGCAGAGGTGGAGTGCAGGTGGAGCTGCAGCGGCGGGGGAGCGACCTACCCTAGGTATTATGGGGGTCATTCCGACTCCCGCCGGCGGCGGTACCGCCCGCCCGGCGGGAGCCGCCGAATGACCGCGGCGGCCATTCTGGCTTTCCCGCTGGGCTGGCGGGCGACCGCCAGAAGGCCGCCCGCTAGCCCAGCGGGAAAGCGCCTTCAACGAGGAAGCCGGCTCCGAATGGAGCCGGCGGAGTTGAAGGCGTGCGACGGGTGCAGTGGCACCCGTCGCGATTTTCAGTGTCTGCTTGGCAGACACTGAAAATCAATGTGGGGCCCTGTTAGGGGGCCCCTGCAGTGCCCATGCCATTGGCCCCACGACACCCGTTACCTCCATCCTGTTCCTGGCGGTGAAAACCGCCAGGAACTGGATGGCGGTAAGGGGGTTGGAATCCCCATGGCGGCACTGCAAGCAGCGCCGCCGTGGAGGATTCCCTGGGGCAGCGGGAAACCGGCGGGACACCGCCGGTTTCCCGTTTCTGACCGCGGCTGTACCGCCGCGGTCAGAATGCCCATCGAAGCACCGCCAGCCTGATGGCGGTGCTTCCGCGGTCCCCGGCCCTGGCGGTCATGGACCGCCAGGGTCGGAATGACCCCCTATGTATCATAATTAATATATATTTTAGTTCACTATAAATTACTATTTATAAAAAATATTAATGCTGCAAAATACATTTACAAAAAGGTAGAAAATAATTTGCATATCAACAAAATAATTAACATTAATTTACAATTAAAATACCTTTCTAAAAGACTTCATAAAATGGCCCACCCCGTCACTAAAACCCAACATGACCCTGTTAGAAACGTTATAACTCCATTAATACAGCTAAAAACACACATTTCAACAATTTCATAATTAATAAATTATTGTAAAATAACACATACAACTTAATAAACATATAGAATCAAACAATGGTGGTCATTCCAACTTTGGCTGGCGGCGGGCGCCGCCAGTCAAACGGGAACCGCCAGAATACCGCTGCGCGGTCAAAAGACCGCCGCGGTTATTCTGAGTTTCCCGCTGGGCGGGCGGGCGACTGCCAGAAGGCCGCCTGCCCGCCCTGCGGGAAACCCCTTCCCACGAGGATGCCGGCTCCGAATGGAGCCGGCGGAGTGGGAAGGGTGCGACGGGTGCAGTTGCACCCGTCGCGATTTTCAGTGTCTGCTATGCAGACACTGAAAATCTTAGTGGGGCCCTGTTAGGGGGCCCCTGCAGTGCCCATGCCATTGGCATGGGCACTGCAGTGGCCCCCAGGGGCCCCACGACACCCGTTACCACCAGCCAGGTTCTGGCGGTCAAAACCGCCAGAACCAGGCTGGCGGTAAGGGGGTCGGAATCCCCATGGCGGCGCTGCCTGCAGTGCCGCCATGGAGGATTCCCCAGGGCAGCGGGAAACCGGCGGGACACTGCCGGTTTCCCGTTTCTGACCGCGGCTGTACCGCCGCGGTCAGAATGCCCATTGGAGCACCGCCAGCCTGTTGGCGGTGCTCCCGTCATTTTAGCCCTGGCGGTCGTCGACCACCAGGGTTAGAATGACCCCCAATATGTCTAAATCAATATTTTTAGAGCTATATTAAAAACTACACTTTAAACAATATTTTTACATTCATTATTCCTGTGAAAAATATTTTTTACATCCCGATATTCTTGACACTATATATATTTTTGTATCACAATATTTTGTATTCAATATTTTGTCCAAACACCCAATTTACTAATCTAATGCGGATTAAAGGATTGTCAGTTGGCTGAGCTCAAAAACAATACTGCAGTATGTCACAGAATCCTCTTCTAAATCACTTTGCTTCTTTGCTTTTTTTTCATTTGCAATAGATGTGCTGCTTCTTGTTCCTGAGGAGCTTGTCCTCTAGTAACAAGAAAATTTACTCCATTTGTGCTCTTCCAATCCAATTATTTTTTTCTGTGTTCATAAGAGTATCAAAGACGGCAATGACTTCACAAATGTCTGTGAACAAGCTTCTTACAATTTAGAACTGCAATAGCAAAGGTAGCATCCCTCAGTTCAGTAATAGATATGGTGCTTTTTGCTGCATGAAATCTGTTATATTTTGTACTGAGGGAGTCTGTCCCCTAATAAACGGACAGTTTATTGAAGAGTTTTCTCCCATCTTTGAAAAACCTGTGATCAGCATCCTTCTCACAGTCTAGAGCAAAAAGAACAAACCTACTGTACTTTAATTGAAAACATTTCACTTGAACACTGTCCTTGACTCATGTGAGTGCTATTAGTGCTGGTAAGGACTTGCAGTCTCTTCAGCGAGGCAGGCCCAGCTTACAGCAGCTGTAGCACACTGTGCCATCTGCTGCTCATTTAGCCCAAACCTGTGTCACAAGGGTCATCTCCTGTAGTGCTTTTCCCATCCTTGGTGACGCTCCAGATAGTCCTATTCATTTATTTGGGAGTGAGTTTTCAGAGTTTAGAAAAGAACTGCAGCACCTATGAAAAAATCCATTCTAGAAGGAGCATACCCAACTATACGCCACAATTTTGAATTTTGCAGCCTGCACTGCCACTGCCACAACCTCTTTTTATGGGACTTCAATGGATTCTACCAAGAAATTCATACAGAAAGTCTTTCCAGATCATGTAGCTTCCCTAGAACTCACTTATCACATGACAACCTCAAATTACAGCAAAAGACAAATGTTTGTATAACTACAGTTCTCTCAACACTGATGTTCAAGTAGCTTGTATCCCTCCACTGGCCAGACGTTATGTGATGCCCTTTGAAACTCTAACACAACACATCATTGTACCATGAAATCCAACCCAATTAAAACACCAGGAAGATATTTAATGCATTTTCCAACTGACCGTTTACTGCAAACCCTCAACTCCATTGTAGAGTCACCTTCTCAGGCACAACTCATTTCTTGACACACTCAGCACTGTTCTACAACACATTGCTGAGGAAAAGTAGCCCCTTAAAATTGAAACAACTGAACAAAAACTGTAAATCCACCACTGCAGGCAGGAGGAAAATATAGACAAAAGAGAATGCATCAGGCTAGAAAAATGCTTTTGCAAGTCTCATTCATTCTCCTCTCACCTCAATGCCCTACAAAAATCCGGATATCACCAAAGCATGGTCTAGATTTTATGTCAAGCCATGGAGGCTAGCACTATGCAAGATCCATTTATTGCCCTACTGACAGCAGTAGCAATTTAAATAATGTAGAAGGCCAAAAGAGCCACCTACTCTTATCTCAACAAGTCTCCCTCAAATCTTCGACCAAGGTGGGGACTGGATGCTGCAAACGTACACTAGCAGACACCACAGGTCCTTTTACATCCATCAATTACAGATTATCATGCATTGAGGGTAAACCTCAAAGTCACACAGAGATAGCCCTAGGGATTCATGTTGAAAGAGCATAATTTGATTCCACACCCATGTAGGAGTGGTTAGCCACAACCAGACTTCTCTCCTAAGGAAACGGCAAACTTAATCTATTTAAATGTTTGACCTCTCCTCAGCACAACAATAAACTTTGGGATACTATTCAAAGTGTTCTGAAGTGGGTGGCTGGAAGTGGATGGGAATGTCTCCTTGGCATGCCCAAACCAATGGAGTAAAGGTTTCCAGGGCACACCCTACCCACTTTAGGAATTTTCGAGATGATAGAAATCTTAAGCAACACTACACTAGGTGTCCTCTCACATCTAACACTAAAATCCAGTTTGAGGCAGCTACTGTACCCACAATAAACCCTGGGATAAAAGTCTGATAGTATAAAAACACACTCCTTTAGCAACCAGACAGTGGATCCAAAAGAATAGTCTTGGCATCTACTTCACCCCCTTTCAAGTGTGCCCAGAGGATTATATGTAAACCCTAGAACAGAAGTCTGGTAGGACAAAATCAGTGTCCTTTAGCAACCAAACAGTGTACCAGCAAGAATTTGTTTGGCATTCTCTTTTCTCCCATTCAAAGTGTGCACTAAGAGTTGTATGTAAACCAGCAGACCGGTCAAGGGAAATTTGTTACTCCAACAGCCCCCACCCTGCATATTCTGTTGATTTTTGAGAATCCATCTCTGGCCATTCAGGTTGGCCTATTGTTTGCTCCTGGGAGGCATTTTACATGTATTCACACCTATTTAAGGCTAATTACTGACTGGGAGAAGATGGAAGGCAATTCAAATTAGCCTTCATGGAAGTCAGACAAGGAAAAGGTAACTTTCTAAAAAGTTATTTTTCCTTAATATTTAGTAATAATCTGGCATCACAATTGAATTGGATTTTTAATAAGTATTGAAATAATTGTTTTATTATTTCTCTAGCTGGTCCCATTCCAGAAATACAGTATTAGTATAATATTGTGTATTCTGGTATTCTACCTAAGACAACTATACCTGCCATAGTGAAAATAGCATTTGGGAGTTAGTCACTGTAAGGATATGTGAACAATAAACCTGTATATGTCCTGCTATTTAACAGGGAAGTGTATCCTGTCACAGGGGTATATTTTGACATGTCAAATTGTTGTTTTTAGACTGCTACAGTCATCGTACAATGGTAGCCCTAAAGCCATGTTTGCACTGCCATTGTGGCAGGTAGAAATAGGAAGTAGGTAAGAGGAAGATAAGTAGAGAGATAAGTAAAGTTTTAGAATGAGAGAGAGATCTCGAACTAGGCAGAAAGAAATGCAGAGAGAGGGTCAGGGGTTGGATAAACCATGGCATGCTGTAGAGAGGGAGGTGTACAGTATAAAAAGGGTAAGCTAAAGGGCAGAAGAAAGCAACAGCAACAGAGGTAGAGGTAGATGTAGATGAGTGCAATAGTGTGAGAAGGGCAGGGAGATGCAAGACAGAAAGAGGACTAGTGCTGTGGAGGTGAAAATGTAGAGACAGGGAGAGGGGTTATGTACAATAAGATATGAGGAAGAGAGAATGTTAAGGTAGATTGAGAGATAGGTTAGACAGAGGTAGAAGCAGACCAAGAGAGAGGTAGACAGAGAGACATAAGGTAAAGAGATGCCTGTAAGGTAGACAGAAGGGCAAAAGAGATAGGGCCTCATTCCGACCCTGGCGGTACAAGACCGCCAGGGCCGGGGGCAACGGAAGCACCGCCAACAGGCTGGCGGTGCTTCATTGCCCATTCTGACCGCGGCGTTAAAGCCGCGGTCAGAAAAGGGAATCCGGCGGTTTCCCGCCGGATTTCCCCTGCTTGGGCAGAACCTCCATGGCGGCGCTGCAAGCAGCGCCGCCATGGAGATTCCTACCCCCTTCCCGCCATCCTGTTCCTGGCGGTTTTTACCGCCAGGAACAGGATGGCGGGAACGGGTGTCGTGGGGCCCCTGGGGGCCCCTACACTGCCCATGCCACTGGCATGGGCAGTGCAGGGGCCCCCTAACAGGGCCCCAGGGAGATTTTCACTATCTGCATTGCAGACAGTGAAAATCGCGACGGGTGCAACTGCACCCGTCGCACCCCTGCAACACCGCCGGCTCCATTCGGAGCCGGCCTCTGTGTTGCAGGGCCTTTCCCGCTGGGCCGGCGGGCGCTCCCTTGGCGGGCGCCCGCCGGCCCAGCGGGAAAGTCAGAATGGCCTCCGCGGTCTTCTGACCGCGGAGCGGCCATTTGGCGGTTCCCGCCAGGCGGGTGGCGGAGAATGACCCTCTTAGTGTATAGAAAGACAGGTCAGGTAAGGGGAATAGTGAGACAGAAAGAAGGTGGATGGGCAGGTCTAAAGGGTAGAAAGAGAGATGTATTGTGTAAAAAGGAAAGTGGTGACATTACGAGACAGTAGAGGTGACGTAGAGAAAGAGAGGTGAGGTTGTTACAGAGGTACAAAGGGAAAGCGAGACAAAGAGAGGCCTTAGAAAGTATTGAAGGGGTGTTCCATCTAAATAGTGTCTTAAAATATTGTCTGACCATAATATTGTTGCCATAATATTGTGACTACCAAAATATCATGGGTCGAAAAATCGAAGGTAAGTATATTGCGTTTTATCTGCTGCACTATTATATTGAAGTTTAAAACATTTTTTGCTGTAATTTAGTTTATTATAATGGTGTTTTATTGTATTTTTTTTATGTTTTTATTTGATTTTATATGTTGATGTAAAAAATTTATTTGAAAAAAAATGATATTCCTATTTATATTTTGTCGGGTTCCTGGGTTAAATGGGGGATTAGGTGCATAGTGTTTCTTCTATTATATATTAATTTATCTTAATATGTTAAAATGTGTACCTTTTTAGTGAATCTAATATATATAAAGATATAATAAATTATTTATATATGTATGACATTTTTATTTCAGGTTATTCATTTATTGGGTGTTGAGAGTAATTTTTATTACTTATATATTGATTAATGTAGATTGAATGACGTGTTGATTATTTTATATTTTTGGACTGTTATTTATTATTTCAGTATTTATTACATTTTGTATTTATATATCAATGTTTAAATTCAGGTAGTGGGTGCACTGATTGGGTTGTTCTTTAATTATGTATTCATTTATGTTAACTGATTTGTGTTAATATTTAAAATGTTTAAATTGCTATTTATTTGTTTAAATGTATTATAGAGTGTTGAGACATATTTTAAATTTGGGATTCAAAGTTTAGTTGAGGATTGGTTAGTTTTTTTTAAACCAAAACATTCAATAGCAGAGATCAATTGATGAATTTATTGTTTTAATATTTAAATTTTCATGCAAATGATTGCAATTAATTTTTATTTGAAACATATGATTTATATCATTTTTTGTAATTATTTTATCATTTTATTGGGCTGTGTGGTGTTGCGAGTTCAAATGTGTTTTTGTTTGCTCCCCAATGTTTGTTAGACTGGATCCCTGGATAATAAATCTGAAATCCCGCCCCTTCAGCCCCCAAAGTAAGCACTTTCCCAATGTTTGTTAGCCTGGAGTTTGAATAATAAAGCTGGCCCCTGCCCCCAAATGTATGCACTCCCCCAACATTTGTCAGGCTGAGTTAGAATAATATATTTGACCCTTTTTTGTATTTTTGTTACCAGCTTTTGTTAAATAGGCTCTAAAATACTACATTTGAGATGAGGTGTTCAGATAGATGTAGGCAAGTGTGGTGAGATATGACAAGGGCTGAAAAAGCGGTAGGAAGAGGTGTTATAAACAGGAATAGAAAGAGAGCAATAGGTGAGGGAAAGCAAGAGATAAGGTTGAGAGAGAGGTGATGTGGATGAAGGAGAGCTACATGGAAGTGAGATGAAACAGAACAATTAGGTGCAAGAAGATAGGTGAGGTTGAGAGATACTACAATAGAGGGGTTGTGATACAGAGAGCGCCAAACAGAGTGGTAAAGAAAGAGGTGATGTCCTGAGTGAGAGAGGTAGCAAAAGATCTGGCAAAGTAAGGTAAACAGATAATACTACTAATTATGGATATTAAAGATACTGATATAAAAATATTGAAGAAACTATATAGACACCCATAACCTTGTCAACCCTATACTTATGGAGATAACAACAGTATAGACTTTTTACATTCAAACTAGAGTGGCGGTAGGCACTCTGAAGTTATAGTTAGGATTTCCTGAGATAAGATTTACTCAGATTTTTGATAGGTAATAACTTTTAACCTGCTTGATTAATCTCATTTAAACTTTGCAGACCTATTCATTTTTCTACATTGGCAAAGAACTGAAAGTTTCATGGTGATTCATTAAGGAAGTGCAAAGGAAAATGAGGTGGTCCCAAAAATGTTCTACCGATGCATTTGTCATAGATTCCTTACAAGGACATAGTAGCAAAACAGCAGAACAGATTTAGCAGGAATATGGATTATGGTGTGGAGTGGATCCTTTGTGGTATTTGAAGTGAATTGGTTCAGTAGTATTGAATACATAGTGATATATTGGGCTGTGGTTTTCCTCAGTCCTACTGCAGTGTAGCATTGTACATGGCTTTACAATATGATTGGTAATGAAAGCCTTTGCAAAATGAAAAAGGCAGCCATATTTTTACGATTCAATGTGTTGTGCATTTGTTTGTACATTATAGGTAAATAATGTTGATTTCATGTAGAGGAAGGCTGGAGAAACTGCACTATACTTTGTAGAGGTAGACAAAAGTAGTTTTATTGATGTATATATTTTTTAAAAAGTTTACAAAGTACTGCAGTACTATTGCAAAAGGTTCTAGGAAGTACTGTATTACCTAAACAAATGTTATGAAAAAGTTTATATATGACATAATTTCATAGCGCACAATATAGGGTGGGTCTTAAAAGAGCCTTTATTTGTTTTTCACAGTACACATATTTAAATATGGTTGTGAAGCCAAGTTTTGAGGTTTGTAAGACAAGAATGGTTTCCGTAGGTTGGAAAATGAATATAATCAGGATTATATAGTGCTGCATTGGAATATTTGATACTTAGATGAAAAATGGAAGACCATGATCTTCAGGGAATGCTGAGAGTGTCTTGTTGAAATATCTTTGAGTCTTTTCAAACTTTGCACCATTTAAAGTGGACCACTTTCACTTTTGTCTGTGACAAATGCTGAAGAAGGGAACATGTGTGTTTGAAACATAGCTATTACAGTGGAAAATGTCTCCTTCATTTCAATTTAAAGTCAAATCAGTTAAGTGGCCCATATCATTGCCACTACAGTGAATAACCTTAGCGTGGGAATGGTCAGATTCTTGAAAACAGGAAAGTCGAGGGGGTAACTGATTCCATCTCAGACCTCTTTCACCAATCCATGTTATTTCTACACCTTTCAAATCTAAATCAGTATCAAAATCTGCAGTTTTGACATGCTCTATGGCCCATAATTTAAAACTGTGCCGAACATGCCTCACACAAAACATCTTACATTTGCGCCAAGCTACAAGAAAGAGGACACACAGCCAGACAAATAAATATATGCAGAGTTTGATGATTAATCAGTAGGAAAGTAGCAAATGTTAACAACTTCAGTTTTAAAGAAGGGCAATGATTGCCTTAAATACGATTTGAGCTACTAATGTAGCAGTCTGCAGGAATAATGCTGGAGAAGTATAAGAAATGCATTGCAATTACCCATTTCTGGTCATATTGTTGTGGAGCCGTTTTAGTGATGTCTCTGGGCACGTTATTTTAGCACCTAGGCCTTCTGCTTGTGCCCTCTAGCCTAGTGACGTTTTATTGTGCTTCATTTTATTATTTCAGAATCGCTTACTTTTGTTTGTGGTGTTTTATTCTCTTTATCTAGTTGTTCTTTTACCTAAGAAAGCATTACATTGCTTATCACAGCATTCTTTCACTTTGTGCTTTCCTCAAGGTTGAAGCGAGATAGGATTGTCGGCACAAATGGTACACTGCGTCTCTAGCATTCACAGAAACACTCAGTATTTTTACATGGGGACACTTTCTCAGAACATCAGTTATTTTATTATAAAGACAATTCCCTGTCCCATGCATGGTAGAGGGATGTTCCAGCCAGATGACTTTGACCGCTTGCCTTCTGACTCCATTACGAATGCTTGCTGAGCTCACCGGTTCCCTGAACCACATGGGGATGGTGTCTCTGTGGATAAAAGACCCTTTCACTACTCTCACCAGGAATGGGGGATACCATCTTCCGAAGAGGAAATCCTGAAGGGCGGATTAGGACTTATCCTGCTGTGCTCTAACGGAGGTTAGGCAGGAATCGTATATAGTGTGCATAGTGACAGTATGGTGGGATGTTTCCTGTGTTTCTGTTGCAACTATACCCTCACCTGTGGTATAGTGCACCCTACCTTAGGGCTGTGAGGCCTGCTAGAGGGGTGACTTACCTATGCCACAGGCAGTGGGATGAGGGCATGGCACTCTGAGGGGAGTGCCATGTCGACTTAGTCATTTTCTCCCCACCGGCACACACAGGCTGTGAGGCAGTGTGCGTGTGCTGAGTGACGGGTCCCCAGGGTGGAATAATACATGCTGCAGCCCTTAGAGACTTTCCTTGGCCACAGGGCCCTTGGTACAAGGGGTACAATTTACAATGGACTTATCTGTGTGCCAAGGCAGTGCCAATTGTGGAGACAAAGGTACAGTTTAGGGAAAGAACATGGGTGCTGGGGCCTGGTTAGCAGGATCCCAGCACACTTTCAATCATAACTAGCATCAACAAAAGGCAAAAAGGTTGGGGGGTAAGCATGGCACCAGAGGCATTTTTCTACACAACTCCCCCCCAAACAAAAGAGGATGAGACTAACCTTTCCCAAGAGAGTCTTCATTTTCTAAGTAGAAGAACCTGGAAAGGCCATCTGCATTGGCATGGGCAGTCCCAGGTCTGTGTTCCACTACAAAGTCCATTCCCTGTAGGGATATAGAGCACCTCAACAGTTTAGGGTTCTCTCCTTTCATTAGCATAAGCCATCTGAGAGGTCTGTGGTCAGTTTGAACTGTGAAGTGAGTACCAAACAGATACAGTCTCAACTTCTTCAAGGACCAAACCACAGCAAAGGCCTCCCTCTCAATTGCACTCCAACACTGCTCCATGGGGAGTAACCTCCTGATAATAAAAGCAACAGGCTGGTTGAGGCCATCATCATTGGTTTGGGATAGGACTGCTCCTATCCCATGCTGAGAGGCATCAGTCTGCACAATGAACTGCTTGGAATAATCTGGGGCTTTCAAAAATGGTGCTGAGCACATAGCTTCTTTCAGGGTGTCAAAGGCCTTTTAACAGTCCAAGGTCCAGTTAACTTTTCTGGGCAAGTTCTTGGAGCTATGTTCTATGAGGGCTGTCACTATGGATCCATATCCCTTCACAAACCTCCTGTAGTAGCCAGCCAAGCCAAGGAATGCTCTGACTTGAGTCTGGGTTTTTGGAGCTTGTCTGGATCTTGGGTTGGAGTGGCTGAACTTGGCCTCCACCTACATGGTGTGCCAAGTAAACCACAGTACCCTACCCTACCTGACTTTTAGATGCCTTGATAGAGAGGCCTGCTGCTTGCAGGGCCTGCAAACCCCTCTTCTGGTGGATCAGGTGATCCTGCCAGTTGGAGCTAAAGACAGCAATATCATTTAGATATGCTGCACTAAGGGACTCCAAGCCAGCAAGGACTTGATTCACCAACCTTTGGAAGGTGGCAGGGGCATTCTTTAAGCCAAATGGCATAACAGTAAATTGATAATGCCCATCAGATGTAGAGAATGCTGTCTTTTCTTTTGTTCCAGGTGCCATTTTGATTTGCTAGTACCCTGCTGTCAAGTTAAAGGTACTTAAGAATTTTGCTGCACCTAATTTGTCAATCAATTCATCTGCCCTTGGGATGGGGTGAGCATCTGTCTTCGTGACAGAGTTGAGCCCTCTATTGTCCACACAAAACCTCATCTCTCTCTTTCCATTATTGGTGTGAGGTTTGGGGACCAAAACCACTGGGCTAGCCTAAGGACTGTTAGAGTGCTCTATCACTCCCAATTCCAGCATCTTGTGGACTTCCACTTTGATGCTTTCCATGACTTGGTTAGATTGTCTGAAAATGTTATTCTTGACAGGTAAACTGTCACCTATGTCCACATCATGGGTACACAGGTGTGTCTGACCAGGGGTCAAAGAAAAGAGCTCAGCAAACTGCTGGAGGACCTTCCTGCAGTCAGCTTGCTGTTGGCCAGAGAGGGTGTCTGAATAGACAACTCCATCTACTGAGCCATCTTTAGGGTCAGTTGAGAGGAGGTCAGGCAAAGGTTCACTCTCTGCTTCCTGATCCTCATCAGTACCCATCAGCATGGTTACATCTGTCCTATCATTATAGAGCTTGAGGCGGTTAACATGGATCACCCTCTTGGGTGTCCTGCTAGTGCCTAGGTCCACTAAGTAAGTGACCTGGCTGTTTTTCTCTAGCACTGGGTAAGGGCCACTCCATCTGTCTTGAAGTGCCCTGGGAGCCACAGGTTACAGAACCCAGACTTTCTGCCGTGGCTGAAACGCAACCATAGCAGCATTTTGGTCATACCACAACCTCTGGAGTTGTTGGCTGGCCTCAAGGTTTTTGCTTGCCTTTTCCATGTACTCTGCCATCCTTGAGCAGAGGCCTAGTACATAGTCCACCACATCTTGCTTAGGCTCATGGAGAGGTCTCTCACAGCCTTCTTTCACAAGTGCCAGTGGTCCCCTTACAGGATGGTCAAACAGAAGCTCAAAGGGGGGAAACACTACTCCCTTCTGTGGCACCTCTCTGTAGGTGAAAAGCAGGCATGGCAAGAGGACATCCCATCTCCTTTTGAGTTTTTCAGGGACCCCCATGATCATGCCCTTTAATGCCTTGTTAAACCTTTCTACAAGACCCTTGGTTTGTGGATGGTATGGTGTGGTGAACTTATAAGTCACCCCACACTCATTCCACATATGCTTTAGGAAAGCTGATAGGAAGTTGGTACCTCTGTCAGAAACCACCTCCTTAGGAAACCCCACTCTGGTAATAATACCTATGAGTCCCTTGGCTACTGCAGGGGCAGTAGTGGACCTAAGGGGAATTGCCTCAGGGTACCCGAGAGCATGATCCACTACTACCAGTATATATTGGTTACCTGATGCTGTGGGGCGTTCCAGTGGACCTACTATGTCCACTCCCATTCTCTCAAAGGAGACCTCCACCACTGGAGTCGAATGAGGGTGGCCTTTGGATGGCCACCTGTCTTACCACTGGCTTGATAGGTGACACAGGAGCTGCAAAACTCCTTAACCTTCTGGGACATTTTGGTCCGGGCCAATAGAAATGGTTGACTAATCTCTCCCAAGTCTTGGTCTTTCCCAAATGCCCAGCAAGGGGAATGTCATGGGCTAAGGTCAAAATGAACTCCCTAAACTCCTGAGGCACTACCACTCTCCTAGTGGCACCAGGTTTGGGATCTCTTGCCTCAGTGTAAAGGAGTCCATCTTCCCAATAGACCCTGTGGGTTCCACTGACATCACCTTTGTCTTGCTCAGCGCTTGCTGTCTTAGGCCTTCAAGAGTGGGACAACTCTTCTGTCCCTGACACAGCTGTTCCCTTGAGGGTCCCCCTGGGCCCACAAGCTCTTCCTGCTAAGGCTCAAGCTCCATGGACTCAGTTCCCTCAGGGGATAGAGCATATTTCTGAGAAGAGAGGTTCTGTTTTTTTTGCTGTGAAGAAGCTGGTCCCCCAGAGTTCTTTCTTTTCCTCTTGGAAGGTTGGGCCATTAGTCCAGACGCCAACTCTTCTTTTTCACCCTGTGCTATGCATTGTGCTCTAGTCTTGACACACACCAGTTCAGGGATGCCCAGCATGGCTGCATGGGTCTTGAGCTCTCCCTCAGCCCATGCTGAGGACTCCAGATCATTCCCTAGCAGACATTCTACTGGAATTGCAAAGGACACTACCACCTGTTTCAGGCCAGTGACCCCTCCCCATTCTAAAGTTGCCATTGCCATGGGATGGACTTTAGTTTCATTGTCAGCATTTGTGGCTGGATATGTCTTTCCAGCCAGGTACTGTCCTGGGGAAACCAGTTTGTCTGTCACCATGGTGACACTGGCACCTGTATCCCTCAGGGCTTCTACTCTATTCCCATTTATCAAGAGCTACTGCCTGTATTTTTGCATGCTAGGCGGCCAGGCAGCGAGTGTGGCTAAATCCACCCCACCCTCTGAGACCAAAGTAGCTTCAGTGTAGACCCTGATTTGCTCTGGTCAGACTGTTGATCCCACCGGGAGACTGGCTATTCCTGTACTAACTGGAATAGTAGTTGTGGGACTTTTCTTTGGACAGGCCTTGTCTCCAGTTTGGTGTCCATGGTGTCTATAGTTGTGACACCATGCATTCTTGGGATCAAAGTTTTTAACCTTATACCCTTTTTTTGGACTATGAAGAGGCTCGGGCCCACCCTCCAGAGCAGTTTTTTGGGGCCCTGTAGAAGACTCTTTGTTTTTGTCCTTGGATGTCTCACCACCCTTCCCCTGGGGAGGCTTTGTGACACCTTTTGTTTTTCACCTCCTGTGGAAATCCTGGTCACCCTTGCCTTGTCCCAGTGGTCTGCCTTCATTCCCAATTCTTGGGGAGAAATAGGACCTAGGTCTACCAGAAGTTGATGCAGTTTGTCATTGAAGCAATTACTTAACAGATGTTCTTTCATAAATAAATTATACAGCCCATCATAATCACTTACACCACTGCCAGTTATCCAACCATCCAGTGTTTTGACTGAGAAGTCAACAAAATCAACCCAGGTCTGGCTCGAGGATTTATGACCCCCCCTGAACCTAATCCTGTACATCTCAGATGTGAATCCAAAGCCCTCAATCAGGGTAGCCTTCATGAGGTCATAGCATTCTGTATCTGTACCAGAGAATGTGAGGAGTCTATCCCTACACTTTCTAGTGAACATTTCCCAAAGGAGAGCTCCCCAGTGAGATCTGCTTACTTTTCTGTTTGCACAATCCCTCTCAAAAGCTGTGAACCATTTAGTGATGTCATCACCTTCTTCATATTTAGTTACAATCCCTTTGGGGATTTTTAGGATGTCAGTATTCTCTCTGACCCTATTTAAGTTGCTGCCACCATTTATGGGAGTTAAACCCATTTATTTTCTTTCCCTTGCTATGGCTAGGAGCTGCTTCTCCAAAGCAAATCTCTTGGCCATCCTGGCTAACAAGAAGCCCTCTTCATTGAAGCTGCCTCAATGCTTACAGAGGCACTGGACTCCCCTGTGGAAGAACCAGGCTCTCTTACTATGATTTTTGAGGACAGGGTTCTAGGAGCCCTGTCCTCCCCATTTAGGAAAGGAGGGGAGAGTTCTTCCTCCTGTTCACTAATTTCCCCCATCTGAAGAAGCATCATCCATATCAGATGGGTGGTCCTTTGTGAACTCTGTCAAGGGCTCCTCGAGCTTTGCCTTGGTAGGGTTGGACCCAGTTTTTCTCTGTTTTATTTTACAGAGAAAACTTAACTCTGACATCCCTAGATGCAGGTAAGGGGTGAGGTTGAGTTCCACCACCAGCTCATCTGTCTGACTCATTATAACTCTAAAAGTTGGGATTACGTTTTAGGAATCTAAAAACTACTTCTAGAACTTAAATCCTAACTTTTACAAATGTTTAAACTTAAAAAGAAATGCTAACAGGGACTTACACAAGGCCCTAGCAGGAGTTTTAAAAATTTAGAAAAATAGTCAAATTGCAAAAATCAATTTCTAATGACAATTTTTGGAATTTTGTTTTGTGATCAGGTATTGGCTGTGTAGTCCAGCAAATGCAAAGTATTAGACCACACCGCTGATCCACCAATGTAGGATTTTGGCTCTGTATATACTATCTCAACGTGAGAGATAGTGTGCACCGAGTCCAAGGGTTCCCCATAGAGGTTGATAGTGGAAAAATTAGATAATACTAATGCTCTAGGCAGTGTTAAGCATTTGTTGTACACACACAGGCAATAAATGAGAACACACACTCAAAGACTTAACTCCAGGCCAATAGGCTTTTATATAGAAAAATATTATTTTCTTAATTTATTATAGAACCACAAGATTCAGAATTTAGGTAAGTACGTACATTGTAAGGTACTTCACACAGGTAAGTATGGAACTTTGAATTAAAACAGTAAGATGCACAGTTTTGGCAAAAAGGCAATGAGCTATTTTAGAAGTGGACACTGTAAAAATCAACAGTTCCCAGGGGAGGTAAGTATTGGTTAGTTTCTCAGGTAAGTAAAGCGCTTATAAGTTCAGTCTCCTGGGCATAGGCAGCCCACCGTTGGGGGTTCAAGTCAACCCCAAACACCCAGCACCAGCAACACAGGGCCGGTCAGATGCAGAGGTCAAAGTAGGGCCCCAATAGCATAGGCACCTATGGAGAACAGGGGTGCTCCGGTTCCAGTCCGCTAGCAGATAAGCACCTGTATCCTCAGGGAGCAGACCAGGGGGGGCGCTGTAGAGCACTGGGAGGGTGACAAACAGGCACACAAAATACACCCTCAGCAGCACAGGGGCGGCCGGGTGCAGTATGCAAAGTAGGTATCGGGTTTTGCGTTGAAAGCAATTGAGGGACCAGGGGGTCACTCTGGCGATTCAGGCAGGGCACAGGGGGGCTTCTCGGGCCAGCCACTGACTGGGCTAGGATGAGGGCCACCTGCTGGTCAATCCTGCACCGGTGGTTGGTTCCTCTCGGTCCTGGGGGCTGCGAGTGCAATGCTTTTTCCAGGTGTTTGGTTCCTTTGTTACCAGGCAGTCGCGGTCAGGGGGAGTCTCTGGATCTTCTCTGCAGGCATCGCTGTGGGGGTGCAGAGAGGTCGACTCAGGGTGTCCATGTCATTGGAGCCGCCTGGAGGTCCTCTCTGCAGTGTTGGTTCCTCTGAACACGAGCCGAGGGCATCGGGGGCAGAGTGTGAAGACTCACGCTTTCGGAGTGAGGCTGGATTCTCTTTAAAGTTGGTTTCCTTGTTGCAGTTTTGGACAGAGCCGCTGTCCTCTGGATTTTCTTGGTCTTTTAGGTGCAGGTCAGTCCTCTGAGTTCTCAGAGGTCCTTGGTCCCGCTGGATGCGTCGCTGTGCAGGTTCTCTGAGTCGGGAGACAGGCCGGTAGGGCTAGGGCCAAGTCAGTTGTTGTATCCATCGTTTCTGTGGGGCTTTCAGGTCAGCAGTCCTTCTTTCTTCAGGTTGCAGGAATCTGATTTCCTGGGTTCAGGGTCGCCCCTAAATACTCAATTTAGGGGTGTGTTTAGGTCTGGGAGCAGTAGCCAATGGCTACCATCCTGGAGGGTGGCTATACCCTCTTTGTGCCTCCTCCCTGTGGGGAGGGGGGCACATCCCTAATTCTGTTGGGGGAATTCTCCAAAACAAGATGGAGGATTTCTTAAGGCAGGGGTCACCTTTGTTCAGGACACCTTAGGGGCTGTCCTGACTGATGAGTGACTCCTCTTTGTTTTTCTCATTATCACCTCTGGACTTGCCACCAAAACTGGGGGCTGTGTCTGCAGGGGCGGGCATCTGCACTAGCTGGAGTGCCCTTGGGCCTGTAACACCAGGCTTGAGCCTTTGAGACTCACTGCCAGGTGTAACAGTACCTTCAGGGGGAGGTGAGAAGCACCTCCACCCAGTACAGGCTTTGTTCATGGCCACAGCGTGATAAAGGCACTCACCCCATGTGGCCAGAAACCTGTCTGGATGTGGCAGGCTGGCAGAAACTGGTCAGCCTAACACTAGTAGTTGGACTGGTATACAGGGGGCATCTCTAAGATGCCCTCTGTGTGCATTTTTCAATACATTCCACACTGGCATCAGTGTGGATTCATTGTGCTGAGACGTTTGATAAACTTCCCAGAATTCAGTGTAGCTATTATGGAACTGTGGAGTTTGTATTTGACAGACTCCCAGACCATATACTCTTTATGGCTACCCTGCACTTACAATGTCTAAGATTTGGCTTAGACACTGTAGGGGCATAGTGTTCATGGAACTATGCCCTCACCTGTGGCATAGTGCACCCTGCCTTAGGGCTGTAAGGACTGCTAGAGAGGTGGCTTACCTATGCCACAGGCAGTGGGTTGTGGGCATGGCATTCTGAGGGGAGTGCCATTTTGACTTAGTCATTTTCTCCCCACCAGCACACACAAGCTATGAGGCAGTGTGCATGAGTTGAGTGAGGGGTCCCCAGGGTGGCATAATACATGCTGCAGCCCTTAGAGACCTTCCTTGGCTACAGGAACATAGGGCACCAAGGTTACCATTTACAGCAGACGCATGTGTGTGCCAAGGCTCTGCCAATTGTGGAGACAAAGGTACAGTTTAGGGAAAAACACTGGTGCTGGGGCCTGGTTAGCAGGATCCCAGCACACTTCCAATCATAACTAGCATCAACAAAAGGCAAAAAGTTAGGGGGTGACCATGTCATCAGAAGCATTTTCCTACACACTTGGAATCAAACACAAAGAAGGACACATGCCAGTCACAAGATGTCCCTTTTTTGGAAGGTCACTAACACTGCACTACAACACTACACAAAAATACAAAATCTGCTCCTTTCAGGCATCGGGACAGTCAAGTGTACACAACATTGTCTCACACAACATCCACAACACACCAACATCACATTTACAAATACAACTCACACACTCACATTGCACACATTCCATGGACTGTCGTCACATTCAACACACATATGTATCGATGTTGCATGGAATACAAACAACACTCCCCGTAAACACCCTGCAATGGACACACACATCGCCCACATTGGAACACAATGGAAGGTCAATGGAATGCGCAATAGACAGAGAGACAAATATACAAATATCACTGTCCAAACAATACCTGCAAAATAGGGATGGTACCATCTGGAACACTCAGGGAAAGAGGCTGCGCTGGGACACAGATAACTTTGCATATGCCCTTTAAACAACATTTGCATAGGAACTGGCCCTACATGTATCTCAGGGACAAACAATACTAGACCCAAGTGACATACCTATCTGCACAATGTGGAAGTGCAAGTCAACAAACAACATACAACTCCAACTGCATGGGACACACCTCTACATGAAGTAGCTGCAAGGTACACACAGCTAAATAAACAAATGCCCCGTCAAATGCAAAGGAAGTTAGCACAAGTGACACACTCCATGTCTGCACAAACAAAACGCAAGCTGCCACACATTAGATGAATCCATAATCCATATCAGAGGGACAAGTCTAACACCACACATGCTCACATTTGACAACACAAGATAAAATGTCATGCCAAACAGTACACAACGCCATGACACCACCATTGCATTTAAACCCACATATCCACACAGTCAACATATACCCTTGTCTTGGGGGACACCTGCACTGGCCAAAAGGTCAGATACTGCAAACAACAGCATATCGATCAGCAAGCAGGTTGAAACACACACAACTGTAGGCATACAACACAAGTTACTCAGGAACAACATTAAAATAGAAAAGGAATTGCAGGACAAATGTATACCCCAAAAAACAATGCTTTGGGTTTATTAACTATAAAGCCAAAATGTCCAAAGCCATTGGCCAGTCCATAGCCAATGGGCAATGCTCATCAATGTGCTCTCACTTCACTCTTAACTGCCAGGGAACCTTCACAGGAAGGGGCATCAAGTGGGCAGGCAGGCCCTCGGGGATCATCTTTGGAGGGGTTGGATTCAAGATGGGTGGATTTGGGTTCGGGAGAGGTGGGCTTCTACTTGGAGGAGGGGGAAGGGTGCTTGCTGTGGGGTCAGGTGTGACAGGGGAAGACTTGGAGGTGGAAAGGAGGAGTTGGGATGTGGCAGGGTCACTTTGGGTATGGGACGAGGTGTAGGGAATATGGGAAAGGTCAAGGTAAAAAAAAAAAACTTTCTTAGGTACCCATGAATGGTCAGCAGAAGGAGGTGGGGATTTGAAGGTCAAGGGAGTGGTTGTCTGTTGGGTTGGTGTGGATGTCATGGGTACGTGCATGTGGGAAGTATGCTTGTGTTTGGGTGGTGTCTGTTATGTGGGTGAGTGAGTGCATTTGTGTGTCCTGGAGGGCTGGGAGGTGGATGTGCTGGGGTATGGAGTTATGGATGTGTGTATGTCTGTTGGGGAGTTGTCTGTGGGTATGCTGGATGTGATGGATGTCTGTGTGTCTGTTGGTGTGGTGTCTGCGGGTATGCTGGGTGTGTCACTGACTATTGTGGTGGTGTCTGTGGGTATGTTTGATGTTGTGTATGTTGCACTGGGGGGATGGGAGTGTCTGGGGAAGTGGTGACTGATGTTGTGTCCGTGGGTGTTTCTTGTTTGCTTGCATGCCTGTGTGTTTTGTGGTGCTTGTGTCTGCTTCTCTTGTGTGTTGAGGTGGGTGTGTGCAGATCAATCTGTGTCCTTTGGGTAGGTAGGGAAAAGGGAGATTTGAATTGGGAAGAGGGAGGTGGAGGGGGCATGAAAGATGGGGGGTGACTGCATGCCATCAGTATGGAGGTCAGAGCTTGAAAAGATCTCTGTAGGCCAGACACTGCACCATGAATGCCTTCCAGGAATGCATTTCTCTGCTGAGTTGAGTTGCCAATCCCTGGATGGCATTCACAATGGCTATCTGACCCACAGAGATACTTCTCAGGAGGTCAATAGCCTCCTTATTGAGGGCAGCAGGGGAAGCTTTGCCCCGTGGAGCATACCCCATTTACCTGTTGCAATACAATAGTAGGCCAATGTCAACTACATTCCCAAAGATCCCACACAAGATCATGCACACATCTATTTGTCACATACATAATGACCCAACAATAAGAACTGATACTCCAAAATCCTGCCATATTAATGTCATAAGTATAATACCCTGGAGAAGGTGACATGGAAATGCTCATGTCACACTAGAAGCAGTCCCACTATGCTCACTTCACCAAGTGATATTTGTCCCAATAGACTCATGAAGGTAGTACTAATGTTGCTCAGATAGGTCACACATGTGGCATGGAAATTGACACTGTAGACATCATGTGGAATATGTCAGGGAGAGGTGTCCCCAAAATCCACAACACAATGAATCAGCAAGCACCAGGGTAATCGCCACTAATGTCTGGCACCCCTTACAATGGCATACTCTGAATGCATCAGTAGACGCCTTTAGTCCCTTGGATGTTGGAGAGGTGCTGAGATTGGCAAGTACTTATTAAAGGCCCTCAAATTGTTGACCAATTGGAAGCTACATAATTGTCTCCATTATGGTCATGCAGACCCAGATGTCTGTCTGTGGATGAATGTTTGTACCCAAACACATGTGATTTCAACATATCTGCAAGTCACTCCATGATGCATGTCAACAGTCAGGTCACAAATCTTACCCATTACACATGTGCAGTGCATTTTGCTACGTACTGCCACATCAATGGCATTGAAATGCACATTGTGTCTCAAAACTCTAGACCTACCTATCATGTCCCTCATTGCTACTGCAGTTGTACATGCCAAATTATATGCTATGATGAGTGAGGGTATGTGTCAGCCAATAAACTATGGTGACACTACTGTATGTGGCACAACATGAAATGTACACCCATTGTAAATATCTTATTCCACGCATAGGTTTCCATGCACATATATGTGAGGGAATAAATACATCATCCCGTCCTCACAGGGAGTCTATGCATGAAACAGCAGCTTACAAATGTTTTGCAAATGAGAAAGAGACACATGCTGAAATGCAGGCACAAGGACTGTTGGCAACAGTGATGGTATATAAATCATGTCAATGGATATTCCCACTTACAACGGGAAAGTATTGATCTGTAGCTGCATCCAAAGTAGAATGTATGCTCTGTCACATGTTTGATGGCCATCTTCACATTACAGACTGCAGTGAGGCATGAGCATCCGTCATACGGGAAAGACAACTAAACTTTGGACGGCAGATGCCAATATACTCATTTACGCAGACACATGGCTGAGGACAGTGATCCATCACTTACTTACCTTTGACCTGTAACAATGAGGAGTAGTGGTCTGTTGCACTGAACTTACACACACTACAACAACAAACATTACTTGATTGATCACTGTACACAGCCATATGTCATCCCTGGAGAGGAAATGGCTTGTGGATTGTAGCCAGTTCTGTCTAAGGTCCCTGGGCCAATATGCAAGGCACATCAGTACACAACAAATGACATGTCTACACAAACAATCACTCATCTGCTGTGTGACACATGGCTCATCTCTAATCGGCAGGGGGAGCTGTCAGAACCTAACACATTCACTTGGCAATGTGAAAGGCAGGAATATGCCCTGTACTTACCCCTTGTGGCTGCTGTGCTGTCCTCAAATGCCCATCAAGGTCTGGGTAGGCAACCGCCAGGCTGCCGGCCATAAGGGGCGTCATGGTCCAACAGGCACCGTGCCCCCATCGGGAGGACAGCCCCAGCTGGACCGCAGCGATTTTCCAGGCCCAGCTTCTCAGGTTCTCCCACCTTTTCCTGCTTTGCCAGCTATGGACCCACAGGGTTCGTGCCTTCCGAACAATGGCTCTCCATAGTGCCTTCTTTTGATGGGCATAGATCTGCTTGGAAGTAAAATGTAGAGATTATAGTCACAAGTTTCATCACAAATGGTTGAATCACATACATGGCAGCAGCATCAACTAGGATTTTTATATTTGTCAATACTCCCCAACTGTGACACACATAAGCCAATGAGTACAGGGACATGACTACAGACATATATATTTCCATCTGCAGAATAACCTAATACCCTGCTCATGGCCTACAATGGCTAAGCAAGCTTACGGACATCAGGTAGCCCATGATGTAGCATCCTGTACTGTGATGTGAGCCACAGTGAAACACTACACACCAATGTGGCTTTTGAAGAGTAAACTCCTTAGGCATGAATGGACTCACTGCTTGCAGTCCCTACAGGCATCTGCCAGAGTACAAACTCCAATATTACACACGAGTAACAATGAGGGGGCTAGCATAATGGGTACAGAAAGTGTCTTCCCTGTCCATGTGTGGACATGTAGCCTAACAAATGAAGACTCATGCTACTTCAGGGGGGTAGGATTCTGTGGTATGTACCTGTACCACAGAACACTCATTTGGACATATGTGTCCATCCTACAGAGATAGCATCCAAAAAACAAAGGCATGCATTGTACAGTTTCTGCTATGTGACTAAGCTATTGACTCATATGTCATGGTCTCCCAGAAATCACCACACTGTCTGCAATGTGGGACTGTTAGTTATGCAACCCATCTCTACAGGACCAATATGACTAGTTAGTGTTAGTGTTAGTGTAAGACACACCCTGACAAAGATGAGAAGTGCACAAATGGACTAGATTAATGATTTACTTTTGTTCTCATTCCTAATCAAGTCAAAGGAATGAGGCTTTCAAGGCAGGTTTTACACCAGAGCCTCAAATTGCCCACATGCCAGGATCTGCTGGTGTACAAGGAGTGGGCACAATGCCACAGTTGACTCTCTTAGACTAGGTCCAATACTGAGAGATACATGTGCCTGGCTCTGGTCTCTGCAGGCTGAGCTGTCAGAACCTACATGACATTCCCATCACTTTCATGCATGACAGTACATCATGTAGCCACCAACATTTTGGCATGTGGTGGGTGTGGCAACCTGAAGGGCAGGGTGACTCATGATATGCCTTCTACACAAGTTTAGCAAGGACAGATGTGGGTTGAAAGGTCTGTGGCACTATACACATTGGTCACATGACTCCCAAATGACTCATACAACATGCATACACAGCTCATGCTGTCATGCACATACATTTACAATAATCATGAGAAAAGAGATGTCAGTGGGTGGCAGTAATGTCTCCTTACCTAGTTTGTGCATCCAAAACAAGGATGATCTAGGACCCTAAAAATCTCACACAGCACAATGTGACTGAACCTAACATATGGCACTGGCCACCGATTCCTGCACATTGTCATCCCATTGATGCCACACAGAATGTAACAACAGGCACAGAGTAGTCAAACTGTGTCAACACCAGGGCAGTGCACGCTCTATTGGCGACTAGAATGCAAAAACCCAGCACTCTCAAAACAATGTAATTTATGCATTGTGCTGATATGTTGTTGCTTAACCTTTTGCTTTGCAGAGTTCAATCCTGAAGACTTATTTTTAATGTGCTTACAAATGCTGTTCATTTGCAATGTATTGCTGCAGGCTTTCAGAGTGTGTTCGGGTGTGGTCCCTTTCCAGGGCCTTCTAGAGACTTTCCCTGCAACATGCCTGGGTGTGGTTGTGGGCTGGGCCAAGACTCTATGAAAAGGAGCCAGCCCAGCTCCAAGTGCTCACTATTCAGAGGTCCCAGTGCAGAGCAGCAGCTATTTCCTGAGCTCCTGTCCCGGTGGCCTATTTGATCTTCCAGACATCTGACTTTCATTCTTCATTTGGAGATCCTTGTTCTGGGCGGTAAGACGGTGGTTGGGCTGGCCTCCCGACGCCGTTATTGAGAACTCTCATGTTCTTGGGCTTAATTCTTTTATGATTTGACAGAGTACTTTGCGCTTGTGAAATATGCGCTTGAGTGTTTGTGACATTTGCAGGGTGACTTGCGAATCGGCAAGATGCACGATTCGTTTCATGATAATTTAATCTTGTTATTCATTGCATGCTACCATTTCTTGACATTTGCAGGTGGCTTAAGAATCGGCAAGATGCGAGATTCGTTTTATGGTGTTTTAACTTTGTTGTTCATTGCGCTACCATTTCTTGACATTTACATGGTGGCTTAAGAATCGGCAAAAGACGCACGATTCGTTTCATTGTACTTTGATCTTGTTATTCATTGTGAGCTGTTATTTCTTGCCATTTACATTGTGGTTTACGAATCGGCAAGACGCGCAATTCGTTTAATGATGATTTGACTTTGATATTCATTGCGTTCTAACATTTCTTGGCATTTTACATGGTAACATTCGAATCGGCAAGAAGCACGATTCTCTCCTCGAGTTTAATTCATGTTGTTTATTGTATGCCACTTTTCTAAGATATTTATCATGTAATATTCGAGTTGACAAGTTATGTGATTTGTTTTCCTGAATCCATATTGTGTTATTCATGGTGCACAATCCTTTTATGGTGTTTACTATATATATATATATGTAAATCTACAATATGCGCAATTTGTGTTGAAACATTTTAAGAGTACACAGAAGATCAGAGTTTCTAGATGCAATATTGTATGGTCCTAGTATGCATTCTCAAAAAAGGATTTATATGACTGGTTTAAAATTTGGTCAGAATGATTTTTCTAAACCTCATGTAAAGGAAAGTACTTGAATAAGAAAGTTTTCATTTAATCCATCTTGATTCCCTTACAGGTATCCGGTCATCTTGAAACTTAGTCATTTTAAACTTAATTCTTAGATTGTTCATGTTTTCAGAATGACTATGCTTAGAATCATAGTCTAGTATTGATTTCAGGAGATATAATTTTCATATTGTGTGTTCTAACCTTTTTCTTACTACAGGTCTCCTTCTCAGCTGTTTCCCTTCCCAATCCACTCTTCCCCTCTTGAACTCTCTTAGCTTCTGTGATTTATCTATCAGAGTCTTGGAGCTGTTCAGTGGTGGACGTGTTGGGAACGTGCGCAGAACCCGTGGATCTGGTGACTCTGACAAACTGGTACACATGGGCACATTCTAGCCTATGAGCAGCAAAGGGTGATGAAGTAGAGAGAGAACTGTGCACTTGAGGGACTTACCTGTTCCTCTGGTGAGCTATAGAGCTGTTCATACATGGGTAGGACCTCAGTAACTAGCCTCTCCAGCTCTTCTGGAGAGAAGGCAGGGACCCTGTCACCTACTGGACATGGCATGATTGCTCCCTGAGGCGGCACACAGCAGCTCAAGTCATGGAGGTGTTGCTGGCAGCAATCTCAGTAGTCAAGTGAGTGAATCTCTAGAAACATGGCAGTCACGTCCGCTACGTATGCGGTCATCACAGCTGGAGGACACAGCAATTGGCCCCCGACTGACACTGGCAACAACGTTAGCCTAAGGCTGTGTCAACCGCGGTTGCAACTGCCTACCATCATGACGATTTCCACTGGCGGTCACAAGCTGTTCCCAAAGTCCAGTGGAGTAGGTCACGCAGACGCTATTTTGGCAGCCTGAAATGCTGTACTTAGCTATATTAACTGCGTCAAACCTGCAAAAATTTATTTTTGCCTCACAAACAGGCTTATCCTGTCTTTTCATGTAGGTCCTACTACTAAAAAACGCCATTGTGGAATTTTGCAGGGTACTGATGGCATTTAACAGTGGGGCACAGTCCACCACCGCAAACAGTCACTTTGGAGGTAGGGATATTCAGCCACATTTCGAGGGGCAATTGTGTTGCACATCTTTGAGTCTGATCCATATACATGTTGTGACCACATGTGGAAAACCATGGTGGCCACATGTGACCCTAGTGTTCTTTGCAGCTGTGATGAGTACTGGTTGCCATGTCTACACATTCAGAAATGCCAGGACACTTGATACCATTAACATGCATCATGTATGTTGCTGTGGGAACACTGACTAATGTTAGAAATCATGTCTTGTCATACATACGTACCCAGGAAGAGGGAGGATGAGAGAACCTCCTGTCTACTGTCCACTGCCAGACCTTCAGATCATACAAGAATGACACATCATCCTGCTACACATTTTGAACAGGCAAACAATAGTGGACTTAAGCTGTCAGTTGGAGCCAGATCTGATGCCAGCTATTAGTTATCCAATCAGTATACCACTCATTGTACAAGTCATGTCAGTATTGCATTTCCTAGCCACAGTGCCTTCCCACATACAGTGGCCCTATATGCTGGCATGTCCCAACCTATGTTCAGTCTTGTATTGAAGGATGTCCTCTCAGCAATGTTGAAACACCTGGACAGCTATATCCAGTTCCCCAGTGTGAGGATTTGGCCCATGTGAAGGCTGACTTTTATGGTTCTGCACGCATCTCATATGTGGTGGGGGACATTGATGGCACACATGTTGGCATGGTCGCACCACAGGCCAATGAACAAGTGTATCACAACAGAAAGAACTTCTATTCCATCAACGTGCAAGTTGTCTGTTTGGCGGATCTCTACATTTCACATGTCTGTGCCCATTATCCGGGGTCAGTCCAAGATTCTTTCATAATGCAGAAGAGCACCATACCCAAGCTGATGTCCCAACTGTACCCAGAGAGGGCCTGACTAGTTGGTAAGTGACATCTATCCTGGTTGTGTGTGCAATGTCTGGTGCTACAATCATTAAGTGAGTGACTCATTGTTGCACGTATGTCCCATTCCTTAACAGGATACTCCGAATAGCCAAACCATCCTTGGTCGTTGATGCCAATAAGGAATCCAACTACACCAGGGGAAATCAGCTTCAATGAAGCCAATGGAAGAACAAGGCAGGTAGTGGAGTGGGCTTTTGGGCTCCTGAAGGCTAGATTTAGGTTTCTGGACCGGACCGGTGGAACCCTCCTCTATTCACCCGGAAAAGTGTGTCAGATCACTGTGGCATGCTCCACAACATTGCCCTGTGGAGGAATGTTCCATAAATTCCAGAGGAGGGGGAGCGTGCAGTGACACCGGGTGAGCACCCTAAAATGCCAAGTGAGGATGACAGTGGTGAAGAGGAAGGAGCTGAGGAGCTGACATGGGGGAAGATCTCATCAATAGCTACCTTTCACGAGTATAAGTATGTCATGTGATGTGATGATTGTGACTGTACAATGAACTGTAGGTGTGAGAATGTATGGAGTTGAGTGTTTTAGCAACAACTAAGGAGCTGATACTCTGCAATATTCAGCAAAAGGGTGCCTGAAGAGTTAGACTTTGACATATCCCCACCTTGATGCTGTTGCTTTGTTTGTGTCAGTCTTGTTGCAATGTAATTTCATTTCCAGATGCTTGCTATGTGATTTGTGTAGTAGGTATGTTTTCAAGCCTATACTCCTTGTTTTTTTCTTTGTACAGGTACCGTCACCTTAACATCTTCATGAGGGCATTTCAGAGTTGTGACATTGGCAGGTATCTGACACTGTTCTGACATGGATTGTTCCAGGTAATGTAGGTCACAGATTTGGGGTGTATGGGACCTGTGCTGAAC
The DNA here is from genome assembly GCF_031143425.1 of Pleurodeles waltl. Lineage (NCBI taxonomy): Eukaryota > Metazoa > Chordata > Amphibia > Caudata > Salamandridae > Pleurodeles > Pleurodeles waltl. The sequence goes on along the minus strand of NC_090440.1, from coordinate 846,424,094 downwards.
AGTGATTGGGAGAAAGGTTAGAAGTGCAGATTGGACTTTTTTGTGTGCTGTGTAGGGCCAATTGCATCATGTGGGCATGAAATATATAGTAATCAATTGTGAGCAAGACATTCAACCTTCACATTGGCTAAACACTTTTATTGTATGACCTGTATGTAGCTGTAGATGTGTTTCATCATTGCAGGCCACAGGTCCTGTGCCATAACACTGACATATGTTTGTGTCATACCACCAGATGCATGGTCATTGGATGATGATAGGTATGTGATCAGGGACTGTTGTACTGATATCTGTCTATATCTTGGATTGTGTGAAGTTGGATTATTTAGGTGCGGTATGTGGTTAGGCTCAAGCTGCTGATATCATCCACTTCAATGTTTATCTATTCTACAGGACAATATCTAACAAAACTCTCCCTTCCGTGGTCTGGGGGACTATACCCTGGATTATATACTTTGACTCAGTATGAGTCACAGATTCTTATGTCACAAAGGTCCAGAAATATAGACAGCCAATGTGCTGCATACTGGATTAAAATGTTTGTTGTGACCAGATACTTGTACTGATGTGTTTGTGTTTAATAGTTGAAATCCCGAGCAGAACATTGTGTACCCATGACATATCCCTCCTCACACAAGTAAGTCATGTCTTCATCATATGGTTCACATGGTCTTCGTCTCTACATAGCAAAATGTTGACATTAAGCAAACAGACAATGAGTTTGTAATGGGTGAATTGATTACAGTGCTAATATAGTAAATACAATTTTGACAGTGAAAAAGGAAATTAATAAAGTGAAGGGTTTAGTCATGGTGAATGAAATTATTGGAGTAGATGCCACACCATTGGGAGTCCAAAGTCCAGAGTAGTCCTTCCATTGGAACTGGTGGGTAGTTCAGAATCAGTCAACCAAGTGAATGTGTGGCACACAAAGGAGTTCCTTTAGGAAGAGGTCACTTGCTGGCAGTGGTGGGTGTCTTGCCATCACAACCTCCTGGATTCTCTGCCGGACATCCCTGCTTGCATGGTGGGGAGGATCTGCTGCTACAAAGGCAGGGGTGTCTCATGTTTTTTGTTCCTATGGCAGGGTCCACCTTCCAAGGGCTGGCACTGAAGAAGAAGAGCTTGGTGTTGATGTGCCAAAGGAAGGGATAGAGTGGTGTTGTAGGGCCATGCTCAGGGTGGTGTTAATGTCCCTCATCACCCCTGCTGGGAAGGCCATGTTGGCATTGTAAGCCTCCTACTGTTGAAGCATATCTCTATGTATATCCCTCTGTAGATGATTTTCCAGAGTTTGGTTACTACCTGGCCCATCACACCTTGGGACTCCTGATAAACCCCCAAGACGTGACTGGTGGTGTCCTGGCCAGGAGCCTAAGTTGCCTCACCCCGCTGACCCACAGCATCCCTCCCATGCACCCTACTCCCACGGGCCTGTGCCCTTGCCACAGGGTGCCCTCTCCCACTGGGTTACGGACCCATTGATGGAAGTGTTGCATTGCTACTCAGGATCCAAGACTTGGGGGCACAAGATGGTAGACAGTGAACTCAGAACACAGGTTGGGGGGAGAATAGTTGCCTGTGATGTAGAGGCAACAGGGCTGGGAAGTGTTGATTTGGGCATAGTGAGACTCACTGTTCGTGTCTGACCAGGTTGCCCAGATGGGCCAGAACCATCCTCCATGTCCAGTAGTCCAGGAATGTCTTCTTCACTGAGGGCTTCATCCATCGGGGTAGTGGCAGTCTCTTGTGTAGCCGCTGTGTGCTCAGTGGCAGGTCGACCTGTTGATGTGAAATATACAATGTTATGGGTTGTATTATGACATCTATCTCCAACAATTTAGTGTTACATTAAGCATAGACCTTGTACAAAGTTATTTTGCAGTTAATCTTATTGTGGCAAGTAGCCATGACATTGTTTGTATTAATACGACATTTGTGGGGCATGCCAATTTTTCTTTGACTGAAGCAGCTGCTGAGATGTGCAGATCATTAGCCCTTGGGAGGAAAGCCTGGGAATGTCATCGTGCCTCCAGGGCAGGCAAAACAGTGGCTAGGCAAGATATGTCTTTGGCCATTATGAGGCCTAGTTGACTGTCATGCAGTACTGGACCGGAGTCATCATGTGGTCAGTGCATTGTGAATCTGTCTGCTTGTTGCCAATTCTATTCTGGTAATGCATCTCAAGACCTTTGGGATCATTGTTTTGCACACTGGGTAAGGTGTCCTTCCTGTCCTCAAAAGTTTCATCTTGGATTAGCAGTTCAAGATAGAGCTTGGTAGACAGACACATCCTAGAGCTGAGCATAATCTATGTCTTGGTCACTTCCAGGTGAGGAAACTTCATTTAAGTCAAGACACAGGGGTATTTGGGCATGAGAACACTGGGCTTGTGTTTGGAGTTGGAGAGACAGAGGCCCTCATTACAACATTGGCGGTAAAAGCCGCTTACCGCCGTGCAGAAGACCACCAACACACCGCCGCGGCCGCGGAATTCCGCCACAGCTATTATGACCCACATCTCGGAATCCGCCAAAATTCAGACACCCACACAAGTCCGCCACACCAAAGGTCAGTGATAAACTGGCGATAACAAAACCTCCACCGTCAGGCCAACAGAAATACGCCCACACTATCACAACACACGAATCCACGCGGTGGTCTTTCAACCGCGGTATTCCATTGGCAATACCCACCGCTGCGCTCAAAATACACACACATTTACAAAACACAGCCACATTGGACAATTCAAAATACACATACCTGAGACACATACACACACCACTCCCACACAGCCATTACAATATAAAACACACACCCACATCACCCACAAACCCCCACGACAAAAAATACAGAAAGAAGGCCAGAGAGAGACACCACCAGCAAGTACGACAGCATCCACAGGAACATAACACCATCACCCACACAACTTCCACGCACCTCACACAACACACCACAACATATCACCACACTTATCACCACACACTCCACCCCACACATCACCTACACAACCCCATGGCATGGCAAAGACACCCCAGGTTCTCGGAGGAGGAGCTCAGGGTCATGGTGGAGGAAATCGTCCAGGTAGAGCCACAGCTATTCGGATCACAGGTGCAGCACACCTCAATTGTAAGGAAGCTGGAGCGATGGCGAAGAATAGTGGACAGGGTCAACGCATTGGGACAACACCCAAGAAATCGGGAGGACATCAGGAAAAGGTGGAACGACCTACGGGGGAAGGTGTGTTCCGTGGTCTCAAGACACCACCTGGCGGTTCAGCAGACTGGCGGCGGACCCCCACCTCCTCCCCCACAACTAACAACATGGGAGGAGCAGGTCTTGGCGATTCTGCATCCTGAGGGCCTCTCAGGAGTAGCTGGAGAAATGGACTCTGGTAAGTCAAAGCTTTACTATTACATCCCCCACCCTACCTGCATGCAATCACATTCCCCCACCCTCGCCCTCACCCCCATCACACCAACTCCTCACAAATGTACCAATATCACAAACCACCCATCCCAACACCAAGCCCTGCATGCAACAACAAAGCATGGACACCCATCACTAAAGCATGCACACTGCACATAGCCATACACCCCCCTAAACCATCATCACACAAGCTCCCACACAGGAATGTCAGCACTGGGGTACACGGTCACCCACCCATTGCACACCATGGCACACACAGATGCAATAATCATGCCTTTCCACCCCTGCAGGACCCCTATCCAACGTCACCAGACAGGAGGGTCCAGACATGTCCACTCCACCCACAGAAGAGGCCCACAGTGATGACAGCACCTCTGTCCAACTGGATCTAGATGACCAGCCCGGACCATCGGGGACCTTTGGGCAATCGGTTCCCCTCACACAGGCACAGGCCACCACAGACCTTCCCCCTCTGGAAACACCAGCACAGCACCCACCCAGCGGGCCCATACCTCCGTCCCCAGAACACGTCAATCTGCTGTGTGCCCACCACTACAGGGAACCCAGGATAACCCACCACCCCAACAACAATAGGGACCTGGGGGCAGTGGGCACACGGTCCAGGGGACGGAGGCCCAGGAACACAGGGGAACTGGGAGGGCTGCCGTGCAACAGGGGGCGGACAGGCCAAGGGAACCCACTCTCCACGAGGCCCTCTCCTTAATCATGGGAGCATACCACTACTCCCAGGAGACGATGGCAACGGTACTGGCAAAGTTTCAGGCGACCCAGCGCATGCAGGAGGAACAGTATTTGGGCTTCAGGGAGGAACTCAGAACCATCAGCTCCACCCTGGGCACCATCGTAGGGGTGCTGAAGGAAGTACTCAACACCAGGAGGGACACTGTGGCACTACAAGGGCCCCCTGACACTAGCATGGACGATGAACTGCCCACCACCTCCGCCGGCGCTAGTGGACAGGACGCCCCACCACAGGACCACCACACCAGCACCCCACCCCCTGCAGACGGAGAACCACCCCACAAACGGTCCCTGAGATCCAGGAACAAGAAAGAGAACAATGCCAAGACCCCGCCAAGAAATGAGACCACCCTGATTGTCATCCTACTGTCCCACTTTGTCACCCTGTCCATAATTAAACTGCCCCAGCTCCACTTCCTATGCCCATATGGGCAATGCACCTGTGAGACTAATAGACTGGACTCTGCCATGGACACTCCTCTACCATCAACCCTCACCATTTAACTTCCCCCTCCAATATTTTGCATTTAAATAAACACACCTAAAGCACAAAATGATCTGGAGTCTGTCTGTGATTTTGAAATAGTGTATTTGCAATTACAGTGACAAAAGGTTTTTGAAATAGTAATGTCAACATACCTATGTCACACAGCTCAAGTCCATGAGGAATTTAAGCAGATGACACACAGTGGGACCCACATCTGTGAAACCGTAAGGGAAAGTGACAACTCAGTTACCATAAACTGGGTGAAAACGACAGACAGGATAGAGGTAGTGGTGTAAAAGTACATGTAGTAGGCAGGATTGTATTCTCACCTGTGTTTCACTGGAAATATTGCTGGATCACTGAGTCCCTGTTCTGCATGTCTTCTTTCTCTGCTTCATCCTCATCACTGTCCACAGGCTCCACAGCTGCCACAACACCGCCATCTGGACCATTCTCCTGCAGAAATGGCACCTGTCGTCGCAAAGCCAAGTTGTGAAGCATACAGCAGGCCACGATGATCTGGCACACCTTCTTTGGTGAGTAGAATAGGGATCCACCTGTCATGTGGAGGCACCGGAACCTGGCCTTCAGGAGGCCGAAGGTCCACCTGATCACCCTCCTAGTTCGCCCATGGGCCTCATTGTAGTGTTTCTCTGCCCTGGTCCTGGGATTCCTCACTGGTGTCAGTAGCCATGACAGGTTGGGGTATCCAGAGTCACCTCCAAATGGCGAGGGACAACTGTTAGACACACACTAACCTGTAGGGATAACCCCAGACAACCATTCCCACTGACTTGCTTCCAGGGGTTCACCTAATAGCCACACACAGTGCCTCTGGAGTTGACCCATCACATAAGGAATGCTGCTATGCCGCAGGATGTAGGCGTCATGCACTGAGCCAGGGAACATGGCATTCACATGGGAGATGTACTGGTCTGCCAAACATACCATCTGTACATTCATAGAATGATAACTATTCCGGTTTCTGTACACCTGTCCACTCCTGTGGGGGGGGACCAAAGCCACATGGGTCCCATCAATGGCACCTATGATGTTGGGGATATGTCCCAGGGCATAGAAATCACCTTTCACTGTAGGCAAATTCTCCACCTGAGGGAAAACTATGTAGCTCCGCATTTGTTTCAGAAGGGCAGACAACACTCTGGACAATACGTTGGAAAACATAGGCTGGGACATCCCTGATGCCATGGCCACAGTTGTTTGAAATGACCCACTTGCATGGAAATGGAGCACTGACAGCACCTGCACTTGAGGGGGGATTCCTGTGGGATGGCGGATTGCTGACATCAGGTCTGGCTCCAACTGGGTACACAGTTCCTGGATTGTGGCACGGTCAAACCTGTAGGTGATTATCAAATGTCGCTCCTCCATTGTCGACAGGTCCACCAACGGTCGGTACACCGGAGGATGCCGCCATCTCCTCACATGTCCCAGCGGACGGTGCCTATGAAGGACACCAGCGAGCACAGAGTCAAACAACTCAGAGGTACATACCCACAGTTTACACAGAACACCAATCATACACAAAAGGTGGCCTGTATGTGTGTTGAGACTAGGCCTAGGTATGTGTAGCGCAGTTGAAAATGAGGCCATGTGGGCCCCTGAAATGGCGGCTGCCTGACCTCTAAAGTGGGATAATGGGATGTGAGCTAACTGCGCTGGCGTTGTACACCGTTGCGGTAGGTGTTCGGAGACAGCAGCGCAATGCTGCATTGGTTAACATTGGACCCTATGGGTCCCAGGAGCCAATGACGATGTAAGCCGGCGGTGATGGTACACACCGCCGCGGACGTGACCGCCATTTTCTATCACTTCAATCACTCGATACCTGATCTTCGACAGGAGAGGACCTACACTGCAAGTGCTGCTGTGACCTCAGTCTGGAAGAGACAATGGCTCGTGCGTCTGGGGAAAGGGCCCCTGCCTTCACATCGGAGGAGTTGTAGAAGCTCGTTGATGGGGTCCTCCCCCAGTACACGCTACTCTACGGTCCTCCAGACAAACAAGTAAGTACACAGAGAGCATGTTGTATGGACTATGCCTGTGTGGAGAGGGCTGGATGTAAGAAGGAAGGGGGCAGAGTGCTGCATGCATGTAAGACGGTGAGTGCATGTGCCACATGGCAAGGGTAGGGATGGGGGCCATTCACTTTGACGGTGCAGTTGGTAATGACTTCTCTTCTTCCCGTGTACATTTCATGTAGGTCAGCGCCCACCAGAAGAAAGATATTTGGCGTGCCATCGCCAAGGACGTCCGGACCCTGGGGGTCTACCACAGACGGAGCACCCACTGCCGGAAAAGATGGGAGGACATTCGCCGCTGGAGCAAGAAGACGGCAGAGGCTCAGCTGGGGATGGCCTCCCAACGTGGCAGGGGTGCCCGTCGAACCATGACCCCCCTGCTGTTCAGGATCCTGGCGGTGGCCTATCCGAAGTTGGATGGGCGCTTGAGGGCATCACAGCAGACACAAGGGGGTGAGTACACTCTCATTCAGCTGACTTTGCGTGCAGTGGAGTTGTCTGGGTGGGGGAGGAGAGCTGTGGGTTTCCCTAGGCCAGGGCGAGTTCCGTAGGCTAGGCCCCTCCATCAGGCATGGCCCTGTAGCCCCTCCACCCCACCTCTGTAGAGTGCCAAGGACAGCTATTCATGCCCCTGTGTCATCTATGTGTGCAGATGTTGTCCATAGCCTTGTAGGCCATTTCCCAGGAATTGCACTGCGGAGCCCAAGAGCGCGGCGTAGTGCAGGGGACCTCTATGTCTGTCTTGTCTGCCAACTGTAGCGGTAATCCATGCACTCAACATGTCTTTCTTCTGTCTCCCCCCCCCCTTTTTTTGGTCTTCCTGTTCTTGTGTGCATTAGCATCATCAGACGGAGGAGCAGTGGCACCGGAGAACGAGGGAGCTGCATCCCACATGGCCCTGGAGGGCGAGACTACGGACTCGGAATTCACCAGGGGGACGGAGGGCGAGGGGAGCTGCACGGCGGGGACAGGAGCTGACACCAGCGACACGGACTCGTCCTCTGATGGGAGCTCCCATGTGGTGGCGGCAACATCTCTGCCCCCGCATCTACAGGTACAGCCACCCCCCCACCAGCACCGCCCTCCCAGCAGCCCCTCAGCCTTCGCCCCGTCCCCGCTCACCCAGGAGGGTGTGCATTACCTTCACCCCAGGCACCTCAGGCCCTGCCCCAGTCACCCCTGCTGCCCTCAGTGAGGAGGCCATTGACCTCCTCAGGTCCCTCACTGTTGGCAGTCTACCATTTTGAATGCCATCCAGGGTGTAGAAAGGCAGTTGCAACAACCTAATGCATTCCTGGAGGGCATTCATTCTGGTCAGGCGGCCCTTCACCGAGCTTTTCAAACTCTGGCCTCAGCATTGATGGCAGCCATTGTCCCCGTCTCTAGCCTCCCCCCTCCAACTTCCTCCACCCAGACCCAATCCGCTGTATCTCTGCCTATCCCAAGCACACCATCAGACCAGCCTGCACACACCTCAACACACAAGGGAAGCTCAGGCAAACATAAGCACCACATATCCCACAGGCACTCACGCAGGCAACACACACATGCAGACACACCAACATCCACTGCCTCCACTGTGTCCCCCTCCTCGTCGTCTCCCTCCTCCCTACGTCCCTCACCAGCACACCCACCAGCACACCCCGCTCACGTGCAGACACCACCCCCACTACCATTAACACGTCCCCTGTGTCCTCTCCCAGTGTGTCTGTGACGCCCCCTCCCAAGATACACAAATGCAGGCACACACCCACCCAACAGCCATCCACCTCACGACAGCCTCCAGTGCATGCACCTGCACCCAAAGTCACCAAATGTACACCTCCTACTACCACCACCTCTTCCTCCACTCCCAAACCCCCTCCAGCTACCCGTCCCCGTGTGTCCAAAATAATTTTCCTGTCCAGCCTTGACCGTTTTCCCACACCTCCCCCACCCTGTCCATCTCATAGGTCCCGAAGTAGCACCTCAGCCACAACATCTATGGGACCAGTGGTGCCTGTTGTCACAGGTATGTGGAGTGCACCGGCCACCAGCACAGCCAGTGTGGCACGGAGCCACAGCACAGCCAGTCCCCCCCCTGTGAAGCATCAGAAGTTGGCCAGTGCCCAGCGGGAGAGGGCGAAGACTCCAGCCACCAAAGCCGCTCCCAGGGGTCCCGGTGGGAGTGTGGAGTCAGCTGTTACACCTCCCAAGGTGGGGAAGGGCCACAAGAAACCTGGCAAGTCTGGGAAGAGCTGCACGGCGGAGAAGACCGCCATCATCCCCGCTGCCCAGGAGGCCACCGCCAGCCCCAGTCCCGCTGGGCCATGAAGGACCGCCAGCACAAGCCCCGCTGGGCCATGAAGGACCGCCAGCACAAGCCCCGCTGGGCCATGAAGGACAGCCAGCACAAGCACCGCTGGGTCATGAAGGACCGCCAGCACAAGCCCCGCTGGGCCATGAAGGACTGCCAGCACAAGCACCGCTGGGCCATGAAGGACCGCCAGCACAAGCCCCGCTCTGCCATGAAGGACTGCCAGCACAAGCCCCGCTGGGCCATGATGGACCGTCAGCACAAACACCGCTGGGCCATGAAGGACCGCCAACACAAGCACCGCTGGGCCATGACGGACTGCCAGCACAAGCACCGATGGGCCATGAAGGACCGCCAGCACAAGCACCGCTGGGCGGGGCACCGCCAACTCAAGCACCGTTGAACAGGGGACCGCCAAATCAAGCACCGCTGAACAGGGCACTGCCAAATCAAGCGCCGCTGAACAGGGCACCGCCAAATCAAGCACCACTGAACAGGGCACCACCAACTCAAGCACCGCTAGCCCATGAGCGGCAGGGGCAGTGACGCAACTGGGTCCGTCACGGGGTGAGTGATGCACTCTGGGCACCAGTCCCCCTCCAGAACCAGTGGAGACTGTTATCCACTTGAGAGACTGTGGCTTTGCACTCCCCAGGATATGGCAGTGGGCAACCCACCCACTGTAAAGACTTGTGAGACTGTGGCTTTGCACTCCCCAGGATTGAACAGTGGGCAACCCACCCACTGTAGAGACTTGAGAGACTGTGGCTTTGCACTCCACAGGATTGAACAGTGGGCATTGAGCCCTCTCATAGATCTGGCATCGTGCACTCATCTGGTCGAGGTGCCCCCCCTTTCATTCCCCCCGAGGTGCCTGTTGTATTTCTATTTGATGCCCCTGCAGTGTTCTCTCTGTTTTGATCGGGTATCGAGTGTGGGCCTCACCCATGCATTTTGAGCCCAGTGGTCCATGGACTATAAATGGTGCAATACCTGGACTTGTATTATTGGTGTATATATTTGTTTATAGTGTATATATATTTTTGCGTACTGGATTTTAATATATTACAATGGTTACACTCATTTCCTTTTGTCTTTGCATTCTTCCGGAGGGCCTGGGGGGTGTAACTGTAATGTACCAACATGTATTAGTGTGTGTGTTGTAGTGGGTGAGGGTGGGGGTGGGGGTGGGGGTGTTGCGTGTGTGTGTCCCTGTTTTTTGCCTCCCCCATACCCTGTGTCATAGGAGCCGGCGCTCGTGCTCCTGGTAGAGGAGCAGGAAGACTATCGCAGGTAGAATTTGGAGTTCCGGTTCCATGGTGTCCTCGTTCCTCGTGGGGTGTGTAGAGGTGAGTGTTTTTCCTTCTGGATTCCTGTTTCCGCCGTGTTTTTATCCGCTGTGAATCCGCCCCGGAAAAGGTGGCGGATTGGCCTGTCATAATAGTGTGGGTGGTACATTGTCTCCCGCCTGTCTGTTGGCGGTGACCGCCAAGCTGTTTGTTTGTACCGTTGTTAGCGGTCAGAGTGTAAAAGTGGCTGTCTTTGTTGGCGGTTTCCACCACGGTCGTAATTGCAATTTTTTTACCGCCGGCCTGTTGGCGGTCTTACCGCCACTTTAACACCGTCCGCCAGGGTTGTAATGACCCCCAGAGTCTCCTGGCCTTTACAATCATGTCACTCCCTCTACTTCATACTCTTGATAAATTCAACCCCCCAGGTAAGTACTCTTCATGCGTGATTTCCCAAACATGAATCTTTGGAGAGGAGGACACTGGACTGGTGGTTGGAGTGACAGTACAAGAGCCTCCTGGGAGTTGCAGTCATGTAAAACCTTGTACTACACACAATATACAAATATTATCCTCCCAGGTGAGTACACTTCAAGTGAGAGATAAGACACAGGGGTCTTTGGAGAAGAGAGCTACCAAACAAGAGTAGTAGGTCAAGTGAACAATGGTCTGGTGTCTGGAGTTAGAGAAAGAGTGCCTACTTGGAGTTGCAGTCAGGTCACTCGCACTACTCCCCAATACTTCATCAAGGGTATCCCCCCAGTTGAGTTAACTTCATTTGCGAGTGAGTTGCCAAACAGGGGTCTTTGGACAAGAGAACACTGTGCTGGTGTTAGAGGTTACAGAGAAACAGGGCCTCCTGGTAATTGCAGTAATGTAACCCCCTATACTACACACACTATACAAATATCTCTCTCAGGTGAGTACACTTCAATTAAGAGTTCACCAACAGATGTATAGGGACATGTGACCACTGTCCTGGTGGTCGGAGTTAGAGAAACAGAGCCTCCTCGGAGTTGCAATGAGGTCACTCTCACTGCTCCCCAATACTTGACAAATGCTATCCCCCCAGGTGAGTAAACATCATTTGGAAATTGACAAACAGTGGTCTTTTGACCACAGAACACTGTGCTGGTGGTTAGAGTTACTGAAACAGGGTCTGCTGGGAGCTGAAGTCATTTAACTCCCTGTACTACACACATCATACAAATTTCATCCTCCCAGGCGAATACACTTCAATAGAGAGTTAAGACACAGGGGTCCATGGACAAGATAACACTGTGCTCGTGTTTGGAGTGAAAGATGCAGTGTCTGCTGTGAGTTGCAGTCATGTAACTCCCTGTACTACACACACTATACATATGTTATCCTCCCAGGTGAGTCCACTTCAACTAGGAGTTCACAAACAATGGTATTTGGACAAGAGAACACTGAGCTGATGGTTGGTTTTACAGACAAAGGGCCTTCCTGGCCTTAGTAGGCAGTTTACTCTCCTTCCCACATTTGACAAATGATATCCTCCCAGCTGAGTAAACTTAAATTGTGAGTTGGCAGACAGTGGTCTTTGGACAGGTGCCCACTGTTATGGTATTTGGAGTAGCTGAAACAGTGCCTCCTGTGAGTTGCAGTCATGTCACTCTCTCTAGTACACACACTTGACCAATGTTATCTCCCCATGTAAGTCCAACAGATGTATAGTAGCATGTGACCACTGTGCTAGTGTTTGTAGCTACAGGGATAGTACCTGCTGGGAGTTGCAGTGATGTCAGTCCCTGTACTAAACACACTATACAAATGTCCTCTCACCGGGTGAATACATTTCAATTGTGAGTTGCCAATTAGATTTCTTTGGACCGGTAAACACTGGGTTGGTGAGTGGAGTGACCATGACAATGGCAAAAGCTGATCTGTGGGCATGCATTACATAGCATTTTGGTGATATTTTTAGTGTTGTGACTTACCAGATTCCGACCTTCTCATCCTAGGGGGAGAGTATTAATGGGACACTGGAAGGGCCACCGTCAGCCTTCTTGGCCTGAAGCTGGTTCCTGGAGACCAGGCAACGTACTTTGCCCCTGAGGTCGTTCCACCACTTCGTAATGTCCTCCTTTGTGCGCAGGGTGGTGCCTACAGCACTATCAACAATCCTGTACCACATTTCCATTTTCCTACTGAGAGGAGTATGCTGGACTTCTGATCCAAACAATTGTGGCTCTACTCTTATGTTTTCATCCACCATTACTTTTCACTCATCCTTAGAAAATCAGGGATTTTTTTTAAAGTGACATGGTGGAAAAAAAGTGTAACAATGACTTACTGTAGATGGGAACTGCAAAAGGGTGTGACTGGACAGAAGTGTGTGCAGGGCGTTCTATGGGATGGTGAAAAAAGGTGTGCCTAATCTATGCAGTATTTTGGAAATAATGTGCTCTGACTTAAGTGTTTGGTGTTGCTAATACAAAGGATTGTGATTTGTGAAGGGTTGTGTTTTATAGTGTCCTTGGTGTGTCCAGTGTGGCAATCTGTGTCAGCTGTTTTCAAATTCATCCAATGTGCAGTTGTGTATTACTTTGGTGACCATGGACCGCCGTGGTTCGTACCTCCATTAGCCTGACCACCATAGGTGTTCACCATGGAGATTTTGTGTTTGTAATGCGGTCAGTTGTTGGTCGTGGTGCTGTCAGCAATGGAGGTCGGACCGCCTATTTCTAGGCCTCTGAGCTGCTTGTGGTCTGCCTTTTTTTGTTGGTGGTCGGCGGTCCTGTCTGTATTACTCATAATAGGGTGGTCTGAAAGGCCGCTATTGTGGCAGTCTTTTCAGGACTGCCAACATGGCGGAGTGGCGGTCCAACTGCCAAACTCGCAATGAGGCCATAAACCTGTATGTTATTGTTTATTAACAGAAATAGGTCAATAAACAGTCTAATGCTACTTAACACACATTTGTGGTACCATGGGAATTAAAACAAATAGAAAACATATAATAAATACAATGAAGAAGTAAAGAATTATGGCATTGGTTAATAGGAGAAAGTGGGCTATAAACTGAGTCCAATACTACTAAAAAGCATCAACAACTATGCAAACTCCGATGAATGTTGCAAAGTGATACAGCGATATTTCTTAAAGAAATATATGACAGAGAATTTGAAAATTATACCTGATCACATCCATCTATATATTTCTACATAAAACAAGTATATTGCTTTATGTAATACTGTTTGAAAAAGAATAAAGGGAGATATATTGACAAAATTGCATATGCTATTAGGTCAACAACTACACTAACCAATATGTCTTTGTGTCTTTTCTGTAACCTATCCCCCCACATTGAACACAATGCCTACAAAACAATACCTGGAGAAGTAAAAATGTAAAATATACTACAGAAGGAGGAAAATGCATTAATTGAACAGACAGAAGGACGACATCTACAGAAAAACAATACTATTGGTAAGACAACTGATAAGGTTTCTACCGTTTTTACATACCCTAACCTTTGTAGTATAAGGTTAATAGAAAGCAATTTCCAACGACAGCACAAATAACAGTTAGCCATTAAAACAAACAAAAAACTACCTACTCAATAAAAATATACACTTTCACAAAAAGAGACAAGATTAAGGATATAACTGCAGAGTACAATTGTAGGGACGGAAAAGTACTCTGCATGGTTAAATACATGTACCCCTGCCCTGAATGCCAAACAATACTGTTGTCTGGATCCCTAATGCTGATTATTTGTCATTGGCGAGCACGGATCATGCATGTGCACTATGACATAGACCTGTCACACGGATTGCGGTCTTGCTGGAGCGGGAGGGGCCCCCAAAGTCCTATCCTCATAGTGGTAGAGGATATTGCCTTCAGCAGAAGTTAAACAGCACCAGTGCTGTAGTGGCAGCATACCGTGTAATAATCAGTAGTAGTGAAAAGGACAATTTTCCCTGTGTCACTGCAGTAAGGCCTACAGGCTCACTCATCTTTTAAAAAGTTCAGCTGATGTGTGTTTAACTTACATCTGGCCTACCTCAGGTTGATGTGGATGTGTGTGTGTGATGAAAATATGCGCTGAGTGCATCTGTGCTTGCAAGAGATAAAGCTACACAGAAGGTGAAGTGTGGCACAGTGCGCACATGGTAAATGTCTGTGTGCTGATGGTGTGCTTATAAAATAACACACTCAGGTGCAGTACAGAGAGATTGCAAATACTGAACAGTGTGCAGACTGAGTGCGTGTGCTGCATGTGGGAATGCTGGTGGTAGCATGGTACATGAGGGCAACAGTACTAGGCAGTGAAGTGTGCTGTGAATGTACACTAAGGGGGTCATTACAACCCTGGCGGATAGCGGAGAACCGGCGGTAAGACCGCCAACAGGCTGGCGGTCTTACCTTGGTGTATTATGACCATTGCGGTTACCGCCATGGTCATCCGCCGGTTCTCCGTCCCGCCCGCCGGGCTGGAGACCTTGGTCTCCAGCCCGGCGGCCGTCAGTATACCGCCGGCGGTATTTGGACCCGGCTTACCGCCGTGGATTTCCAGCGGTTTCAACCGCCATGAAATCCATGGCGGTAAGCACTATCAGTGCCAGGGAATTCCTTCCCTGGCACTGATAGGGGTCTCCCCAACCCCCACCCCCACACCAACTCCCTCCCCTACACCCCTAACCACCCCTGCCACCCCCCAAAGGTGGCAGGGCCCCCCTCCCCACCCCGCCCCCCAACATAACATTACTCACACACACCCGACACGCATGCAGGCACCACCAACACACACATGCACACCCCCGACATACATGCCTACATCCACACACACAGTCAGACACGCACACCCACATTCAAACATACACGCACACATCCATACAGACATACCCACAGCCATACACGCACTCATTCCCATACACACAACACCCCCGCAAGCATACACGCACTCACACACCCCCTCTACACACCTCCATGCACGCACACAACACACAACATCCCCCCAACCCCCTCCCCTAACTGACGATCGACTTACCTGGTCCGTCGATCCTCCGGGAGGGGACAGGAGCCATTGGGGCAGCTCCTCTGACACCACACCGCCAACAGAACACCACCACAGCGAATCACAGGACGTGATTCGCTGGGCGGTGTTCTGTTGGCGTGGCGGTGGAGGTGGAGCAACCTCCATTTCCCCGCTGCCCGCAAGTATGGCTGATGGCGGCTCTCTGTCGGAATAACGACGGAGAGCAGCCAACAGTCATAATACGCCGAGCGGCAAACCGCCTGCACAGGCGGTCTTCCGCACAGCGGTCCCTCGGCGGTCTTGCAAAAAGACCGCTGAGGTTGTAATGACCCCCTAAGTGCAGATTTGCCTGCACTTGTGTATAAGATGAAGGACCTTGGGTTCCATTTTAGGAAGCCCCGGCCTGCCTGGTGGAAACATGAGGAACAGAGGAATCCCCCCAGATAGATTTGTATATTGCTGCATTTCTGTAAGCTGGGTGGGACAACCACTAGACAAGGGGAGAGACAGGTTCTCCCTGTGCATTCAAAGGACTCCTTGATTCAGTGACAGATCATACGAAATGGAGCCTGGACATATCTCAGGAAGAGGAAATTGGGGCAGATAAAAAAATCGTGAAGACTGGGGCTGAGGCCTTTTGATGCACAAATCACTGTGGCTGACAGCCAGGTGTGAACACTGGTCACACTCATAAATCTGGTTGTGGATTAATCAGCTTCAGAGTCCTACTTGCTGTGACAGACTTCCTTCAATAGGAAGAAGAAAGGATGTCCATTTCAAAGAAGCAGATTCTCGACATAAAACTTCAAAGATTTAGACACTAAATTACATTTTGTGTTTGGGGAAAGAACTATGGGGGTTATTCTAACTTTGGAGGAGGTGTTAATCTGTCCCAAAAGTGACGGAAAAGTGACGGATTTACCACCAGACGTATTACGAGTCCATTATATCCTATGGAACTCGTAATACGGCTAGTGGTATATCCGTCACTTTACCGTCACTTTTGGGACGGATTAACACTCCTCCAAAGTTAGAATAACCCCCTTTGAGTATGGAAGTTTGAGACCCCAAACTTTGTCATCAGTCGAACAGCTAACCAGGCTGTGGGAGAAGGTGAAGCCCTGCAAGACTTCTACCTGTGACCAGGACTAGGGGCCCAGCCTGTTGGGTGACAGGATATCACCTGGGGAAGCCAAGATCACCTGCCCTGGAGCCTGGAGCACCAGTGCCTGCCTGCTCACCAAGACTGGTGTGCACATGAGAAAGAGGAGAGTGTTGGAGGGAGCGATATCTAGAAGGAACTGTGGACTCTGTGCAAGGTGTGATGAATCCAGGCCTACACAGATCGGGGGAACCCCATATGCCAGGAGGGGCCTCTGTGGACTAAGCTACAAGAGTGCAGTGGAGGAAATATGCTCCCTGCCCCATTTGGGCCTTTGCCCATGTGCCTAACTCACTTGGCAACCCTGCGTGCTGATCGGGGATCTGTCTGTGTTCTACATTGACTAGGTAATCCCCTATGCCAGGAGGGCCTGCTGTTGCTTGGATCAGAGCCTGTGGCAGGAGAAACACATCCCCACATTTATTGTGCTGTTGCCTGTGTGCTGAAGTTACTTCGAGACCCTGTATGTCAGGAAGGGCTGCCGTGACCATCCATGTGAGCCTAGCATGGCTGGAGTGTGAAGGCTGGAGTGGCGATCCTGTATGCCAGCAGGAGCCACCAGAGATGGTGAAGCCAAGAGGTCCAGGTCTTCGCTTGAGACCAGGAAACTGTTGTGACCAAAGTGGGATTCAACCACGTCTTGTGGACTGCACCATTACAACCTCATCAGAGCAAGGAAACCACTCCTCATCTTCTGCCGAGGGAGAAGAGACTTATCAAGTGCCTGCTTGAGCCAGAGTACCTTTCCTATCTGAAATCCACAGGTAGTGTGGCTCATGGAAGAGAGTCAGTGCCTATCAGGTGCTATCGCAAGTGGCAGACTCATCCAATCCAGAACAGGACCACGCTGCACCAATGTAGGTAACTTTGCCACCACAACAGGTAAGCAGAGAACTGGGCCTTTGGGGTCCCAGGTGACATACTACCATTGGTGCTGGTAATTCATATATGTTAAAAACTGAACTTACTTGCAAGTCCAAGGTAGGAACTCTTGAGTACGGCCTATTAGCTTAGATTACCTGGATGCAGTCATGAGTGAATCAGTGATAACACAGATCCGGTTGCACTGGAAATGGGAGGTCAGGGAATAGCCTAATGATTACTAGAGCCCCGACCACAAGGGGACTCTGTTATTGCTTTTTTAATGTTGTCTACCTTTGCATGTGTAGAGTTAGAATTAAAATTCTTCTTTTTATACAAAAATAAGTATTTTACTAGACATTTATTTATTGCATGCTCTGCTTGCACATTGAGTTATGAGTCATATGAATCTGTATCTATACTTCCCCTTCAAGGGAACCGTGACTGCTTGAGCTGCGCTACCCAAATGAGAGTCGGGTGCAGAAGGGGATGCTGGACCCTGTTGAGCGGGATCCACAGTAGAGTGGGCCCCCGGGACATCTCGAGTAAAAGGCCTTAGCCCCCTCGGTTGGGCCCAGTAACTCCTGCATGCCCCCATGGCCCTCTGAAAGGGTTCTGACAATTATAAAACGTGTGTCCTCAAACATCTTCTCCAAACACTTTCTTTCATAAGGAAATAGAGACTCTAACACATGAACAATATGTTCATCATATTGTTGAAAAGGCATTTCACGTGAAAAGAAAACTGTTCATTTTCATTATGAATTGTGTCAAAACCCTGGACCATTTAATTTCAGCCTATAAAATATGTAAATGATGCAAATTAAATCTAACAAGATGAAAATTCAGCAACATTTTCCAGGCAACATGGAAATATATGTCAAGTATTGGCCCATACTTAGATGAAGAGAGTTACCAATAACTGAATAATTGTGTGGTTTCATCATACATGAAATTGACATTTTACATAGAAATGCAGTAGGGAAATAAAAAAGCACATTCAAGCAAAATACAATATCTATTGATGACCTGCAAGAGAAAAAAACCTGTACAATAATGGAATTGGACTTCTGTTTGTAATATCAGAGATACAGCCATTCAGAAGCTAAGGACGTTTCTAATGACAGCTACTATAAAACCTAGATGTCCAACCATTTCGGAGCATTAATAATCTCCAAGGAAACATTTTAGGTTGTCGTAAAATCACATGTGTGACACAACATTCCATCATATCAAAATGCTCTCCACACATCAGTCAATACTATGAAAACATGTGCAGACATTCCATCGCTACAATCGGAACAACTAAATTATGCTCTACTTCACTGTAATCCAGCACAAGTCAGCAATATTAAGCACTACATCCAAGATAAATATTTTGAACCACTCTCTGAGAGCAATAAATAATCAGAGGTTGTCTTTACTCAGAATGAATAAGAAAATCCATCAATGGATTTAGGGAATTACAAAATGGATGTTCTTGAATTTCAAGAAACAGTTTTGGAAATTCTTAATCAGATTACGTTGAAAGAGGCAAGTTAAAATGATAGATCTTGTTGAAAAAAAATGCAAGTGGTGATAAATTGACATGTACAAATCCAAATCTTTCTATTTGCTGACACAAGATACAATGTCTGTGAATACCATGTAATCTTCAATTACTGCCTTGGAAAACTAGACCATAACTTCAAGCCTTCATGTGCAATTGATAATAATTTGAAAATGTGTGCAATACCATCGGAACTATGGCAATTTATATAAAAGTATTTTAATTCAAACAGTGCATCCTTTTGAAACCATTGTTAGAATGCAACAAAAATCAGGAACACTTTCACCACATGAATTAGTATGTGTACTGAAAGGAAAAGTTGTTTTTCTACCATTAAATTTCAACATAAACACTCTTGGAATTCAACGCAGAATAGAGGAACCCATACTGATTTTAGTCAATGGAGTACCTACAAAGACAAAAAAAGCTTGCCAATAATTAATTGATATGGAAAAAGTTCCAAAAGCACTGGATTACCTTCAGAACAACAACATATACTATAAACTGATTTTAGTCAATGGAGTAAGTACAAAGACAAAAAAAGCTTGCCAACAAATAATTAGGAAAAAGTTCCAAAAGCACTGAATTACCTTCAGAACAACAACATATACTATAAATATTTAGACATTGACAAATTCATGTCATCTATATATATTTGGAAAAGAAAATGCACCCAGATAATTTGAACATATTATTAAAGAAGAAGCTAAACAAATATACAAACATTATAGACCCACTACACTCCAGAGACATGATGGGTGATGCTTTAGAAGTGTATCAGATAAAGAAAGCTGGAGAAAAGCCGATTAGTGTCTAGGAACAAACACTAAAAGCAAGATGTTATTCACATGTATTCCCCACTGGAAAAGGTGAACTATATAATGATTGTCCAGTTCAAATGAGTACCATGCTAAAAGACTATGGCACTCATTATAACTTCAGCGGTCTACAACGTAGACCGCCGAAGTCCCGCAAGCCACAAGACTGCCATATTATGACTTCTGGCGGCTCTCCACCATAAATTGGGTGGAGAGGCGCCAGCAGCCATATTGGCAGTTGGCAGTGCAGTGGAGGTTGTGCCGCTGGCACCGCCATGTCAACACAACACCACCATGCCTATTACGACTTAGTAGTAGGCGTGGCAGTGCTGTGTTGGCGAGGTGCTGGTGGCAGAGCAAGGGCCATGGACCCGGTTCCCTCCCAGACGACCACTGTGACCGTTAGGTAAGGTGATAGACCGACAGGGGAGGATGAGGGGGAGGAGGGGGTGTTGAGTATTGTGTACGTAAATGGCGGTGGGTGTTTGTGTTAATGGAGGGGGTGTTGGGTGTCGTGTGTTTGTGTGCTGTGTATGCAAGTGTATGTGTGCATGCAAATGTGTGTATACGGGGGGTGTCGAGGCCATGTGTGTGTGAATGAGTGTATGTATATGTGTGCATGTATGTATGTATGTGTTATGTGTGCCTGCATGGATATACGGGGGTGGGGGAGGTTTGGAATGGGGACCGGGGGGTTGGAATGGGGATCGGGGTGGGGAGTGTCACTGCTTAGGGGTTGGGGGCTTCAGATAGGGTTGGGTGGAGGGAGGGTCCTTTTTGGAAGGGGGTGTTGGGGAGTCCTGCAGTGGCAACAGGAATGAGCACTCCTGTCGCCAGTATCGTTACCGCCAGGGATTCAAAGGTGGTCAACCACCCTGGCGGTAAAGGTGGTGAACTGGCTGCAATACAGCCAGTTCACTTCCATTGTCAAAATTTGGCAGTCCTGCACCACCACGCTGTTGACGGTCTGGCCGCCACCGCCGATGTGGCGGAGCATGACCACCAGAGTCATAATGACCCCCTATATGCCTCATAACGAGTTTGGCGGTCCGTGGTCAGATCACTGTAATCCTGGTGGTCTGACTGCTGGATTATGATCCTGGCGGTTGGACCACTTCAGCCAGAATCCGGATCTCAATGGGTTTGCAAGAGTCAAAGTCATGGTCAGCCACGGCGGTGCAGAGTTCTGCACAGCCGTCCTAATCACAAATTTGCTTTCCACCAGCCTTTTCATGCCGGGGTACCAGCCATGGTAAGGCTGGTGGAAAGGCAGTGCTGGGAGCCACAGGGGAACCCCTGCACTGCCCACGACTGTGACTATGGCTGACAATGGGCATTCTGAGGGTGCTGTGTGTGACAGAATTTGCCTTGGCTACCTGAGGGACCAGAGCCCAATGCCGCCACACTGTTTCCACCGGGTTGACCAGTGAAAATGTAGTAATACAACATTTCCACCAGTGAGCCCACCGATAACACTATTGCCGTATTGGAGTTGTCGCGATTCAACCCTCGACTTGTAATGAGGCCCTATGTTCAGGAGATTCACATTTTCAAAAAGATATTTCTTATATTTTTACACTACTATATGAAAGTGAACTTTTAGTTACTTCTTATACTTTTGCACATGTTATGCAAACTGAGTTGATTTTACTAATAGAATAGGATTTTGTGGAAAAGGTGCACGAAAATGATAAAAAATCTAGAATATAACATAATCAACATTATAGCATGGGAACAAAAGACAAATAAATATTGGTTTCAAGACACGGAGAATTGAATGTATGCTCATAAATTTAGGACCACCTACTTGTTTTATTAGTTTAAGCTGTACTGGGTATGAATGGGACCATTTGTATGAATTTCATATTGAAGCAAATGCCAATGTCAACTAACAAAGACATTAACTGCAAAACACCAGCTGAAATATGTTCTTTAGATCTTGCCAATGTTTACAGATATTTATAGCAAAACCTTTAGGCCATGCTTCACTACTTAACTAACAAAGAGAAAAATCCTGTTGAAGGAGTACTTGCTTATTTTTGGCAAAAAAGAGTATCAAGCAAAAGGTGCACTACATATTTAAATGCTTCTCTGGATCAAAGATGTGTCTAAGTTTGGAGAAGAGTCAGATGAATCAGTTCTAAATTTTATTGAACTTTATTCCACTTGTGACATCCCAAAAAAAGATCAAAACATGATACCATCTGAGCAAGTTTTAGGCTTCCAATCACACAGGTGTGGTAAATACCGCTTGAGAAAATATTGGAACAAATCTAAACATTACTCGAAATGTTGCTTAGAATTCCCAAGACCAATTCTACAGAAAGGAACCGTCAACAATTTAATGTAATCTGTAAGGCATGTGGTTACTGGCAAATCACTGATAAACATTTACAATCTTAGAAGACCACAAGCAACACAATACATAAATCACTACAACCTTTTAATTCTACATATGTGGGTGCTAACATGGATATATAATTTGTTGCAGATAATTCTACTGCGGTTGCACATTATGTAACTTACTACATTTGAAAGGCAGAGAAAACAGATATGAAGAAAGCATGGGAAGAAATATCTGCTGAGCAATCCTTGAGTAAAATATTTTACACAATTAACCTCCAACTGCTATCTCACCATGAGGTCAGTAGCTATGAGACACATGACCACTTATGTTCCCCAAGTTTATATGGTAAATTAAGCCAAAATATGTGGCTTAGCGTAGGTTTGTCATCATCATGAAGAAGAGTTCTGAAAAGCTTACCTGAAATTTAATTCTTTGTACATTTTAATCCCACAAACAAAGGCATTTCAAAAACAAATATGTTGGACACATAATACCCAAACATGTTTATTGTTAGAAAAACAATTCCTTTATGAAGTTTCTTAGTTCTACACATACAGAAATAATATGGCAGAAGGCTTCAACACTGGAACATTTTGAGTTGAAGGTATGAATGGTACATCATTTTAAACCTACTCTTGTTAATGTTCGGAAACTAAATTGTAATGCAGGAGAAAAGAAAGAATTATACTATTTAGCACATATTAAACTATTTAAACCTTGGTGAAAAGAAGAATTAGTATTTGGTCCCTTTGAATGCTATGAAGATGCATTCAATGTTTATAAAAATGATATTGCATTGTCTCAGTTTCAGACATACTGACAAATGTTGAATCAAGAAATAGAGAAGCATATGAATGCCGAAATTAAACACAATACGGCATCTACTAATAATACGTCCACTTGCAGGACTGGGTACCCAGCTGAACAACCAGTTATTGATAATGAAGCTGTGGTTGCCATGGATGAGGTTCAACATGCAATGGTCGAAGTGAAAAAGGATTCATACAATTTAGATTACTTAACCCCTTAGCTGCTGGGCCTTCCTCCCCCCCAAGTGCTGAGCCCTTTGTTGGCTATTTGAGGTAGTTCACCCTTAGGCTTTCATAACTTTTTGCCCACATAAGCTATCCATGCCAAATTTGCGTCCTTTTTTTCCAACATCCTAGGGATTCTAAAGGTACCCAGAGTTTGTGGGTTCCCCTGGAGGAGACAAATAAATTAGCCAAAATACAGTTAGAAATGGGACAAAAGGGCCGCAGAAGAAGTATTTTTTTCCCTGAAAATTACATCAACAAATGGTTTGCAGTGATAAAATCACTATCTTCCCAGCTTTCAAGAACAGGCAGACTTGAATCAGAAAACTAAATTTATGGCATTTTACTGGGACATACCCAATTTTTACTATTTTTTGTGCTTTTGGCCTTCTTTCAGTTAGTGACAGAAATGGGTGTGAAACCAGTGCTGGACAGCTAAACATTTCTGAAAAGTAAACAAAATTCTTAATTCAGCAAAGAGTCATTGTGTAAATCTTACAAGGTTTTCCTACAGAAAATAACAGCTGAAATAAAAAAATATTGAAATTCAGGCGAAAAAAACAGCCATTTCTCTCGTTTTACTCTGCAACTTTTTCCTGCGATGTCAGATTTTCAAACGCAATACCTTGTTACGTCTGATGGAATCTTCTGGTTGCTGGGATATATAGGGCTTGTAGGTTCATCAAGAACCCTGGGTACCCAGAGCAAATAAATGAGCTGCACCTTGCAATGGGTTTTCATTGTATATTGGGTATACAACAATTCATTTGGTGAAATATAAAGAGTGACAAATAGGTATCAAGGAAACTTTTGAATTTACAAACTGGGCACAAGATAAGGTGTTGAAAAGCAGTGGTTATTTGCACATCTCTGAATTCGGGGGTGCCCATACTAGCATGTGAATTACAGGGCATTTCCCAAATACACTTCTTTATTACACACTGTCTTACATTTGGAAGGAGAAAATGTTGAGAAAGACAATGGGCAGTAACACTTCTATTCTGTGTTTCCCCATGTCTCCCAATACAAATGGTACCTAACTTGTGTGGGTAGGCCTATTGCCCCAAAAAGCAACATGGACACATCAAATTTTTACATTGAAATCTGACGCGTTTTTAGAATGTGCCTAGCTGTGGATTTTGGTCTCTAGCTTAGCCGACACCTAGGGAAACCTACCAAAGCTGTGCACTTTTTAAAACCTAGGGAAATCCAGGATGGGGTGACTTGTGGGGCTCTCACCGGGTTCTATTACCCAGAATCCTTTACAAACCTCAAAATGTGGCCAAAAAACACTCTTTCCTCACATTTCGGTGATGGAAAGTTCTGGAATCTGAGAGGAGCCACAAATTTCCCTCCACCAAGCATTCCCCCAAGCCTCCCGATAAAAATAGTATCTCACTTGTGTGGGTAGGCCTAGTGCCCGCAACAGGAAATACCTCAAAACACAGCATGGACACATCACATTTTCCCAAAGAAAACTGAGCTGTTTTTTGCAAAGTTCCTAACTGTGGATTTTGGACTCTAGCCAACCCGCCACCTAGGGAAACCTACCAAACCTGTGTGTTTTTTTAAACTAGACACCTAGGGGAAACCAGGATGGGGTGACTTGTGGGGCTCTCACCAGGTTCTGTTACCCAGAATCCTTTGCAAACCTCAAAATTTGGCAAAAAAAACACTTTTTCCTTACATTTCGGTAATGGAAAGTTCTGGAATCTGAGGAGAGCCACAAACTTCCTTCTACCCAGCATTCCCCCAGGTCTTCCCAAAAAAATGGTACCTCACTTGTGACCCCTAACGCAGGAGGGCAACCTACAGGGTTTAGAGTAGAGTCCTTCCCCGTATACACTCTCAAGCTGTACACATAGCCAGAAGAGCTCTCATATACCATGTACAGCTTTATGCCATAGCGAGCTCTTTTGCTCGCAATGTACTGTCTGAACTGCAGCCGTCCTTTGTACAGGATCAAGGACTAATCGATTGCTATATTCTTTCCAGGAGTATAGATCTCTGGAAACCTGGCAGACAAATGTTCCACAACAGTCCAAATTTTGAACAACCTGTCATGGTCTGGATGGTCCCAGGGCAATGCAGCAGAATTGTAATTGAAATGCAGCATGCGCTGCAGTAGCAAAAAACTACTCATATATGGTGCGAAGATAGTGTAGTGTAGCCATTTTTAATGTAGCTTTCTGCACGTTTGCTTAAAGTATTAGGCCTCTGTACACTTTGCCCTAGATGCATTTTATTTATCCTCGCACTGTTATTTTACAATAACCAGTTTCACGGTCTTGTTTTATTTTCTTCTATCACACTGTTTAGCTTACTTCAGCACTGCAGTTCTCAAACAATACATTCTTGCTCGCTCTGTGCTTCAGTCAAGGATACAGGTGGTCATTCTGACCGCGGCGGTCGGCGCCCGCCAAGCGGTTCCCGCCGAAAGACTGCGGCGGCCATTCTGGCTTTCCCGCGTGGCCGGCGGGCGACCGCCAGAAGACCGCCGGCCGGCCCAGCGGGAAAGCCCCTTCAACAATGAAGCCGGCTCGGAATGGAGCCGGCGGAGTTGCAGGGGTGCGACGGGTGCAGTGGAACCCGTCGCGATTTTCACTGTCTGCAAAGCAGACAGTGAAAATCTTTGTGGGGCCCTGTTAGAGGGCCCCTGCACTGCCCATGCCAGTGGCATGGGCAGTGCAGGGGCCCCCAGGGGCCCCACGGCACCCATTCCCGCCATCCTGGTTCTGGCGGTGGACACCGCCAGAAACAGGCTGGCGGGAAGGCGGTCGGAATCCCCATGGCGGTTCTGCAAGCAGCGCCGCCATGGCGGGTACCCTGGGCCAGCGGGAAACCGGCGGGAAACCGCCGGCTCCGCTTTTCTGACCGCGGCTTTACCGCCGCAGTCAGAATCGCCCAGGAAGCACCGCCAGCCTGTTGGCGGTGCTTCCGCCGCCCTCCGCCATGGCGGTCATGGACCGCCAGGGTCAGAATGACCCCCACAGTCTGGTACATTGCCGATAGACGGGGTAGAAGTTTAGTCTTTAGGGTTCGTAGAAAGTACACATTCTTACGTAGGGACGTTTCTTAGAACACCGGCGTGTTAGTTATAAAAACACTTTCTAGTCCTGGTACACGTAAGAGGGAGATTCCGACCAGGAACCCACAACTAGATGCTGACTGCCCTGTTGCAGATGCTGATCCAGATCACAGGCTTTTGCTCAGGTATGAGGGTTGATGTCCCCCCGGGGGAACCTGAAAGGCAGGCTTAGAGCTTCACATGCTGTGCTCAAAATATAACTTAGAGAGAGAACATAATCTAGTTGCACTATGATAGCATTATTCTTATGTTTTACTCTCCTCGTTACTATTTCAATCCTACTGTGTTGTATGGTTCTGGTTATTGCAGCTCAAGCCTTATTATCTAAAATGCAGTTGTTTTATTAAACCAATCTTTAAAACTCAAACTGCCTTTGTCATTTATATATGAGACCGCACTGTGTATGAGAGAACTGGTTGTGACCTGAGTGACCACGACTTCCCTGGGAAGCACCAAGATGTCATGTGCTTGGCTGCCCTTTGGGAGAGATAAGGCACTGCTAGTTAGCCGGAGTTCAACCCGGATTTGGGGTGACAAGGGTCCTTTGCCGTGGGTCAGACTTAGTCCCCCACACTGTGAACGATCTTGCCGCCCAAAAATCCAGTAGTCTCATTAGGATAATGAGAGCCTATGTGACATGGCGCCGCCAACGTTTGGTCTGGCTCTAATTTTCGGGTCCACCAGTTTCTCTCGGTCTCATATAATATAATGATCCCTCAGTTCCTTTAGCGGAGACATCCGTGGCACTGAGGACTTCCACCACCGCGGTATAGGTAACCCTAATTACAGCGGATGGTTGTTCAACCTTAAAAGGAAAGACCCCATCTTGGTGTGCCTTCTCTGAACTCTCTCTGTTTTTCTAATGGCGAATCCCAAGGTAATACAAATAGCTCTTAACTTGAGACAGCCACTCACAGCACATTTGCTTGCACATGGTCTTACGATCCAGGGTGGTCCAGTCACGTTTGTGGTGGCCGCCCACGCAGCCTATAGAACAGAACTTTTTTACTCCTGGGTCACATTTCCAGCAGTTGATGGGAACACAAATACATTTCACACATATACGGTTGCGAACACGCCTGGACAGTACAGGACGTACGCATACCTAGAGATACCTCTATCTTATCAAGAACATAATAATTGGCTTGATGGCGCCCTACCCCATACAACATTACCAGTAAGGTTAGGTCCACTAAGTAATGATGGTCCAACCTGGCCTTTATTGATCACATATAACCACATATACACCACATCCTGCAGTTGCAAATATGGCGGTGGCTGAAGTTCGTCGTTTATATACAGACTTAATGGCTACATATAGACGCTTAGTACAATTTGTGATGCAGACACTAAATACAAACCCAGCACGTGCTGCTCCAGCACAGAGACATGCAGTAACACCAGGAGGAGACTCCATTTTGGCTGGCACAGAAAATAAATACACTGGAGGCGGTATTTCCCCATATGGGACCTCAGGACAAACATAGAATACTAACTATGTGTTTACCCTTTGGAATGGTTCCCACAGTGGAACATTGTAATACATGGGGCACGGTGTTTGCCACGCTCTATACAACGGCACACAGTAGACAGACTTTGGCCAACCTACCGGAAGTGCTTAAACAAATTCAGGATGAGTAAGGGGCTGCCCCGGCCTTAGATTTAGGAATGCAACTGATGGGCAACTTTGCCACGGTTTCTTCAATAATCCTAAGCTATCTTAAAGGGGAAGCAGTTGCACTTGCAGTGCGTAGGCGTCTTCGTGACGTCCCTCAACAAGATCAGGAGCGGGAACTGCCAAAAATAATTGCGGAAACATATTCCACAATCGGTCGAGGGGCTAGACCACAAAAACCTCAATTTCAGGGAAAAATTAGCAAAGAAAATGCTAAACAGCAACCTGAGGGTAATAAGAAGCGCTGGGAGAAAAAACAACAGACACCTAAAAAAGAAAGGGGAGAATCTCCACGTACGGAGACCCCGCAGAATACGTATAATGTCAGAAATAGGGATAATATAAAAACGGCTGATAGATATCAATAAACTGATACACGTCAATCTCGTTCCTTTCAGGACTCATCGGAAAAGAGAAATGAGAGAGGTGGGCGGTCACAGCGGAGAACAGAGTACGTGAAACCGAGACAGAAATCACAACGCTCTTCTGAGGTTTCTGTCAAGAAGGAAGAGAAACCGATACAACCAAAACAACAGTTTAAAATGAAAAAGATGGCGGCAGTCTCAGTTAGACATGCCACTCAGGAAGAGAGTTCTCTTGAAGAACAAGACATGGGCACTAGCACTGCTAGACAGCGCGGCAGAGGTCACAATGGTTCGCCTGAATCTTCTAGAGCATCTGGAGGTGAAAGCAACTGATGACTTCATACAAGTTGAAACAGCAGATATGCGTGTCTCTGAACCCAATAGGGAGTATACTGTGACTTTACAATTGGAAGGAGACATTGAACGCACTATACACGCAATCTTTTGGGATCGTGTAGTTAAGATATATGCCATTTTGCTGGCTGAACAAGATTGGCCGCCTGATTTTGTTTGCACCTGCCCAGTTGGGGAGGAGGTTATTAAACCTTCGTTCTCGCCCCTTGTTCCAGGGGAACTCGCAGAGTCCTATTGCATCAAATGGGCTCTAGCACAAGCACCTGCCTTATATAGAAATCACGTAGGGTGGGATAGGGATTCTCCATATCATGTAATTCCGATTAAAGGCGAACCTCAGCCACAACCGCAGTATCCCATAAAACATGAAGCAAGGGCACCAGTGAGGGAAATACTTACACAACTGGAATACCAGGGGGTAATTGAACCCTGTGTCTCACCGATTAATAATCCCTTATCCACTGTAGCTAAACGGGACCATTCATATAGAATAGTCTTAGACTACAGACATTTGAACGGACATACACGTACATATGCTATACAAAACTCACATAGCGCCGCACTGATGAACAACATTGTGCGGAAAAAATATAAAATGACTTTAGACATCTCAAATGGATTCTTCTGCCAGAATATAGCACCTGACAAGCTTTAGCGCGTTAGGCTCCCAGAAAAAAATTCTGTTGTTTGCCTCAGGGGTATAAGAACAGCCCAGGACTGTTTGTGGCTCGTGTGACTGCAATTTTACACGAGTTAGACCCTGAAGCATTGTCATATGTAGATGATATATATCTCACAGATGACGAGTTGCTCCAACATTTAAGACAAGTAGCCCGCATTGTTGTAGGTTTGCCAAAATTGGTTATAAATTTAACTTCAAAAAATCTAAAATTGCCTTTCTCAGCATCATATTCCTGGGATACGAGCTGTCGAATGAAGGTAGGAGCCTAGCGCCCCAATTCTTAGAAAAGTGTGCATAATTGCAACCACCTAATACGATTAAGAAACTCCAATCATTGTTGGGCTTTCAAAATTTTGCCAGAACATACATTCCTGATTATGCTACACGCATTAAACCTTTATATGAATTAATCTGTCTTGATTTTTGAAGCAAATTCTGGACAATTGAACATACACGTACTCTTCAGGAGTTACAAGCAGATCTACTAGCCGCAAAACATTTACACACGGGACAATAAGACGCATTTGGTCATCAGGGTGATAGCTGGGGCCATTGGGGTTACGTGTGTCACATTTAATGAAGGTGAGACAGTCCTGATTGGATACAAGTTCCACTTGTATTCGGCTGCTGAACAACGATTTGCACCCACAGAGAAAATTCTCACTGCTGTGCAGATGGCTGTTATTAAAGAAAGACCTCTTGCCCAGGGAAAACACATTATTGGCGTTTCCCCTATTCTGGCCGTCGAGGCTGTTACAAAAGCTAGCGTTCCGAACGCAAAAGCACTGCATCCGCGATGGATACAATGGGCTACGTCTTTAACAGCCACTGATGTAGATTACATTTTTGACCCAAAGTTACAAACTCAGGAATTTCTGCAATATGAAGTTGAATATCCAGTTCCTGCTGACACGTTGCCTATTGATCAATATCAAGTAATCATGTACACCGATGGCTCTGCGCAACCGGCGTTTGGAACAAAACACCAATATTCAGCTGCATGTGCAGTAGTGAGCGGCCATATGGAAGTGGAGAAATTCTGTCCCCAACATACTTATACACAGACCTTAGGGGATTGTACGGCACAATTGGCTGAGCTGAAGGCTCTGCTGATGGCATTAGAACATACACATCCAACGCAGTTTACACTGATTGTTTGTGATTCATATTATTGCGTCCAGTCTTTTAATGAATACCTACATTACTGGCGCTTGAATGGGTTTAGAGATTTGAAAGGCAACACCATAAAACACAGACTACTGTGGGGGAAGGTAGCAGACCTGAAGGAGGCTCTACCCAAAGTCCATGTTGTACAAACACTTGGACACCAGCGCGTTGGAATACACGTTGCTGGGAATACTTTGGCTGATGAAGCCGCAAAGTCGGCAGTGGCAGTTGCCACTGTAGCTGCAGTGACTCGTTCGAGTACCAAACCAGACACAGAGATTCTGGCTGCCATAAAAGCTACAGTTGATGGCACACCTTATCCTAAAGGATTTCCTAATAAATACCAATACTTCATGGGAAGTATGCTGAACGCTGAGGTTAAAATTCCTAGCGTAGGCGTACGCGAAATCCCCAATAAAGTTGTAAGACCACAATTGATTAAAGCAGCGCATGAGGGAGTGGCGTCTGCACATGCTGGCGTGGCCGCCACAATTTCGCTATTACAGGCCTGTTACTGGTGGCCTGGTCTCTATAAAGAGACTAAGCAGTATGTCCTTTGTTGTGACATCTGTCAACAAATTAAAGTTTCAACAGCTATGCGCCCGCCGCAGACACCCCTCTTAATATCCAACAGACCATTCCAATGTGTGTACTTGGATCATTGTGGTCCACTAACACCGGATAGTGCATACAAATATATACTAGTCGCTGTTGATTCTTGCTCCAGATTTGTGTGGGTGTGGCCACAGCGCTCGGCTGACGCTTGGACTGTTATTAAAGATTTGCGAGTCTTTGTCGGTACGTACGCAGTTGCGGCATTCCATTCGTACCAGGGCCCTGCTTTTGCCTCAAGGGCATTCAGGGACACCACGGCTTCGTTGGGGGTCCAGCTCCAGTACTCGTCTCCATTTCATCCCGAGGGAAATTCTGTTGTGGAGCAATTAAACCGCGATTTAAAGCAATCTTTAACAGCCAGAGTCTTAGGTACGGGTCGTAGTTGGCTAACCCACCTGTATGGAGTTCAGAGAGCACTAAATAACCTGCCTACAAGGTCCCTGTGGGGTCGTATTTCATATGAGTGCCTGTTCGGAAAACAAATGTTTGTTCCGGATCTTGGTGGTCCTGGGGTGGAGGCGGCGGAAACGCCTTTTGACATAAATGATCGTGTCACTGTTTTGCAGGAATTACAGCAGTTCCGTGAAGATAACTCTTTTAAAAGTGCTGCCTCCACAGGAATTAAGGATGTGCCAGTAACACCTACCGGCTGGATTCCCAGGGTTGGGGATCTTGTACATGAAAAGGTCGTGGTGAAAAAATAATTTGTCCCTTCTTATCGAGCACCAGTCCCTGTGTTGGGGATACACGGAACAAGAACTGTTATTCTACCCCCGTTGCCAGGTGCCAAAGAAAATCACTTTGTTTCTATTGACAATGTCAAGTTACAACATGTGGCCGATTCTACACAGCAGACCAAGAGGAACGTCCAGTAGTTCCCGAATCCCTCTCACTACTGGGGAAGATGTTCCGCTTCAAATCATCTATACCAACACTGTTGCCTCTCTGAGCTTGGGGAGGGTGGATGATGATCTCGCATTAGTTCCACTAACAACCAATAACTTGGAAACCTTTGCTCACGTCACTATGACGACTGACTTAACGGATGGTGCTATCTACAGTGTACCACCGCGAGAAACACCAACTCCTCCATTGAATACGGCGAAACCTTTTGCACGAACTGCGTCTGGTTACTTTGCCAACAACGACGATGGTCTATCGGACTCGTTTGCCTCTTCGACTACTGACCTGTCAAGTCCACGTAAGCTGATGTGTT
The DNA here is from genome assembly GCF_031143425.1 of Pleurodeles waltl. Lineage (NCBI taxonomy): Eukaryota > Metazoa > Chordata > Amphibia > Caudata > Salamandridae > Pleurodeles > Pleurodeles waltl. Next base: position 846,391,851 of record NC_090440.1, on the reverse strand, counting down.
GGCTTAAAGATACGTATTTTGTTTTTCCATGGAACTATCTGTGGCTCTTATTGACTATTCTAGCATTTTTTCTTTGGATAGGGTTTGTAATTACCTTTTTTCTGTTGATACATGGTCATTTTCTTCCTGGGTGATCGGCGGTTGAACAGGTGGAGGAGGTGTTGAAGCCACATTTTTCATCACATAGGATTCGAAGAGACTTGTCCTTTGTGAACATTTCTGCAGTGCCGATTCCGGATGGGATTGTGTGGGATAAAGTAATGTTTGATATATACGGTCCCACTGAGATAATTCAAATACCGTATGTCCTAAAGTTATCTATGAATGATATAGTAATACCAGGCATTGTATCTGATGATTGGGATGTGAAGACAGTTGATTCCATGATGACTGAATTACAATATTATACTGTCTATGAAAATGAAGATGTATACCAGTTTAAAGACAATTATGTTGACATGTTTTGCTATAATTATTATGGGCACCATTTTATACATAAAGGAAGTAGTCCAAAAACGATATTTGACTATACGCAAAGGGAGCATTGCCCAACTCCCCCGCAAGGGAGTTCCAAAACGCAAATGAATGCTAAGTCATATTATTTTAGGTTAACGCCGTCTGAAGATAAACAAATGTTGTTGACTAATATTCTGTGCTTGTGGCCACATGCACCTGCTCTCTGGGTTCGGCTAACCAAATTTTGTCCCACTGCACAGACTGTGCTTGCGAAGGGACAGCACGGCTGTCATCATCGTCTCCTTCAGAATCACTGGAAGAGGTGTCGTCGAATGGGAATCAGCCAACTGAAAAATCACTCACAGATTCTGCCCCATTGTCCTCTCCCTCAGATGCTGTCTCAGTCTCTGATCCTGCCTCAGATCTATCCTCAATAACATGAGTTGGGGCTACAGCAGCAGTCATCCAATGGGACGCCATCTCTGCTACTGGCTAAACTGTCCCTCTAAAATACAGGTCTACGTAGAAGGCAGATAGAGCTACAAAATTGCTTGTGGGCGTGTGTGATGTGTCCAATAGTAAATGTAGTCACCTTACCTTCGCTTCTTCTCTGATTCGGCAGATTCTCTGAAGACACTGAAAAAAAAAAAAAGAAGACACAGTATCACTTCACCTTACCACATACTCATCAACACAGCCTTTAGCGCTGGTGGCACCCAGTGCGACAGTCATTTATGGTGCTCTGCCTTCCATGACCTCCTATTCTAATTCTCTCAGTGCCACCCAGCAAAAGTGTCCCTCATATCTCCATAGTCCCCCTCGCACATACATTTCATTGTTTTAAAGCGCAGGTAACACCTTGCTTTACTAATCCACTCAGCTAAATACATATACATGTATATCCTTTGCAGCAGGCAAATAAACCATCTGCACTACTTTATGGCATAAAAACAGCCACTAGACAGAAGACAGATCTATTTCTATCTGTCGCTCTCTCACTCTCTCTCTCACTCTCTCTCTCTATCTCTCTCCCTCCCCTCTCTCTCTCTCTCTCTCTCTCTCTCTCTATATATTTATATATACGCTAATTGGCACGTGACTGAATGATATTTAAGCACCTATGGTAACTTGCAATCACCTGTGAACAAGGCAACAATGCCGAAACGCGCCAGGAAAGTGATCTCTGCTGCCAGTATTATTGAGAAATAAACGTGTGGCTTACATGGAATCGGGGCTCCTGCACTTTGTTTGTTTTTTGGATCAATTTCACGGGATTCTCCGTTCCCGTGTTGTGGAGCCGCCCTGCAGAGTTGGAGGCCCTCTTTAACGGAGTTTGCTGTATGGACTATTTACTTAGGGGGCATGACTCGCTCGCCTCTGTTAAAGAAAGAAAAGGATTTAACCTATTATAATGTTTACAGAGGTGAGAAAGGGCGAAGTAAGAGGGATTCACCTCGTTTTCACGTTCCTGTTTCTCCACTTGTTAAAGAGACTATTCATGGCAGTGAGTATAAAGAAATACGAGTTGCTAAAATCATATATAATGGAGTGCACGTGGCCACTTTATGAACAGGAATATTTGGCACCTTTAAATATGCTATTAGAAACTGTGGTGAAATAACGCTATTAAGCAATACTGAAGACTACACCATTGTTTTAAAGACTATAAGGATGCATTATGGACATTGAAGTATTATACGCTAATTGGCACGTGACTGAATGATATTTAAGCACCTATGGTAACTTGCAATCACCTGTGAACAAGGCAACAATGCCGAAACGCGTCAGGAAAGTGATCTCTGCTGCCAGTATTATTGAGAAATAAACGTGTGGCTTACATGGAATCGGGGCTCCTGCACTTTGTTTGTTTTTTGGATATATATATATATATATATATATATATATATATATATAAAAGTTTTATATCTGTGTGGTTTCCCTGGGGGGCAGATTGTGGCTCCCGGAAAACAACACATGTTAAAATATATATGAATATATATACACACACACACACACATATATATATATATATATATATATATATAGCTATATAAAGAGAGATTCTCTACATCACTTTTTTTTTAAATACATCTGTGCTTTCCCTGGGGCCGATCGTGACAAAGCATATATGTATAAAATAAAATTCTCCCCTAGGGGTTCTGCCCAAGGGTCTGATCCCAACATTTTTTACAAAAATATTCCCTTGGGGGGGCGCGATCACCACCCCCCAGGGAAAACTATTGTGTTGAAATTACCCCCAGGGGTCAGCCCATGTAAAAAGGGCCGACCCCGCCATTTTTTATTTAAATAATTTATTTCATTATCTGGGGGGCGCGATTGCCCCCAAGAAGAACCCCAACTTATTTATTTTTATAATTATGCCCCCATGGGGAGGAGGGCCGGCCCATTTACACAGGGGCCGACCCCCACAAACAAGATCTCTGGTGTCTAGGGGCGTTTCCTGGCCATGGATCGCAGCCACGCTGCAATCCATGGCCAGGAAACGGTGCCAGGAAGGCATTGATGGAAAGGGGAGACTCTTCCCTTTCCATCAATGCCTCCCTGGCATCTGGGGAGGCTGTTTTGGGCTTTTTTTCCCCACCGGAGTAGTGAGAGGACGCTTACCTGCTCCTCTGCTGCTCCGGTGGGGAAAAATGTGACGGAGGTGCGCTGACGTCACAGAGGGGCAGGGGAGGGTCCGGGGGGAGACGCAGAAGTTCTTCTGTGTCTCCCAAGGTAGTAATAAAATAATAAATCCTCTTGTGCATTGCACCAGAGGATTTTTTAACCCCCTCCCTGGTGTTGGCCACTGGTCGTGACCCGCACCAGGGAGGTACTGTGGGCATTAGCCAGTGGCTGACGCCTGCACCAATGGTGTTAATATCTCAGTTCAACAGAGAACAACTACAACTATATAACTACATAAAACACTCAGTAGATCATGAAAATGGAATATATGAATGCAGTACTTTTGAACCTACATTGTAATATGTGAGTGGGTGAGAATGGTTTCAAACTTGATGTTGGCGTTTATTCATCTGCATATGCAGGAGGTACTCAGAACTTTTGATAGTGTGCTGTTTGGCGGGACACGTGTAATTGCATTTGGAAACATATTACAACTAACACCTGTGAAAGGACAGCCAATTTTCAACAACCTTTTGCATGACCAAAATCGAAATTGTTTGGGAAGTATAGGCAATGTCAATATTTGGTTGTGTTTCACATATGCAGACTTAACACAAAAAATAAGGCAAGTCAACAACGAAGAATATGCCAAGCTATTGAAAGACATTCACCTTGCAATTGTAACAAATGAATCAAAGATGACGCTAAGGACAAGACATACAAGTACATTATTTACTAACCCTCGTTTACCTGATGAAGTTATGCATTACTTTCTCATATACTCACAACCTGTTGTTTGTTGAATGCTAACTGTTGAAGAATGTACTCAATTAAACTCTGAAATGCTACATCTGGAAAAAGAAAGCATTGTACATCTTCCCTGTACAAATAAAGTGGAGAATCACACCTTAAACATACAAGCAAAACATTATCTACAAAATTAAAAAAGATGGAAAAATCTGTTTAATGCACAACAGGTTTGAAGAAAGATTTACAGCTATGTAAAAATAATTGTGTAATTTTACGTCAAAATGTATATGTAGAATCAGGGCTAATAAATAGAGTATTTTGATTTAAGTAGACTTTGTGACATCTAGAAATAATGAGGACATTCAATTTATTGTGGTCCAATTTTATCTCATTAAAAGAGTAAAAGCAGATCTCCTGGTGTCCAGCAAGATTTTTACTTTTGAAAGATTTATATAATCGTAGAGAACAGATTCCTCCTTTTTTTGGCTTGTGCGGTAACACTACACAAATCTAAGGACTAAGTTTATATTACGTACTGATCAACATTGGCCCAATCGTATTTAAAGACAAAATGGCATATGTTGCTTTGTTTCTTGTTAAAAAATGTAAAGGGCTGTATACTACCAATTTCAATGAGACAAGAATTAATGCAGATAGTAGTTTTGACACAAAAAACAATCGTTTGCCAAACACTTACACTCCTCATCTTGGTCAATATCCCATTTTGTTCAAACAAAAAAAAGTATTTTAAAAGAAATGTACAAACAAGCTACAATTGCAAAAAATAATTTGAACAACTTAAAAAACATAGAAAACAAAACACAAAGAAATGACAGGACATAGGGGGTCATTCTGACCTCGGCGGTAAAAGGCGCTTACTGACGGTCAGAAGACTGCCATAACACCGCCGCGGCCGCGGTAAACAGCCACGGTCATTCTGACCCGCAACTGGCAAACCGCCAAAAACCCGACATCCACAAAAGTCCGCCACACCAAAGGTCAGCGAAAAAATGGCGATGACCAAACCTCCACCGTCACGCCAACAGAAATACGCCCATGCCATTATGACCCACGAATCCACGTGGCGGTCTTTCAACCGCGGTATTCCATTGGCGGTACACACCGCTGCGGTCAAAATACACACACCCTTACAAAACAACCACATTGGACAATTTGAAATACACACACCTGATACACATACACACACCACACCCACACACTCACACCACTATAAAACACACACCCACATTACCCACAAACCCTCACTACCACAAATGCGAATCAAGGACAGAGAGAGACAGCACTGCTTAGAGTAGACCATCACACAGAGGCTAATCACAACATCACCCACACAATTACAACGCACAAAACACCATACACCACCACACACATCACACTCCACAACACATACAACATCCCTCACCTCATCCACACCACCCCATGGCACCCCAAAGACACCCCAGGTTCTCTGACGCAGAACTCAGGGTCATGGTGGAGGAAATAGTACGTGTAGAGCCCCAGCTCTTCGGGGCACAGGTGCAGCACACCACAATTGCTAGGAAGATGGAGCTATGGCAAAGGATAGTCGACAGGGTCAACGCGGTGGGACAGCATCCACGCAATCGGGAGGACATCAGGAAGAGATGGAACAATCTACGGGGGAAGGTGCGTTCCATGGTATCAAGGCACAACATTGCGGTGCAGAAGACTGGCGGCGGACCCCCACCTACTCCCCCAGAATTCACAGCATGGGAGGAGGAAGTCTTGCACATCCTGCATCCTGAGGGCCTCGCAGGAGTAGCTGGAGGAATGGACTCTGGTAAGTCAAATCTTAACTACTACTTCCCACCCCCACCCCATCTGCATGCCAGCACATACCCCCACCCTCACCCCCACCCCATCACACCAACTACTTCCAAATGTACCACCATCACAACCCACCCATCCCAACACCTAGACCTGCATGCGACCACAAAGCATGGACACCCATCACCAAAGCATGCCCACTGCACATAACCATCTCCCCCACAAGCCACACTCACAAAAGCCCCCACACGGGAATGCCTGCACTTGGGTACACGGACACCCATCCATCCCACGAAATGCTACACACAGAACCAATAACCATACCCTTATACCCCTGCAGGACCCGAACGCCACCACACCGCCACGGAGGGTACAGAGATGTCCATCCCACCCCCAGAAGAGGCCCCCAGCGATGACAGCAGCTCTGTCGACCTGGACCCAGATGACCAGCCCGGCCCATCGGGGACCTCTGGACAGTCGGTTCCCCACAGACAGCCACAGGCTACACCAGACCTAACCCCCTCTGGGAACACCAGCACAGCTCCCACCCAGCGGGCCCATGCCTCTGTCTCCAGGACACGTCAATCAGCGGTGTGTCCGCCTCTACAGGGCACCCAGGTTGACCCACCACCCCAACAACAACAGGGACCTGGGGGCAGTGGTAGTGGGCACACCGTCCAGGGGACAGAGGCCCAGGGAAACAGGGGAACTGGGAGGGCTGCTGTGCGACAGGGGGGGGACAGGCCCAGGGAACCCACTCTCCAAGAGGCCCTCACCACCATCATGGGAGCATACCACCACTCCCAGGAGACAATGGCGACGGTACTGGCCAGGTTCCAGGAGATGGAACTGAGGAACATCGGTTCCGCAATGGGGACCATCGTCCTGGCCCTTAACCAGATAGTCACCACATTGCGGGACCATGTGGCACCCCAAAGGGCCCCTGTCACTAGCCTGGACCACGAACAGCCTACCACCTCCGCCGGCGCTAATGGACAGGAGGCCCCCACACAACGACAGGCCACCAGAACTCCACCTCCTGCTGAAGAACAACCACCCCGCAAGCGGAACCTGAGATCACACAAGAAGACAGAGTAGGATTGCAAGACACCCGCCAGCATAAGATACCCCCTGATATCATCCCACTGTCCCACATTGTCACCCTGTCCAACCTTGAACTGCCCCTGCTCCATCCTTCCACAGGCATATGGACAATGCACCTGTGAAACTGAGAACTGGACTCTGCCATGGACATTACTCCACCCCGCCCATCACCGTTTTACTATCATGTACCTATATGTAGCACTTAAAATAAATCACTTATTGCACTTACAATAACAGGAGTCTGCTTGTATTTTACTATTATGTATCACACATAACGGTGCAATTATGTTCTGTTACATTGTAATGACAACATACCAATGACAACAAGCTGTAGTCCATGGGCAAACAAAGCAGAAGTCACGCAGTTGGTCAAACAGCTCTGAAAAGTGAAGGGAAAGTCACAATTCAGTTAAAAGGAAATGGGGGGAAACACAGAAAGTAGAGACGCAGGAGGCCTGAAGTAAATGTAAAATGGCGTGGGTGAATCTTACCTGTGTGCTACTGAAAATACTGTTGTATAACTGTATCCCTGTTGTCCGTGTCGTCCCCGTCGTCTTCCTCCTCTTCACTCTCCACAGGCTCCACAGCTGCTACAACACCACCATCTGGACCATCCTCCTGCAGGAAAGGCACCTGGCGTCGCAATGCAAGATTGTGAAGCATACAGCAGGCCACGATGATATGGCACACCTTCTTTGGTGAGTACATTAGGGATCCACCTGTCCTATGCAGGCACCTAAACCTGGCCTTCAGGACCCCGAAGGTCCTTTCTATTATCCTCCTAGTTCGCCCATGGGCCTCATTGTACCGTTCCTCTGCCCTGGTCCGGGGATTCCTCAGTGGGGTCAATAGCCAGGAGAGGTTGGGGTAACCAGAGTCACCTAATAACCACACACGGTGTCTCTGTAGCTGTCCATCACATAGGGGATGCTGCTATTTCGCATAACATATGCGTCATGCACTGACCCAGGGAACTTGGCATTTACATGGGAGATGTACTGGTCTGCCAAACAGACCACCTGGACATTCATAGAATGATAACTCTTTCTATTTCTGTACACCTGCTCACTGCCTTTGGGGGGTACCAAAGCCACATGGGTTCCATCAATGGCACCAATGATGTTGGGGATATGTCCAAGGGCATAGAAATCACCCTTCACTGTAGCCAAATCATCCTCCTCAGGGAAAACAATGTAGCTCCGCATGTATTTCATCAGGGCAGACAACACTCTGGACAAAACCTTAGAAAACATAGGCTGAGACATCCCTGATGACATGGCCACTGTTGTCTGAAAAGACCCACTTGCCAAAAAATGGAGTACTGACAGAACCTGCACCAGAGGGGGAATCCCTGTGGGTTGGCGGATGGGGGACATCAGGTCTGGCTCCAGCTGGGCACACAGTTCATGAATAGTGGCTCTGTCAAGTCTGTAACGAAGTATAATATGTCGTTCTTCCATTGTCGACAGGTCCACCAGCGGTCGGTACACGGGAGGATTCATCCTTCTCCTCGCAAGTCCCAGCGGACGGTGCCTAGGAAGGACAACATGGAGTACAGAGTGAAGCAAGCCACAGGTTCGTTCACACAGCTTGCACAGTAAATGAATCGCAATGCAGTGAAAGGCGTGTATGAGTGGCAATGCACGGCCTAGGCCTGTGTGACGCAGTAGAAATTAAGCCATGTGGGCCTTTGAAATGGCGGCTGCCTGACCTGTGAAGTGTGACAATGAGATGTGAGGTCAATGAGCTGGCGTGGCACACCGTGGCGGTAGGCGGTCGAAGACCGCGGTGCGAAGCCGCATTGGTTAACATTGAACCCTATGGGTATCAGGAGCCAATGACGATGTGCGCCGGCGGTCGCGGTACGCACCGCGGCGGTACGCACCGCCGCGGGCGTGACCGCCATTTTCTAGCTGCTTAATCACTCGAGACCTGATCATCCACAGGAGAGGACCTATACTGCAAGTGCTGCTGTGACCTCGGTCTGGGAGATACTATGGCGGCTGCAACTGGGGAAAGGGGAGCGAATGAGGAGTGCAACGCACGACAAATGAGAGCATGTGCCACATGGCAAGGTTGGGGAGGGGGGGCCACTCACATCTACCATGCAGAAAAGTGATGATATTTCCTTTCCCACCCTGTTCATGTCAAATATGTCAGCGCCTATCAGAAGATTGAGATTTGGCGTGCCATCGCCAAGGACGTCCGGGCCCTGGGGGTCCACAACAGACGGGGCACCCACTGCCGAAAGAGGTGGGAGGACATCCGCTGCGGGACCAGGAAGACCACCGAGTCTCTGCTGGGGATGGCCTCCCAACGTAGGAGGGGTGCCAGTCGTACCTTGACCCCCCTGATGTCCCGGATCCTGGCGGTGGCCTACCCCGATTTGGATGGGCGCGTGAGGACATCACAGCAGACACAAGGGGGTGAGTATCAGCACATCCTGCTATCTTTGCGCGCAGTGGAGGTGTCTGGGTTGGGGAGGAGGGCTGTGGCTGACTTTAGGCCAGGGCGCTTTCTGTAGGCTAGTCCCCTCCTTTAGGCATGGCCCTGTGCCCCCGCCCCCCACCTCTGTAGGGTGCCAAGTACAGCTATCCATGGTCCTGCATCACCCATGTGTGCATTTGTTGTCCATAGACCTGTAGGCCTAGTCACAAGTACTGAGTAGTGTACCCCGATTGCGCGGCGTAGTGCAGGGGGCTTCTGTGTCTGTCCTCTCCGCCAACGGTGTTGCCAATGCATGCACTCAACCTGTCTTTATTTCTCCCCCCACCCATTTTCTTTATCTTCCTATGCATGTGTGCATTAGCATCATCAGGCGGAGGAGAACTGGCATCGGAGCACGAGGGAGCTGCAACTCACATGGCCCCGGAGGGCCATGCTACAGACACCGAGTTCACCAGTGATACGGAGGGCGAGGGGAGCTCCACAACGGGGACCCGTGGAGACGTCAGCGACACCAACACGTCCTCGGAAGGGAGCTCCCTAGCGGTGGCGGCAACATCCGTGCCCACCGCCACAACAGGTACAGCCGCCACCCAGCGCACCAGCCCCGCCCTCCCAGCAGCCCCTCAGCCTTCGCTCCGTGCCCGCTCGCCCAGGAAGGCGGGCATCTCCTTCGCCCCAGGCACCTCAGGCCCTGCCCCAGTTACCCCTGCTGCCCTCAGTGAGGAGGTCATTGACCTCCTCTGGACACTCATTGTTGGGCAGTCTACCCTTTTGAATGCCATCCAGGGTGTAGAAAGGGAGGTGCATCGGAGCAATGCATACCTGGAGGGCATTCATTCGGGTCAGGCTGCCCATCAACGATCGTTCAATGCTCTGGCCTCAGCACTGACGGCAGCCATTGTCCCTGTTTCCAGCCTCCCTCTTCTAACTGCCTCCACCCAGGCCCAGTCTCCTGTTCCTCAGCCTATCCCATCCACACCATCTGACCAGCCTGCACACACCTCAACACCCAAGGGCAGCTCATCCAGACATAAGCACCACAGATCCCACAAGCATTCACCCAAGCAACATCCAGATGCAGACATGCCAACAGTCACTACCACCTCTGTGTCCCCCTCCTCCTCGTCTCCCTCCTCCCTCCCTGTGACGTCTCCACTCACACCTGCATGCACACCACCATCAGCCAGTACTTCCATCACCAGCAGACCCTCTAGTACAGTCCGCACACGTGCAGTCACCACCCCCACTGCCATTTACACGTCCCCTGTGTCCTCTCCCAGTGTGTCTGTCACCCCCTCTTCCAAAACACACAAACGCAGGCAGACACCCACCCAACAGCCATCCACCTCACAACAGCCTACGTCACAAGCACATGCACCAAAAGACAGCACACTTGACTCTCCTACAACCACATCCTCTTCCTCCACTCCCATACCCACTGCACCTACCCTTCCCATTGCTCCTAAAAAACTTTTCCTCTCCAAAAGTAACCTCTTTGCATCACCTGACCCACCCCTCCATCTGGTAAGAGTCCTAAGAGCACCTCAGCCACCACCAGCCCTGCATCGAGGGCGACCATTGTGCACGGGTATTGGAGTCCACCTTTTCCTAGTGCAGATACATCGGCCAGCAGCAAGGGGACAGCCAGCCCACCCCCTGGGAAGAGAACCCGAAAAACAAAGGGTCGGCGCGAGAAGGCTGAGACGGCTGCCACCAAGGAGCGTAGTCGTGGCCCGTCACCTGCCACAACATCAAGGGGAGGCAAGGGCCAGAGAGCTTCATCGAAGGAGGGCAAGGGCAGCAGGGCGGAGAAGTCAGCCAGCAGGCGCGCGGACCAGGAGGGCCCCACCAGCCCCATACCGGGTGTGACGGAGGACACCCACGGGCCCAGGACTCCATCACAGGAGGGGCCAGCAACCGCACGGTCGGAGGGCGACTAAGCTGGGAGTCCTGGCAAGGTCTGGCTCCCTTGAAAGACAGGAGAAGCACCGCTGAAGAGGGCCCGCCAAGACAGGCACCGCTGAACAGGGCCCCGCCGTGAAGAGCACCACTGAAGAGGGCCCCGCCGTGAAGAGCACCGCTGAACAGGGCCCCGCCGAGAAGAGCACCGCTGAACAGGGCCCCGCCGTGAAGAGCACCGCTGAAGAGGGCCCCGCCAAGACAGGCACCGCTGAACAGGGCCCTGCCGTGAAGAGCACCGCTGAACAGGGCCCGCCGTGAAGAGCACCGCTGAACAGGGCCCCGCCGTGAAGAGCACCGCTGAAGAGGGCCCCGCCGTGAAGAGCACCGCTGAAGAGGGCCCCGCCGTGAAGAGCACCGCTGAACAGGGCCCCGCCGTGAAGAGCACCGCTGAATAGGGCCCCGCCAAGACAGGCACCGCTGAACAGGGCCCCGCCGTGAAGAGCACCGCTGAACAGGGCCCCGCCAAGACAGGCACTGCTGAACAGGGCTCCGCTGTGAAGAGCACCGCTGAACAGGGCCCCGCCGTGAAGAGCACCGCTGAAGAGGGCCCCGCCAAGACAGGCACCGCTAAACAGGGCCCCACCGTGAAGAGCACCGCTGAACAGGGCCCCGCCGTGAAGAGCACCGCTGAAGAGGGCCCCGCCAAGACAGGCAACGCTGAACAGGGCCCCGCCGTGAAGAGCACCGCTGAACAGGGCCCCGCCGTGAAGAGCACCGCTGAACAGGGCCCCGCCGTCTCAAGCACCGCTCCGCTGGGCCCTTCATCTCAAGCACCGCTCCGCTGGGCCCTTCCTGTCAAGCACCGCTCCGCTGGGCCCTTCATCTCAAGCACCGCTCCGCTGGGCCCTTCATCTCAAGCACCGCTCCGCTGGGCCCTTCCTGTCAAGCACCGCTCCGCTGGGCCCTTCCTGTCAAGCACCTCTCCGCTGGGCCGTTCATCTCAAGCACCGCTCCGCTGGGCCCTTCCTGTCAAGCACCGCTCCGCTGGGCCCTTCATCTCAAGCACCGCTCCGCTGGGCCCTTCATCTCAAGCACCGCACTGCTGGGCCCTTCCTGTCAAGTACCGCTCCGCTGGGCCCTTCCTGTCAAGCACTGCTCCGCTGGGCCCTTCATCTCAAGCACCGCTCCGCTGGGCCCTTCATCTCAAGCACCGCTCCGCTGGGCCCTTCCTGTCAAGCACCGCTCCGCTGGGCCCTTCATCTCAAGCACCGCTCCGCTGGGCCCTTCCTGTCAAGCACCGCTCCGCTGGGCCCTTCATCTCAAGCACCGCTCCGCTGGGCCCCGCCGTCTCAAGCACCGCTGGCCCATTGACAGTGCCGGTTCTCTGTCGAGCTGGTGTTCACGCTGCACTCTGAGCACCCTGCCTCCTCCAATACCAGTGCAGTCGGTTATCCATCTGATGGACTGTGGCTTTGCACTCCCCAGGATAAAGCAGTGGGCAAACCACCCACTGTAGAGACTGGAGAGACTGTGGCTTTACACTCCCCAGGATGGCACAGTGGGCAATCCACCCACTGTAGAGACTTGAGAGACTGTGGCTTTGCACTCCCCAGGATGGTACAGTGGGCATGGAGGCCCCTCGTGGATCTGGCGTCGTGGACTCCTGTGGCTGAGGTGCCCCCCCTTCCCTTCCCCCTGAGGTGCCTGTAGTTTTATCATCTGATGCCCCAGCAGTGTTCTCTCCAACGGTATCTGGTCTCCTGTGTGGGGTTTGCCCATGTGTTTGTGGACATTGGCCCACGGACTATGGAACTTTAACAAAATGAGCTGGACTTATTGCCTATGTATTTAGATTTCGCACTGTTCATTTTTTTTTTTTATATTTCATATAGATGATTTTCCATGACTTCAATGAACCTATTTTATACATAAATTTTATTATCATTTTCATTATGTCTTTGCATTTTTCCGGGGGTTTGGGGGTGTCACTCTGAGTTGTTGCTCTGCATTGGTGTGTAGATAGTTGAGGGGGGTAGGGGGGGGTCGCGTATGTGTGTGCCCGTAAGCTTTCCTCCTCCCCCCTCCCCTGTGTCGTAGGTGCAGTACTCACCGTTGTCGTCTGCGCCGGCGTTCGTACTCGTGGTAGATGAGCAGGTAGACAATAGCTGGTAGGATGTTTAATTCGGGTTCCATGCTGTCCAGGTTCCTCGTGGAGTGTGTATAGGTGAGCGGTTTCCCATTCGTAGTCTGTTTCTGCCGTGTTTTTATCGGCGGGGCTCCCGCCCCGGAAAAGGTGGCGGATTGGTGAGTTGTGATAGGGTGGGCGGTACATTGTCTGCCGCCTGCCTGTTGGCGGTGACCGCTGCGCTGTTTGTCTGTCCCGCCGTGGCGGTCGGAGTGTTACAGTGGCGGGCTGTGTTGGCGGTTCCCGCCAGGGTCAGAATTCCTTTTTTTTTACCGCCTGCCTGTTGGCGGGTTGGCCGCCGCTTTAACACCGACCGCCAGGGTTGGAATCACCCCCATAATTTCCAAAATCAAAATTTAAATTTCATAAATTGCTACAACAATGTCATTTCTAGTTCTACCTACTGTCTGCCAAACAAATAATACACCAGCAAATAGATCAAAATTTCTGCAACGCCTTCGTAAATCTCCATAAAGTTTTTTTAACAGACAACCACATATGCCACTCTACACATGGCATTAGATATATAGTAGCTATGTGTAGTGCTATTCAGTTTTCTATCACTGAACAACAAGGTGCTCAATAATTCCTTATAGCTATTCTATAAATAATAGCCACTAAGACTCACCAAAGTTCTGACCTCATCGGTATAAGCTGCTCTTTGAAACATGGATGCTTCTATTGCCTACATTCAAGCTCCACTGTTACACAATTTGAAAGATTTGTATATCTACCAGTACCTAGTTGCAAATCAATTCTATAAAAGAATTTAATATGTAAAGCTGTGCAAAAAAATTAACACCAAACTGCAAATAAAAACTTTTCTCCACGCTTAATGTAACAATAATAACCAAATATCTCCTTTTGATGATTCAAAGATGTACTCACAATGACAGAAAAATAAATGCATGCATTTCTAACATTACTGCTTCTCAAAATTTTATCTGAGGACACACTTATATTACTTGTGCCATAAATTTTCATCATGGAGAGACTGACTCATACTTAGAGAATGACACGGGTTAAACAGAATGTGATGATATTATTAATTTTAAGCAGAGACTGCGCAAAATTTGCACCAGAGTTACCTTTTTCTTTCACATCAAAAGATATAAGCTACGATGTTATAATTGTTTTAAACACAAAATGGTACTTACAAGTTGTACTTACATAATTTAGTAGATATGTCACTATGTGGCCTGGCATGGTTGATGACATTTTTCAAAATCAACTTTGAATATTGGCGTCTTCTATGATTTTGCATTTATCAGATTACCTAGATAGATATATGAATAGTTGGACGAGCACAGCATCTATGAGTTTTTTTCACAATCCAACTGACTTGTTATTCCCCGGTGTTTCATGATGACTACTAGCATATGATCATTTTCAACTGGAAATGATCTAAATGAGGACATAGTTCTATAACAGAAATGTTGGAGAAGCACATAAAAACGAAAACAATAGTGTATCAACTCTCTATTATATTTATTGGATGCAATCAGACATCACTGTAGTAGTCCATTATAAACTTACCATCTTCAGCCAATGAAGGGGTGCAACCTTTCTGACAGAGCTACAGAAAAAAAAAAGTTTGTACATCAAATTTCACTAAGTTCTCTTTGTAGAAATACTTTTCAAAGGGCCTGAGAGATATGCACTTCCTGTTACATATAACTGAGAGAGTTGTAAGCTAATGAAATGCTGTTTTACAAAGTCAAAAGCACAATCAAATTCAGTTTTGCACAAGTAGGTATGTCCCCCTAAACTATGCCGCTGTACTCCACTTTGTGACACTATACAACACACCAATTCACTCCACTGTTAGACATTGTACTCAGCTGTAAAACACAACACTCCACTCTCCCACATGTCACTCGACTGTATGACATCACACTTCAGTGTACAGCACTCCACTCCACGCCTCTTAATTGTAACATACTGCACTGCACCCCAATCTGACACACCACTGCACTGTAAGCCACTCCTTGTTACAAGACTCTATTCATTCTTTTCCTCTTTACAACATTAGAAGCAAACATACTCCACTTCACCACACTGCACTTTACGATACACCATTGAATGAGACTCCATTCAATGACAGTCTACTGTACGACATTCCACTGTAGTGTATGAAACATGACTTCACTATACCCCACTCTAGTCTATGCCACTCTATGATAATGTATTTCACTGAACAAGGCTCTACGCTCCTCAATTCTACAACACTCTACTCCACTCTATTCCACAGAACGACACTCTACTCCACTCCATCACACTCCACAAACGTCTACTATATTGTCTGGCACTGTATGATCATCTAGTCCGCTCTTCGGCACTCTCACTCATTCATTCTAAAAAACTGTACTCAAATGTACGCCACTGTACGATACTCTACTACACTTTATGATGCGTTATGTTCATCCAAACTAGGAGACTGTGCTGCAGTGTATGCCACTGTCTTATGCTGTACGCCACTTTATAACTCTCTATAACACTCTACTGCACTCTATGACACTCCTCCTAATTACATGCTGCTCCACTCTGCTATAGCATACGCCATTGTACAACACAACAAATCACTCTATAACACTCTACTCAACTTTAAAACTCTCTACAACACTCTACTGTACGACACACCACTACACTCCACGGCTCTCCACCCTACTCCAGTCCACCATACGCCTCTCTGATTTCTGACATCCCACTCCACTTTATGACATGTCACTCCATTCTATGACATGCCACTCCACTGTATGCCACTGCACGTTGCTCCCCTCAACTGTAAGACACTTTAAAACACACCACTGTATATCAAGGCACTGCACTCTACAGTACTCCATTTTACAACCCTCCAGTATGACACTTTGCAGCACAATACTACAAAGTACGTCACTGTATGAGACTGTACTCACTCTATGGCATTGCACTACAATACACTTAACAACAGTAGACTAGACAACAGTCCACTTGGTGAGAATCTACTAGACAACACTCCACTGTACAGCACTGCACTACACAACTCCCCACTGTACGACAGTGCATTTCACTTTATGGATTTCCAATCTACAACAGAGTACTCCACTTTACATATAATGCAATATCACTGTAGTACTGTATTATAAACTTGCTATGTAGTATGTACCCACCATAATGCACGTTTAACTTACCTTATACTTTCCTTTTAACCGTATATTAATTACAATGTTGAAATTCTAATACTAAGCTAATATGTTTAATGTTAGCACAAACTTTTTATTGTTTGAAAATTTGGTTAGTCCTGACAATAACAGTTTTTTGCTTTTTTTCAAGAACCTTTGTGTTTTTTCTTGCAGGTCAATGTGGTCAACAAAAAAAAAATATGGACAGGATAGAGGAGGACAACAAAGGAGGCAAAAACAAAGGATGTTGGGGAGGATACTTGTGAGTTGTGACAAGCGCACAGGGTATATTAAAGCCTTTCTCTCCCACAACAAGTACTGTGTGACAGGGCAAACAGTAGGGAGCAGTATTAGCATTCTGGTCCAAAATGTGCCTATCCTGCCTCAATAAGTGGACTGGCACTCCAGTACCAGGAGCAGGTATTGATGGCACAACAGATGGAGTGGGTAGTAGAGGTCCTGCTGAGAGTGAAGACAATAAAGGTGTTGCAGTGTCAGATGATACAGCTGCTGTTGATGTTGCTGCTGCAGTCTCTTGCAACTCCTTCTCCCGTCTCCTTTCAGCCCACATCAACCTGGTAGAGGGGATAGCCTCCAGGTGCTTCCCTATCCCTGTTGTCCTAAACAAGGACTGCTCTCAATTGCCATGTGAAATAACCTTCTGACAAAGATTGTAGGTAGCCAGTTTTTTTTCTCCAGGTGGCAAGTAAAAACTGCCAGACAACAGACGCTTAGTTTTTTGGGGCACTCCACCTCCTTGTTCTCCTGCTCTTCCTCCTCCTGATGCAGGGCAGGATTTTGCTGCTCAGCCATTGTGAACTGAGAATAGCTGTGACAGCTGGGGGAAAACAAGAAGAATTTTCCTGAGAAAAATAATCCAACCTTCCCCTTTGACGCTCACAGGACCAATGATAAGAAAGCTGTTAACTTGCTCTTTCCTATAAGTGACACCATTATAAGCCAATAAAATGCTGTTTTAGAAACACAAAGTACTGCAGCACTATTGTGGTACTTACAAAAAGCAAAACAAATAATTTTAGCTCACAGAAATGGCATACAAACAAAATTTATAAGCAAACCAAAAATGCTTTTCCTATGGAAATATGGTCCTATATATATATATATATATACATATATATATATATATATATCAAAGCAACACATTGCCAGAACACTACGTATTGAAGTAATAGATTGTTTTGATTAATAAGAATCATGAGGTGCAAAAAAGAGTTGTGTGTGCAATCTGTATATGTATTTTGAAGTAAAAACAATGAGATCTCAGCAGATTCAAAGATGGCCGAAATGCTTGTGTTCAAGATTAGCGAGTTCTGTTAGTCCATTGTTTGTGTTTCCAGAGAGAGTGCAGGTGATATGGTATTTAGGTAGTGAATGGAAATGGCACTGTTATCACCTGTGAACAAGGAGCGGAGGCTCCGAAATGCATAGGGTTTATTTTTCTTGGATTTGAAATAAACACGCTGGTGTTCAAAGGGTTGTGGTACGTTGTTTTGATAACACCAATGTGTTCCGAGTGTTCTGGCAACGTGTTGCTTTGATTCATAAGGGTTTGCTACCCTGCCGTGACTCGTCGCTACTAAGAGGCCGGAACCTAGCGGTCTTTGGATGCTACATTTATTATAAAGTTCCGGCCCACACGCACATGTGAGAGATTGCAGACAGCAACCCATCAGAACCTTTAAGAAATTATGGGAAGCGTTCAAGTGGATCGATGGTGAAAACTGCGACATTCATGAATGAGACGAACAAGATTTGCAGTCTACTGTGTTGCAGTGGTGAGTGCATACGACTTTAGACGCTTCACAAACTTTTGCAGTACTGCTACTGACGGTGCATTTATAAATTATTTATTCACATTGAAGTTGCGATGGCAAGCGGAGGGGACTCTCTTAGGTCTCTGTTAGAGAAAGTCCGTGGTGGCACAGCGTGTTACTAAATTTCAAAGACCGATTGATTTGTGAGATAACATAATGGCAGCACTCAGAGAACAAAAGCGGAAAGAGGCAGCTGATAAACTATTTACATTTACAGGAGGCAAACTGAATATTTCTGAGGTGGTGGGAGGTCAAAATGAGGAACTTACTAAAAAACAATTGTGGGATTACTTATGGAAAACATCTAAACGTGAACAAGCAAAATGGTGGGAGGCTACCACACTGCAAAAATATGTGGACTGTGAATGGGTTCCACGGGGTATACGGATATTTATCTTTCCAACTATTTTTAAGCCTGACCCGGAAATGATTGAAGAATGGGTCATGAACAATCACAATTGTTCCATTGGGATGTTAAAAATACTTATTAAATATGCCAAAAAAGAAGTAGAAAAAGCAGCAGCTGAAATAGATAAAGGCATTTTAATATTGAAAGTGAAATGCAGTGCGGATGAATTTGAAAATGAAATGGACAAAATACAAACTAAATTGGATAAACTAGAGGGAGATATTATGGCTAAGAAACTGCACAAATTTCACAGAGATTAATGTGATTATGAAAGAGGCCAAATATTAACTTTCGGACAAAGGTTTGAGCATTTGAGAAGTAACATTGGAGATCTTAGTCATGGAGATCTTAGTCAGGAAGATCATTCATTAAGTTAAAAAATTCAGGGAAGACATTACCACCCCGAACCTTAGGTGAGAGAAGAAGTCATGCAGATACAATGGAAAGCAAGAACAGTGAGAGCAATGTCTCTAATCAATCGGAATCAGAAGGAGTAAACTCCCGAATTTTAAAGGAATTCAACCTGATGGCACAAGGAAGAATAAAGGCCAGAGAAGCAGAGATACTCAAGGTCACAGAGGTCGTGGAAGAGGAGGCAGAGGAGGAAACAAAGGAAATGGAGTGCGATAAAAAGACATTGGAAGCTCATGGGGATTACGCACCAGAGGACAAACAACATCGGATCAATAAATAGAACAGTGGTAAATTTATCTAATATCATTTTAACTAAAACACAAGAAGAAGTGTTATCTTTGGGACTTTCTTTTTGTCCAACAGCTCATTTTGACTATACTTCAAGGAGGATCGATTTATTTCATTTCACCAGAAAACTTAAATTAAAATACTGGCATGCCACGATATTATCTAATGTCCATGACACAGAGATTGTTAGGCGAAGACCATCTTTCCTTCAGATAGGGGACATAGAAGTATTACAAACTATGGGGCAGTTAATAGATAACAGCAGTTGGATTTATGATCCGATCATGAGTTTGGAAGAGGAAGGTTTAGAAACGGATTTGGACAGCGAACATGTTCAAACCTAAATCTGTATTTTGTCCCCAAGTAACAAATGCATCCATTGAGATATTTGAGAAATGTATGATTAGGGAATTTCAAAGGATTGAAAGAAAGAGAAAATTATGTCATCAAAATTTGAATAAGAAGTAACTTGAAGCTATAACAGCATTAAAAAAGCGTGAGAGCATAGTCATCAAACAATCTGATAAGGGTGGCAATGTGGTGATTTGGCCATTGGATAAATACCTGGAGGAAGGTTTGAGACAACTCAATGATACGAAACAATATGAAATAACTACTAGACAAAAATATTCCATAGCGAACAGGGAATATTTCGATAAATTACAAATGTGGAATGACAAGAAAATTATTGAAAAAAATGAATATTTGTTTTTAAAATGTGATTTCCCTAAGCTCCCGGTATTATATTTGCTGCCCAAATCACATAAAAACTCTGTTAATCTGCCAGGTAGACTGATTGTCTCGTCTAGAGGCAGTATGCTTGAAACACGTCAAAATAAGTTGACTTTTTTCTTCAACCTTTTGTGGAATCCTTACCCTCTTATATTAAATATACTAGTGATTTCTTGAGAAGGATCAATGGCATCTTGTGGGATGAACAATTTTTATTGCTCAGCCCAGATGTCGAGAGTTTGTATACGTGTATACCGCATGAATTAGGCATCAGAGCTAGCAAGTATTTTTTGAGAGCAAGATCAATCTCTTTTTTACAGCATACTGATATGTTACTGTAGATGATGAAGACATGTCTAACAAACAATTTCTTTATTTTTAACAAGCAAATTTACCGACAAACACAAGGGACAGCGATGGGTACTTGCTTTGCCCCTGGCTATGCAGGACTTTACCTGGGCTGGTGGGAGGAGCAGGTAGTATATAATGTCCGTCTGTTTGACGATCACGCTGTCCTCTGGGTTCGGTACATTGATGATATTTTCTGTATTTGGAATGGCAGTGAGAACGAGGCACTTGACTTTGTTATACAACTAAATGAAAATCAGTTGAATCTAAAATTTAGAGCTCATGTACATCGATCTGAAATAGAATTTTTAGATTTGAAATTGGAGGTCAGGGATATGAGATTAGTAAGTGCATTGTTTTGTAAGAAAACAGCTGGGAACAGCCTGCTTCATGCTGAAAGCTGTCATCCCACTAATCTTATATGGAGCATCCCTTATGGAGACTTACTTAGAGCTATTAAAGAAATTGTAGTGATGATAAAGATTTTTTTCTTGAAGCAAAAACTATGA
This sequence comes from Pleurodeles waltl, assembly GCF_031143425.1. NCBI lineage: Eukaryota > Metazoa > Chordata > Amphibia > Caudata > Salamandridae > Pleurodeles > Pleurodeles waltl. The sequence goes on along the minus strand of NC_090440.1, from coordinate 846,370,876 downwards.
GTAATAGATTCTGTGATAGAGGTTATCCCCAGAACCTCTTTGAAAACACATATAAGAAACTGCTGTTGATGGACCGTGAAAAATTACTAATCTCCCGGTTTAAAGATAATGTTGAGGAAAGTCCACCTGTAAGACTTATTACAACCTTTCATGATCAAGCATGGAAATTAAGACGTAGTTTGAATAAATTTTGGAACATATTAAGAACGGAGGAGCATTTAGTAGAGGTTATTGGGCAAAGGCCCCAGGTCACCTTTAGGAGATGCACCTCTCTTAAAGATAAGTTTTGCACAAATTTATTGGACTCTGAAAGAAGCTGTAGACAGACATCAATACAAGGTTTTTATATCTGTGGATCTTGTAATGCATGTAGAGGCAGCAATAGCTGCAAACAAATACAGTTATCTCAACAAACTCGACATTTCATAATTAGAAAACATTTGAACTGTAGCACAAAATTTTGCATTTATGCTTTGAGGTGTCCATGTGACAAGTGTTACATTGGTAGCACAATCCATAAGGCAAAGAAACGTGTGCTGGAGCATATGAGAGCTATAACCAGGGAGGATAAAACATACCCAATTGCAAAACATTTTACCCAGTATCATGAAAAGAATATTAACTTATTGAAATTCTGTGTGCTAGATAATATTCCCATCCGTGTGGGAGGTGGAAACAGAGAACAAGAACTCAGGAGATTGGAGTCAAAATTCATCATTAAGTATAGAACAATTAATCCGGGAAGATTTAATCTCGATGAAGAGCTATCAGTACATCTAGGATAATACATGACAATGAATTTATCTTAAAGTGAATAATGTTTATCAGCTAGCTCTTACACATAGTTGTTTTTGTTTTTTGAATGAAAAAATGTTTTTCTCATAGAAGCAGGTAAATATTGTAGACAATGTATTAGGCTGAGTGTACTTATTCATGTGTCAACAATTTTAAAATTTGATTCATTTTGTGTTCTTTATTCATTAGGGCGACATCGTGGCAACAGAATTAATAAGCAAAAGAGGCATTATATTGACGAACTGGCCAGGATAGCGTGAGATTTAGATTGTTTTAATCAAAAAATAAGATTTTTACTTTTCATGTATTGATTGAGAATTACATATTGTAAGTTTATATTGGGTTTAGATATTTTGTAGTAAGTGGATCTCATGAGGGTGATGCGATTTTCATTATCGCGATCACCAATGTTATAAAGCATTAGTGATATGTTTAGTTTAAAATTACGAGTATGTCTATCAAAAGTATTGAAGTAGTAGATTTTTTTGATTGATAAGAATAATGAGGTGCAACAAAGAGTTGTGTTTGTGATCTGTATATGTATTTTGAATTAAAAACAATGAGATGTCAGCAGATTCAAAGATGGCCGAAATGATGGTATTCAAGATTAGCGAGTTCTGTTAGTCCATTGTTTGTGTTTTCTGAGAGAGTGCAGGTGAAATGGTATTTAGGTAGTGAATGGAAATGGCAATGTTATCACCTGTGAACAAGGAGCGGAGGCTCAGAAACACGTAGGGTTTCTCTTTCTTGGATTTGAAATAAACACGCTGGTGTTCAAAGAGTCGGAGTACATTGTTTTGATAACGCCGATGCGTTCCGCGTGTTCTGGCAACGTGTTGCTTTGATTCATAAGGGTTCGCTACCCTGCTGTGACTCGCTGCTACTAAGAGGCCAGCACCTAGCGGTCTTTGGATGGTATATATATATATATATATATATATATATATATATAAAGAAAGTTGGCCTCTGACAAAAGCACACTCTCAGATATATCTATCTAGATATCTATGTAAATGTATGTATAGATAGATAGATAGATAGATAGATAGATAGATAGATAGATAGATAGATAGATAGATAGATGTCAAAAAACTATTTGGTCAGTTGCAATCCTTTGGCGGCACACTCAACTGCTGATGCTGGTGACGGAGGAGACCACTCTCATTGCTATTAATACCAAAAGAAGTTCACCGCACGCCACAAAGTCCAAAATATACATTGATTTATTTCAATTACAACAACCACCAACGCATTTCAACTCACTTAGAGTCTTGTTCACAGTTAATGAGTCCTTCCTTAATTTCCCTTTATATATCAACTATCCGTCCCATCATCTGTAATGCATTCTGGATGTTGAATTCAAAAAGTGATTATGTAAGCTAATAATAAAAACAACATTCTTATTAAAACAAACCAACTAATTGACTTTAGCTTACAAATACTTGATGAAGTATCCATCTTATTATACTCGCCAAACTCTTTTCTTGGCAACTTTGCGAACAATCCAATATTTTGATATCAATAAAAACACTTTCATTACTTGGCCGAATACATTGTTTTGTCATGTATTGAGTTAAACATGGGAAAGGAGACATAAGTGTATTAACACAAAGAATCATAACTGTTGATGGCTCAGTGTACAGCCTGCTTGCTATCATCTATTATTGTCAATTGCATTTTCTCTTTCTCTGAGTTTAGTGCTCATGCAGATTATAACTTGACTACTATTGCCTGCCTATTTGGGACTTGCACTCAAAACTTTTCAGAATGACTTGTATATGTTGTTATGTGACACATTAAAGCATATATAATCTTCTTACTATCATATTCAAAACATTAACATCTACCATGGATTACATAACATTGTATGAGTGTTTAATACATTATTGAGCATGTGGCAATACTGTATGCTGAGTGCATTTATCATCTCTATGCGACTGTTGGCCATTGATTCTTTCTAATCTACATTTCTAATCTACATAAGGCCTCATTCGATCAATGCTTGACATATGTTTTCAAGTATAATTCTCTGTCAAAGTGTTGCACTTGATTAACAACTGTGTAAGTCATAAATGAACAAACAATTCCTCATCCATGTTCAATCCATACGGTGTTTTTGTACGTAACTGAATAATGTATCTACTTTCAAGTTGCTGTAATTTGAGGATCTTATATATATATGTTTCATTGAATAAAACAAAGGTAAAAGTAATGTATAGTTAGGTGAATTTGTCAGTGACAGTATTAAGGTTTCAAACTTAAAAAGACAGAGAAATTCACCAGTTATTGTTAGCAGAGCTATCTATAACTTGCAACGCTCAATGCACTGCTTATGACCTCTTACATTACATCACAAATTACATGTACTATAACATCATTAATTACATCACTGATGACATCTCAAATGGCATCATTGATGACATCACTGATTACATCACCCAATGATTGTTTTAGTTTGTTTTATAGTTTACACAGTGTCAGGTAACAACCATATTGCTACTCTAACTAATTTTCTACAGTCCGTGTCCAGCTAATGGGTGTAAGTGTTTATAAAACACATGTGCTCCTAATGCATCATAGGTTTGTAGAGGTACTGAAAATGTTATGAATCCTTGTATTGAAGAGTAACACTGTTTGCAGGTGACTGTTGACGATTTGTGTTCCTTATTTTGCATATAGGTTTTTTGGTACTGTAGAAAAGGTTTCCAGCAGAGTAAATATTCTACATACTACATACTAAATATTGTAAGCAGACTTGAATTATTAGACAGAATCGTCTCAGCATGACAGTTTCTACTTAACACAGAAGACTGTGTCCACCAGGTATTAAGCTATGTACATGTGTTTGTTTTGCTTCAGAAGATAGGCTATCAGTAAATATTGCGTCACAGTATGAAGGCTGCAGGTAGTATAATATATAACACCTTCAGAAGTTGCTAATTTTAAGTTCATAGTGTCTTTTTTGCCAAGTGTTGAACAGTGTGTACATTGTTCTTAGTAGATACTTTTTAATACTCTGTAGTGTATTGTTCATGAGAGTTTCACTGTCTGCAAACAGACTGGTAAAGAGTAAACTCTCTGTACAGTAAATCCTGTTTACAGTATCCACTTCTCTACTCATATCAACTTTATTTGTCAATGAAGATTTGGTGACTGTCAGGAATGTGATCCAGATAAAAGCTGTCTGTAGTGGAGCATTTCTTTTGTAACAGTCATTCAGTGTTTTAGGAACCTGACTTTCTCTGAACAGTTGTATACAGATTGGACATTGTATGCAATGAGATTTCTCATACATCTGTGGTTGATTGTTAATGTAACTATGCTATCCATGAGGTGTATGGAAAAAGGGTCAATGTGGCAAAAAAACATGTTTTTTTTACACCTAACAGAGTTGTTTCTCTAATAGCATTATTGTGTGACTCATATTCTTCTGAGCTATTCTGTGCTTACTTTCACAGCTCTAATGATATATCCATTTATAGAGCAATGTGGACAAAAGAAGTTTGGATGATGTTATTAGGTATGCCATAAGTGATGTTATCAATGATGTCACTTGGGATGTCATCAATGATGTCATAAATGATGTCATAGAATATGTCATGACTGATGTAATATGTGAGGTCATAAGCAGTCCATGGTGGGGGCGCAAGTTATAGCTGGCTCCCCTAAATATAACACTGAATTTCAGTGTTTTTGTTTTAGTTTAACCTCTTCACTGCCAGGCCTTTCCCCCCTCAGGTGCCAGGCCTTTTTTTGGCTACATGGGGCTTTTCGTGCTTAGGCCTTCGTAACTTTTTGCCCACATAAGCTATGCATGCCAAATTTGCATCTTTTTTTTCCGACATCCTAGGGATTCTACTGATACCCAGAGTTAGTGGGTTTCCCTGGAGGAGACCATGAAATTAGCCAAAATACAGCAAAATTTTCATTTTTTTTAAATGGGAAAAAAAGGCTGCAGAAGAAAGCTTGTGTTTTTTTGTCCTGAAAATGGCATCAACAAATGATTTATGGTGCTAAAATCACCATCTTCCCAACTTTCAGGAACAGGCAGAGTTGAATCAAAAACACACATTTTTCAACACAATTTTGGCATTTTACTGAGACATACCCCATTTTTACTATCTTTTGTGCTTTCAGCCTCTTTCCAGTTAGTGAACGAAATGGGTGTGAAACCAAAGCTGGATCCCAGACAGCTAAACATTTCTGAAAAGTAGACAAAATTCTGAATTCAGAAAGAGGTCATTCATCTTTCAAAGTTTTCCTACAGAAAGCAACAACTAAAATTAAGAAAATATTGAAATTGAGGTGAAAAAAGAGCCATTTCTGTCCATGTTTTCTACTACAACTTTTTCCAGCTATGGCAGATGTTCTAAAGCAATATACCGTTACATCTGTTGGACTCTTCTGATTGTGGGGAATTATAGGGCTTGTAGGTTCATCAAGCACCCTAGGTACCCAGGGCCAATAAATGAGTTGCACCTTTCAGTGGGTTTTCATTGTATGCAGGGTATACAGCAATTCATTTGGTGAAATATAAAGAGTGAAAAATAGGTATCAAGGAAACCTTTGGATTTCCAAAATGTGCACAAGATAAGGTGCTGAGAAGCAGTTGTTATTTGCACATCTCTGAATTCCGGTGTCCCCATACTAGCACGTGAATAACAGACGTCTTTTTTACACACTGTCTTACATTTAGAATAAAAAATGTAGAGACTGGGGGCAATAACATTTGTTCTGCTATTCTCTGTTCCCCCAAGTCTCCTGATAAAAATGGTACCTCACTTGTGTGGGTAGGCATAATGCCCGCGACAGGAAACACAACATAAACACATAACATTTTTACATTGAAATCTAATGTGCTTTTTAGAAAGTGCCTAGCTGTGTAGTTTGGCATCTAGCTCAGCTGACACATAGGAAATCCTACCAAACCTGTGCATTGTTTTAAACTAGACACCTAGGGGAATCCAGGATGGAGTGACGTGTGGGGCTCTCACCAGGTTCTGTTACCCAGAATTCTTTGCAAACCTCAAAATTTGGCAAAAAAAACCCCTTTTTCCTCACATTTCAGTGATAGAAAGTTCTGTAATCTGAGAGGAGCTGCAAATTTCCTTCCACCCAGCATTCCTCCAAGTCTCCCGATAAACATGGTACCTCACTTGTGTGGGTAGGCCTAGTGCCCACAACAGGAAATGCCCCAAAACACAACGTGGACACATCAAAATTATCAAATACAATACTACCTGTTTTTGAAGGGCGGCACCTGCTTTTTTGGTCCTGGGCTCAGCAGCCATATAGGGAAACCTATCAAACCCAGACATTTCTGAAAACTAGACACCCGAGGGACTCCAGGTAGGTGTGACTTGCGTGGATCCCCCCCAGTGTTTTCTTATCCAGAATCCTCAGCAAACCTCAAATTTAGCTAAAAAATCTCATTTTTCCTACATTTCTATGCAGGATCACCTCACCGGCACAAATTTCCTACCATCCAATGTTCTCCTCAGTCTCCTGATAAAAATGATACCTCACTTGTGTAGGTGGGCCAAGTGCCTGTGCTGGGTGGTAGAAGTTTTGTGGATTCCTGCAGATTCCGGAAGGTTCCATCACAAAAATGTAGGAAAAATGTATGATTTCAAGCAAAATTGGAGGTTTGCACGGCATTGTGAGTAAGAAAATGGTGCGGGTGCATGTGAAGCACACCACCCTCGACTCAGCCAGATGTTTATTTTTCAGATGTGTCTAGGTCTCGTAAATTTTTCTACATGGCAAAGTCCCAAAGTCCAAAAAGTGCAGCCTTCACCATTCCAAGTGGGACGATTTTGAGAGTTAGCCAAGCTCTCATGGCCCAAACGTAAAACCAAAACCCAAAATAATCAAATGTCCTCTTGCTTGCCATTGGGAAAAGATCTTTTAGTGTGCAGGGGGAGAGTTGAAAGACTGTTACCCCCTTCAGTTGGGGTGGGGGCATAACCATGCCCACATTGGTTGGTAGCCACCTCCCCACAATTGTTTTTTCAATTCGCTGGCATCTAGTAGGCTTTCTGCCCACCCCAGCCCCGAAGGGGAGTGCATCAGGGGTAATTGCCCCATCTGCCCACCAGTGGGCAGAACAACTTTGTCCCCATTTATTCGGGGTGGGGACATGGCCATACCCACACCCTCTTCTTTTGAAAAAAAATCTTCCCTGATGTTTGGTGGGCTTTCTGCCCCTTGCAGATGGGCCTTAAAATAAGGCGGATCGGCCCCGAAGAGGGGCATAAATGGGCAACAGTAATGTGCCCCCATGGGGAGCGACCCTTGCCCATGGGGCTGCCACCCAAACAAAACACACACACCTATCCCTGGTGTCTAAGTGGTTTCTGCCCCGGGGTCAGATTGGCCTAATAGAAATAGGCCGATCTGTCCACAAGGGGGGGGCAGAAATGGCCTAAAATAAATTTGCACCCATTTGGCGCAAAGAGAAATCCCTGGTGTCTAGTGGTTTCTTCCCCTCTTGTGGGCAGATTGGCCAAATAAAAATAGGCCGATCTGCTGCCAAGTTGGGCAGAAATGGCCTAAAATAAAATTGCACCCCACGGGAGTGACCCTTGCCTAAATGGTTGCTCCCTGTCTGTAAAATAAGAAAAACAAATCGCGGGTGCCTAGTGGTTGGCCTAAAATAAATTTGCCCCCCGGGGAGTGACTCTTGCCGAAGGGGTCATTCCCTTTGTGTGAAATTGACCTGAAAAAAAATCCCTGGTTTGCCCTAGTAAAAAAAGGCCAATCTGTCCCCCGGGGGGGGGCAGAAATGGTCTAAAATAAATTTGCCCCCCAGGGGAGCAACCCTTGCCTAAGGGGTCACTCCCTGTGCATGAAATTGACCTGAAAAAAAAAATCCCTGGTGTGCAGTGGTTTCTGCCCCCCTTGGGGGCAGATTGGCCTAATTAAAATAGGCCAATATGCCCCAAGGGGGGCAGAAAAGGCCTAATAATAATTGCCCCCCAGGGGAGGGACTCTTGCCAAAGGGGTTTCTTCACTTCATTGCTTACATTATCAAAAGAAAAATCCCTGGTGTACAGTGGGCATTTCTGAACGGAGGTCCTACTGAGTTCCTGGAACACCGAGACGGGGCAGGTGATGCCGCAAACTTCGGACAGGTCCCAACTCAATAGGACCTCCGTTACTTGGTGCTTTACCTGATGCTGCCCATCCACTAGTATGAGGAGGGTCCCTGCATTGTACTAATATTCCTTATTATAGGTTATATTTACACATAGGATTAGGTAGTTTAGGTCCTGAAGAATCGCGTTAGATCCATAGGACACCAATAGCGAGAAACATGTTGACCTTCTGGTGAATCGTACAGGGGATCCTGTGCGTACAATTCCTAACCTCAAATTGAGTGAGGAAGTGAATAATTTTTTGGGGAGCGTAGACCTTGTTCTTTTCTCTCCCCGCTCTTTGGTTTTAATCATGACAGTGGTTGGATTATTTAATAAAATTTGCCTAACCTCTAGTTATTTTTAAATAGAATTTTTCCAATCCTATACCCTATTCTTTCTAAACCGGGCATATATCTCAAAAGATCTCCGGCAAAGAGCCCCCCTTGAGGGGCCCGTCAGGCATTGCAGCGCCGGCCTGACGTGGAGCAAAGCCCGAGGATGAAGCATGTCACCTTTGGTGAGTGAGGGCTCTTGTTCCAAAATAATTAATTTTCCAGGGACCTGGCTTTCTTTCTTCTTTCTTCTCTCTTTTTCACGATCTTTTCCTTAGATCAGGACCCAATGTGGTTTTCCTGATTATACTTACGTTGTGGAACTGTGTATACCTTGTTTTTGTACATGTATTGGGAGCTCTATACACAGGACCAGGATTTTTCTATCCAAATCTCCCTTTTTCCAAACCCCTCTTTTAGTTGGTTTTTGATATAAAATTACTTTAACCTTTGAGTTTTCCACTGAAATTCTATGTTTTTTTAAATAGATCTTTTTATTTAGCATAGCTATAATGTTACTTTACCCTTTGTTTTTTTCAGTGAATTTCTACTCGTTTTTCTAATGTAAAGTAATATTTTATCATCATACGTAAAATAGGCGTTTGACCGCAGGGCCTGGCCTGTGGCCAAATTCCCAGCAGTCAGCCAACCCTCCACTATGCACAGCCTTTGCCATGTTGAGCATAAGGTTGGTGTTTGGGCCCCAGAAACCCCATATGGGATTTTATTTAAAAAAAAGGGGGAAGGGGCCACATGCCTCCTCTCCCTAAGCCTTATTAGGCCCTAGAGATCCCATCCTCTAGGGTGACACCAATAAAAAAGATGAGGGGGTAGTTTGACCCCCTCCCCAAGCCTCATTAGACCTAGGGCCATATATATTTTAAGGGGAGGAGGGCTCATGGCTCCATCCCTGAGCCTCTTTAGGCCCTAGGGGCCACACACCCCCAGGGCTGTGTTTTTATTTTGAATGGGTGGCCCCCTTCATAAGTCTATCATGACCCTGCGGAACCCATCCCCAGGACCTCTTTTATTTTAATGAGGCCGGGGCCTGGGGATCCCCCTCCTCTAGCCAGTATAGGGCCCTGGGAGCCCAACCCCAGGCCTGAAAGTTACAAAAGAGGGGAGAGGGCACATTTATTTTATTAATCAGTCCTGGGCGCAGGTTCGCCCCAGGGGCTTCAATGGCTTGGGAGAGGGAGCTTTCAGCTCCCTCACCTTCTATTAAATATATCAGACCTAGAGAATTAGGTCCTTCTGGCCTTTGAAAGTTCGGAGTGGGGAGCCGCATGGTACCCCTCCCTTTTATTGGTATTTTGGTCCAGGGGTGGTCTTCATGGGGCTTGTAATGGCTCGGGAAGGGGGGGCTATCCACCCCTCATATTTCATAAGCAATGCGGCCCTAGGAGTGGGCTCCTTGGGGCCTATAATTGAGGAATGCAGTCCCAGCCACCATATTGTTTTTCATTTTTGCCCTGAGGGGTCCCCCTCATGGAACCCATGGGGGCAATGTATTCCTACTCTGCCCTCTTACATTATTGTTTTAATTACTTCAGGACAGAGGGCTAAGGCCTTCATTATGACATTGGCGATAAGTACCACTTACCGCCTGGCTGACTGCCGTAAACAGACAGCCGCTGCAGCAGATTACTGCTACCCATATTATGACACACACATAGCAATCCGTCACTATATAGCCACACACACAAGTCCGCCAGCCCAAAGGTCAGTGATTAACTGGCGGTAGCAAAACCCACATCGTTACGCCAACAGAACTACGCCCACAGCATTATGACCCATGAATCACCGCGGTGGACATTCAATGGCCCTAAACCATTGGCGGTACATACTGCTGAGCTCTAAATACACACACACATACAAAACAACACTATATTGGACAATTTGAATAACACACACCTGACAACCATACACACACCACACACCCATTCCACTATAAAACACACACCCACATTACCCACAACCCTTTACGACTGAAAACAATTGCCACATGAGAGATAACAAGACCACAGACAAAACCACAGCCACACACCACCATCACCTATACACCATCCACGCACCTTACATCATACACCCCAACACAACACCCCACACACCGTCACCCACAGCACTCGCACCACACCCATGGCACCACAACAACACCCCAGGTTCTCAGAGGAGGAGCTAGGTCTCATGGTGGAGGAAATCATCCGGGTAGAGCCACAGCTATTCAGATCACAGGTGCAGCAGACATCCATTGCATGGAAGATGGAGCTATGGCAGAGAATCATGGACAGGGTCAACGCCATGGGACAGCACCCCAGAACAAGGGATGACATCAGGAAGAGGTGGAACGACCTATAGGGGAAGGTGCGTTCCACAGCAGCAAGACACCAACTAGCTGTACAGAGGACTGGCGGTGGACCCCGCCTCCTCCCCCACAACTAACAACATAGGAGGAGCAAGTCTTGGCAATCATGCATGCAGAGGGCCTGGCAGGAGCAGGAGGAGGACTGGACTCTGATAAGTCTAATCTCTTTTACTATCATCCCCCCACCTGCGTGCCATCACAAACCCCCACCACCATTACCCTCACTCCCATCACTCCACCACATCACACACACCCCACGATCACAACCCACCCCCCAATACCAAACCCTGCATGTAACACCAATGCATGGACCCCCATCACAGTCCTGCATGGACACCCATCACTAAAGCATGCATACTAGAGAGAATCACCTAGCCCCCCAAAAAACTACTCACACAAGGCAAGGCTGACAGGGCAATAACAACCATAGTGGGCAACACACCCATGCACAAGATGTCACACGCAGAAACCATAACACTGTATTTACATCCCCACAGGTCCCCCGCCCAACGTCACCGGAGAGGAGGTGCCAGCAACATCCAGTACCCCCCCAGAGGACACCCACAGTGATGACAGCAGCTCTGGATGCCTGGATCTGGATGACCAACCTGGCTCATCATAGACCTCCGGACAGTCGGTTACCCAGGCACAGTCCCAATACCACCACCCTCCCCCTCAGGAAACACCAGCACAGTACCCACTCTGTGGGCCCATACTTCTGTCCCCAGGACACATCAATCAGCAGTGTGTCTACCACTACAGGGACCCCAGGCCACCCCACAAACACAGGATGATCAGGGACCTGGGGTCAGTGGGCTCTCGGTTCAGGGGACAGAGGCACAGGACAACAGAGAAGCTGGGAAGACTGCTGCGCAACATGGGGAGGACAGGCCCAGGAAACCAACTCTCCAGGAATCACTCACCAAGATCCTGGGAGCATATCACCATTCCCAGGAGGCAATGGGACAGATACTGGACAAGTTGAGGGAGACCCAGAGGCTGCAGGAGGGACAGTACCTGGGGATCAGGGAAGACTTGAAGGACATCAACACCACCCTGGTCACCATTGCAGGGGTGCTGGCAGACATGGCCAACACCATGAGGGAGGAAGTGGCACACCAGTGGGCCCCTGACACTAGATAAACCAATAAACAGCCTTCCACCTCCTCTGCCGCTAGTGGACAGGAGGCCCCGCCACAGGACCAACAGGCGACCAGCACCCCTCCCCCTGCAGAAGGAGAACCACCCCGCAAACGGCCCCTGCGATCCAGGCAGAAGCCAGAGACTACTGCCAAGTCCCACTCCAGGAAATAAGACTCTCCCGAATGTCACCCTTGTGTCCACCCTGTCACCCTTTCCACCTTGAACTGCCATTGCTCCACTTCCTATGCCCCCTTGGTCAATGCACCTGTGATCCACATAGACTGGACTCTGTCATGGACATTCCTCCACCATCACCCCAGCCCAATGCACATCCCCCTCTGCTTATTGGCACTTAAATAAACACCATATGAATAAATACAAGTATGGAGTCTGTCAAATGATTGAACTATGCATTTGTTTAACAAGCTTTAAACACTGCAATACAACTGTACAGTAATGTATACATAGGAATGACCTGTAGTTGGCTGCAGTCAACAAACCAGGAGCGATAGTGGGGCACAAATATGTGAAAATAGGTATGCCAAAGGGTACAGTAAGTGGCTATAGAAGTGGGAAAATCAGCCTGCCAGTGACAATGTCAAACACAAAACTGTCAATGAAAAGTGAAGTTACAGTGTCTTACCTGTGTGTCATTGGAAGTATTGTCATATTATTGCACTTCTGTTGTCCTCATCCTCATCCTCTGCCTCTGCCTTCTCATCTTCACTGTCCATGGTGTCCACTGCTTCCACACGGCCACCTCCAGCCTCATCCTCCTGCAGAAAAGGCACCTGGCGACGTAAGGCAAGGTTGTGCAACATACAGCATGCCACGATGATCTGGCAGACCTTCTTGGGTGAGTAGTACAGGGATCCACTTGTTAGATGGAGGCAACGAAACCTGGCCTTCAGAAGGCCAAATGTACTCTTTAGGATTCTTCTTGTTCGCCCATGTGCCTCATTGTAACGTTCCTCTGCCCTTGTCCTGGCATTCCTCACAGGGGTCAGTAGCTATGAGAAGTTGGGGTAACCAGAGTCACCTGCAAATATTGAGGGACAACTGTTAGACACACACTAACCCTTAGGGCCCACACCACACCCATACACCAACACCTAATGGGTGGGAACCAGGGCTCACCTATTAGCCACACCTGGTGCCTCTGGAGTTGAGCCATCACATATGGGATGCTGCTATTCCTCAGGATAAAGGCATCATGCAGAGACCCAGGATACTTTGCATTGACATGGGAGATGTACTGGTCCGCCTGGCACACTACCTGCACATTCATGGAATGAAAGCTCTTTTGATTTCTGAACACCTGTTCATATCTCTGGGGGGTGGGGGGAACAAATGCAATATGTGTACCATCAGTAGCCCCAGTAATGTTGGGGGTATGTCCCATTGCTTACAAATCAGCTTTCACTGTGGCCAAATCCTCCACCTGGGGGAAAACGATGTAGCTGCGCATGTGTTTAATCAGGGCAGACAACACTCTGGTCAGCACTATTGAGAACAGTGGCTGTGACATTCCTGCTGCCAAGCCCACTGTCACTTGGAAGGAGCCAATTGCCAGGAAATGGAGCACAGATAGGACTTGCACAAGAGGGGGGATCCCATTGGGCTGACGGATAGCAGATATCAGGTCAGGCTCCAATTGGGCACACAGTTCTGTGATTGTGGCCCTGTCCAGTCTATAGGTGAGGATAATGTGCCTGTCCTCCATTTTTGCCAAGTCCACCAGGGGCCTGTACACGAGGGGATGTCTCCATCTCCTATTTATCCACAGCGGTTGCAATCTAGGGGGAAAAATGGTGAGCAGCTGGTCAGTATTCCATATTTACAAACACTATACTGCATTGCATGTTGTGACTGTAACAGTATATTGTTGGATAGGCCCAAATGGTGCCTATGTTTACTGTGATGCAGTTAGGTGCCATAGCCTGACCCCCCCCTGAAATGGCATCCGCCTGTCCTGTATGGAGGGACATGTGGAAATGAGGTAATTCCGCTGACGTTGTGCGCCCTTGCCGGAGGCGGGCGAGAACCGCTGTGCAACTCTTCATTGGATACCATTGGGCCCTATGGGTTACAGTGGCCAATTGTGATGTACGCCGGCGGTGACGGTACGCACCTCCGCGAACGTGACTGACATTTTCTATCTGTTCACTCACTTGCTACCTGACCTTCAACAGGAGACGACCTACACTACAAGTGCTGCTGTGACCTGTGTCCGGAAGCGACCATGGCTCGTGTTACTGAGGAAAGGGCCCCTGCCTTCACCTCTGCAGAGTTGGAGAGACTGGTGGATGGGGTCCTACCCCTGTACCGAATACTATATGGGCCTCCAGACCAACAGGTGAGTATACTGTGAGCACAATGCATGGGGCATGAATGCATGGAGTGCTGTGTGTGAGGGCCTCGTGTGGGGGGGGGGTTGGTGGAAGGGCTGCATGTATGGTGGGCAATGTCTGTGCATAAGGGGATTTGAGGGCTATGGTGGGCCATGAGTGTAACAGGCAAGTCTGACTGATACCTTTTCCTATGTGTATTTCTCTGCAGGTCAGCGCCCATCAAAAAAAAGGGTATATGGTGTGCCATCGCCAAAGACGAGCGGACCCTGGGGGTCTATGGCAGGCGGAGCACCCACTGTCGGATATGGTGGGAGGACCTGAGACGCTGGGCACGGAAGATGGCGGAGGCCCAGCTGAGGATGGCCTCCCAACGAGGAAGGGGTGCTCGTTGAACCCTGACCCCCCTGATGGCCTGCATACTGGCAGTGGCCTATCCTTAGCTGGATGGGTGCTTGGGGGCATCACAACAGCCACAAGGGGGTGAGTACAGTGACCCAATATACTACTTGCACGTGGTGGGGTGGCATCCGGGTGGGGGGGGTGGGCCTGTGGGTGCCCCTAGGCCAGGCCGGACATTGCAGGGTAGGTCCCATGTTGTGCAGGGTCTGATGTAAATTTCCTCCAACCAAGGTAGTAGCCATCCACTACTGGGCAGGGGTCTGTGGGTCTCAGGTATGCTGCAATTGGCGTTAGGTATCCCTGTCCATGAGCAAGTGACTAGCATTGTGACTGTTAGTGCATTGCCTAGTGCATAGGGCTGTTCCCTGTGTGTGTGTGTCGTGTACGCCAACGGTGGTGTTGTTGCCGCCATTGACCAGGGGCATTCTTTGTATCTCCCCCCCTTTTTGTTTTGCCACCCTGTCCTTATGTGCATTAGCATCATCTGGCGGAGGAGCAGAGGCACCGGCGATGGGGAGAGCTTCATCCCACAGGGCCCAGGAGGCCGAATCCACCTACAGTGAGGGAACCAGTGGGATGGAGGGCGAGGGGAGCACCACAGCGGAGACTGGAGGGGACAGTTCTGACAGTGATACCTCCTCTGATGGAAGCTCCCTGGTGGTGGCGAACACCTCTGTGCCCACCCCAACTACAGGTACAGCCGCCACCCCCTTACCAGCACCGCCCTCACAGCAGCCCCTCAGTGTGTTTCCCGCTCACTCAGAAGGGTGGGCATCTACTTCGCCCCAGGCACCTGAGGCCCTGCCCCAGTTAGCCCTGCTGCCCTGACTGAGGAGGCTGTTGACCTCCTGCAATCCATCTCTGTTGGGCTGTCAACCATTGTGAATGCCATCCAGGGGCTGGCAGCCCATTTGCAACAAACAAATGCATTCCTGAAAGGCATTCACTTTGGTCCCTGTGTCTAGCCTCCCCCTTCCAACTTCCTCTACCCAGTCCCATTCCCCTCAACCCCAACCTATCCCAAGCACACAGGCAGACCAGCATGCACACAAGACAACACACAGGAGTGGTTCAGGCAAACACAAGCACCACACATCTTCCCACAGGCACTCACACAAACACTATACAGACTCAGACATACCAACATCCACTGCCTCCACTGTGTCCCCCTCCTCCTCATCATCCACCTCCCTCCCAGTTGCTTCTACACTCACACCTATATGCATTACACCCTCATCCACTCCCACCATCAGCATCACTGCTATCACTACAAGCCCCTCACTGGCAGTCACCACCCCCACATCCAAGCACACGTCCCCTGTGTCCTCTCCCACTGTGTCTGTGCCCCCTTCTCCCAAAGTACACAAACGCAAGCACTCAGACACCCAACAGCCATCCACCCCACAACAGCATCCAGCCCATGCACCTGCACCCAAAATCAGCAGACAGACACCTCCTACAACCACTTCCTCTTCCTCCACTCCCAAACCTTCACCCTCTCCCGACCCCAATGTCCCTAAGTAGCTTTTCCTCTCCACCGTTGACCTCATCCCTACCACTCCCCCCGTCCTTCACGTCAGGCCAGGGTGGTCAGAACCCAGGCGAGCACCTCAGCCACCCAGTCCACGGCCACAATAGTGTCGACAGCTACTGCAGGTGGGAGAGGATCCCGGGCACCAGGCAGCAACACTGAAAGGGTGCCTGCACCAGGTACTTCAAGGAAGGGCAAGGAGGCACCACCAGCAGCATCTAGGAAGGGCAAGGAGGCACCACCAGCTGCGACAGGGAAAGGCAAGGAGGCACCACCAGCAGCATCTAAGAAGGGCAGAGAGGCACCACCAGCTGCGACAGGGAAGGGCAAGGAGCAATCCCTGGCTACTGACAGGAAGGGGAAAGGGCCTGCACCAGCAGGCAGGAAGGACAGGAAGCCTGGTGCTGGGACTCATTCGGAGCCCCCACCACCAACCATGGTGGTTCAGCCATCCGAAGCTGCAAGGGAAGGGCTGGACCCTCCCCCCACCACTGCCAGCACCGCCACCAGCACCGCCACCAGCACCGCCACCAGCACCGCCACCAGCACCACTGCCAGCAGCCCCAGTGGGCAGCCGTCCAAGGATGCAGGGGATGGGCAGGAGCCTCCCCCCACCACTGCCAGCACCGCCACCAACACCACTGCCAGCAGCAGCAGCCCCAGTGGTCAGCCGTCCGAGGCTGCACTGGATGGGCTGGAGCCTCCCCCCACCACTGCCAGCACCTCCAATAGCACCACTGCCAACAGCAGCAGCCCCAGTGGGCAGCCATCAGAGGCTGCAGGGGATGGGCTGGCGCCTCCCCCCACGACTGCCAGCCCCGACACCAGCACCGCCCCTGCCACCACTGAGCAGCCGTCACTGCCGGTGGACAGTATGTAGTCCTGCCTCCATGGGCTGTTGTGCATCCTGGCCCCTACAAATCCTGTGGGTCTGACACCCAGGTGAGAGACTGGGACCTTGCACTCCCCAAGATCTGCATCACAGGGCACAATGCCTCATCCAAAACCAGTGGAGAAGCCATCCAATCACCCATTCATTTCCAGGATGAAGCACACTGGGCACAATGCCCCCTCCAGAACCAGTGGAGAAGCCATCCACTCACCCCATCCTTCCCAGGATGAAGCACACTGGGCACAATGCCCCCTCCAGAACCAGCGGAGAAGCCATCCCCTAGAGAGACTGTGGCCTTGCACTCCCCAGGACCAAGCAGTGGGCAAACCACCCACTCGAGAGACTGTGGCCTTGCACTCCCCAGGACCAAGCAGTGGGCAAACCACCCACTTGAGAGACTGTGGCCTTGCACTCCCCAGGACAGTGAACAGGGCATGTTGCCCCCTCCAGGACCAGTGGTGTTGTACCATCTTCCGGCTGAGGTGCCCCCCATTCCCTGTCTCCCTGAGGTGCCTGTGTAATTTCGACCTGATGCCCCTGCAGTGTTCTCTCTGTGTTGTTGCAGGAGTGAGGTGGGGCCTTGGCCTATGTGTTTTGGCCCTGTGGCCCACAGACATTGAGTACTGGGTAGTGTCCCTACATTTGTGAATATGTATATACGTTTGTATTTTGATGCACTTATTCATGTTATTTTATCGTATTAAACTCACTTTCCTCAAATCATTTTGTCCTTGCATTATTCCTGAGGGCTATGGGGGGGAATATGTAATGTTAGTGCATCTGTTTATGTGTATGGTGTTGGGGTGGGGGTATTGCGTGTTGCGTGTGTGTGTCACTCTCTTTTTCCTCCCCCCTCCCTTGCGTGCTAGGTGGCAGTACTCACCGTGGTTGTCTTCGCCGGCGTTGATGTTCATAATGCAGCAGAAGGTAGACGAGCATCAGAAATATGTGCAGCTCGTGCTCCATGGCATCGTGGTTGTTCCCTGAGTCTCCACAGGTGAGTCCTTTGACTTCTGTGCAGTGTTTCCGCCATGCTTTTGATGTCGTTAGTACCACCCCGGAAAAGGTGGCGGATAGGCCGGTCGTAATAATGTAGGCGGTACATTGTCTTCTGCCTGGCTGTTGGAGGTTACCGACGTGGTGCTTGTTGATTCCGCCCTGGCGGTCGTGTGTTAAAGTTGCTTTCTGTCTGAGCGGTTTCCGCCCTGGTCATAATTGTATTTTGGTTACCGCCGGCCTCTTGGCAGTATTACCGCTGCGTTGTCACCGACCGCCAGGGTTGTAATGAGGGCCTAAGCCTCAAGTCCTGTAATGGCTGCCAGAAAAATTTCTCTCGTCTTGCTGGCAGCCAAGCACAGGGCTCACTCCCACAGGAACGAACTGGCACAAGGGAAATTAAGCTCCCCGAGCCAGTCAGAGTCTCTCACAGACCCAACCGTCCAACCATCCAGGGGCCCTATTAAGTACGGGGCACACTTTATCCGTTTGTGCCAAGGCACACCTTAAAACAGGCGGGCCATGTACAAACAGGAAAAGGGCGCCCTATTAGGGTGAATGCCCTGCCCCAAGGGCAGTCTAGAACTCATGATGCCCTAGGGGGAAGCACATTCAAAGGAAATATGGAGCAGCTTCATCAAAGCCTCTCCGCATTTCACTGTGCAGGCGGAACCCATCCCCTTACAGGCAGGTGTAGTAAGTGACCCATCTGACCCATAATCTATAGAGGACATGATTAGCACTCAGGATGGACAGACATGCTGGACTCACGGTGGACAGGCCTGCACTGACTACGATAAGTAGTCTTGGTTTACTGACCTGCGTGCTTGGGAGGGACAGGTTGTCCTCACATTTTGAACACGGTACCTATATGGGAATTTCAGCTGCTCCAGTGATGTCACTTTAACATTGAAACTGGTCTCGTGTGGCGTGAGCGATTTCTTCCCAGAGAAAGGAGTAGAAATATGCGGATAAAAACGACTGATTTAATTACTGCAATTTCACTGATTACAGGCACCACGTGCTGCCATCTTGTAATTAAAGCCAAGAACATGCATCAGAGCACGATTATAAATAAGGGCTGGTGGGTTTTCATGTGATTGTCTGATGAGGTATGATTTTGGTGGGTTTGCAGAGATGAGGAAACAAGAGACTGCAAGTCGGGTACTGAAAGGTTTTTCTAGCAATGCCCTTGGTTTCTCTGGCTTTATTGAGAACAGAATATGTAAGTCAACGACGATTTGCGTTACTGGGTGTATCTGCTGTTTAATTTCTTACGTTTTTAAATTTGGTTAGTCGCAGAAATTTGACGTGCAAATTCCAAAGTATACATTGTTTTTTCCTTTTCTCCTGACCAGCATTGTTAACAGCTTTGCTGGATTACATAGCGCTCGCAGTGATTTACATTTCTACTACATGCCTGGTGACCTCAAATATTGATCAGTGTAAAGAGCCACGAGAGAGAGGGAGGATAGAGTTTTCATTTTAGAACTGCAGGTTGGGAAATTTTGAGAAAATCTGGTAAGAACAGGGTTTTGTAGGGTGACAGAAAGAGTCTCGAGTAAAATAGAGTTTTCCTTGATTTGCGGACACAATTTTGGTTGCTGATATTGCATGAGGCAATTGCACCGCAGATGGCACCCGAAAGCCAGCATATGTCCTTTGTGCAGCACCCTTTGTTTTCGCTCTAAGATCATCGACATTAGTGGTAAAGGGGTTCATCAGGGCAGGTCCAGCATCAAACTATGTTATGGTACTGCACTCAAAGCCTACATTTACTTCACCAGCAAGGTCGAAAACTTCGACACTGGCAACATTTTCGAACTAGGTTATTGCAGATGACAACAAGGAAACATCCACAGTTTCTTTCCGAATAAGAAACTCGTACATAGTATAATATGTGAGCCCACCAGTTGCTGTCTCATCTCCTCTTCACCAACCGCCCAACTGCTGTTGCCAGGAACTTGGGTTCCAAAGCGGAACATAGAACACAGATAAGAGATGGAAGATGCATTGTGGTAACATTCCAACAGACAGGTAAGTAATAACACAAGGTAAGTATTATATAAGTAAACAGTAAAAAGAGTCCCTAAAATACATATGTACAATACAACACCTTCCCTCCTTATAAAACAATAAACAAAATAACACAAAAACAAAAATACTCTTCTTGAAGATATCTTGGTTTCTTAGACAGACATCCACATCTGGTTGTGCCCTGATACCCATGTCCAACATAAGCAGAACCTTGACCTTCATTCAAAACTGAAGGAGTAGAGTCCATTTTAGACGTTGTATTGTGTATTTGTTCTGAATAATTATCCTCCCCAATGAGTAGAGAAACATTAAGAGGAAACAATATGGATTCACCTGGTATAATGGCCAATTTGACAAAAGAACAAGCAATTTTTATAACTTGAAACGAGCTAATGAATTCAAATTCCACCTTAGACTCCTTAGATTTCGTAATCTTTAGCATGACCCAAGACCTCACACACACTTTTATATTACCCAGCCAATGACCTTTGGCATAACATTTCATTTTGTTTTGAGCAACTTCAGATTTAGATTTAGGTTTGTCATAATCGATTACATCATGACCAACTGTTTCTTCTTTACTTTCAGAAGATCTGTCAGACAACCTTTTTTCAACCAAATCCGTAAGGGATTTCCTATTTTTTAACAAATGAAAAGGTGACACCCCCATGACACTGAGCAGTGATATGGCACACCCAAATCTTGCTTCTAACAAATTCCTCCCCATTGATCCCACAAATAAAGGCCATTTGTATACCTTCTTCGAGTAACTTGTGAATTCTTTCCATATCTCCATTAGATTGGGGACTATATAAAGCTATTGTTTAATGTTTAATACCCTTGACTTTCCAAAAACTCTCCATTCTGTCAGTTACACAGTGAACTGCATTATCCATAATGCGTTCTATAGGATAACCCTCTAAAACAAAAATCTTATTCAAAATGTCAATAGCAACTTATGTAAAATCTCATTGACAAAATCATAGAAGGCCCACTTGGAAAAGTAATCCGTAAGCACAATTAAATATTTAGATCTATTCAGCAGTGCTGCAATGGGTCTTGCAAAGTCGAATGCAACTTTTCTTCACACAATGTCTGAAAAAGGAGTGGTGTTTCATTCAATTTCCTGTGTTTGTTAGACAACAAACATTCCTGACAAATTTATTAACACAATTATCTACTTCGCTAATATATATGACCACCATAAAGGAACTCCTCGAAGTTTTCTTAGTAGCAAGTGATCCTAAATCACCAAGATGTGAAAAATCAATTATCATTGACCTAAATTCAAATGTTGCAACAAATTTACTAGTACGCAATAAAATGAATGCCTCACCCGTAAGCTCGGAGGAACCCTGACAGAAACAATGTGACTCCCCCATGAGATGTTTAAGTAAAGGCCAACCTTTCTGCACATGCTTCATAATTTTCAGCATTACTGTATCTTTACAACAGGCATAATTTCGCTCATCTTAACTAATGGTGCTTTGACTTACTTTAACTACATCAACACCAGCTACAACACAATCAGAACCTAGATCTTCTTCATCAGCCACAACATTCTCATCACATACAGGAAGTCTAGATACAAATCCACACAAATGTTAGAACCCTCAGGGATATACAAAATGATATTCCTGCAACCTCGACAAAATGTGTATCAATCTTGAAGATGCTCCAGATAACCTTATATCCCTAAACAAGTACAGCAAGGGCACAAAATGACTGGGTACTTCACACATAATCCTTTTTTAATAGACCACAGACATTTCAAAGGTTCCCATTCAATGAAGCTACATCTTCTCTCCATCTCAGAAAGCACTCTCAAGGCGAAAGCAATGGTATGTTCAACATTACAGACTAGCTGACACAATACAGCTCTTGAGCACTGGCATCAACTTTTATTATACATTCATGTCCATGCACATGTCTTTTATATTCAACGAAAATATCCTGTTCTTTTGTTCTCGAACAAATTTCTTGTTTTCCCTTAAAAATCTTTTGGAAGGTTCCAGATCAGTAGTATACCCTCCACAAACCTAGAATAGTAGTCTATAAAACCAATAAATCCTCTTAATTCATCCTTATTATTTGGACACAATATGTCCCTCAAAGTTCTGATGAGATCAGCATTTGTTTTACACCTTCTGACATGATACTATTTCTCAGGTATTCTACAGACTTGTTAAAAATGTACTCTTTGCCAATTTCTCCTTCCACTCACTTTCACTCACTGCACACATACCCTCCAAATCTACTGTTGCTCTAAAACAGTTATCTACATCATCTTCATCACCATCCTGACCAACACTAGCTTCTTCAAGTGTTGGAAACCTAGATAAAAAAAATCTGCCCTAACATTCTTGTTGTCTGAATGTAGTGAACCTCAAAATCATACTGCAATAACTTTGTGACTAGTCTTGAAATACGAGGTGTCAATTCCTTAGTCTTGTCTCCTGTCAAAATAGAAACAAGGGGGCTATGTTCAGTGCACAAAACAAACTTGTTCCCCCATATATACAGATGAAACTTCTCAAAGGCCCACCAACACGCCAACAATTCCTTTTCAATAACCCAAAAATATATTTCAGATCCTCTCAAAACCCTTGACGCATAACCCCAGGTGTTTTCCACACTTCCTTTCACTTGAGTCAACACCGCACCCACACCAAAAGTCCTAGCATCCACAGTTATAATACACTGCACATCTGGATCAAAAGGTTTCAAACATTTTGCTTCAACTAATTGGGACTTGACCCAATCAAATGCCTCCTGACTATCTTTTCTCCATTCAAACGCAACATTTTTCTTTAAGAAATTTGTCAAAGACTTGGTTTTAGCCACATAAACATTCCTGAAACATGAGTAAAATTGACACAACTCAATAAAATACTTCAACCCAGCCTTGTCACAACATAGTAACGCATCCATAATTGCCTTGACTAAAGCAGGTTTAGGTTCAATTCCTTGTTCAGACACAAGATGCCCCAAATATTCAATTTTATTTTTCCAAAAATTGCATTTTTCACTCCTTAGAACAACCCCCGTTCCGGCATGATCTTTAGCACTCTTCTCACAATGAGGTCATGTTCCTCCCTGGGTGCTGCGTGGATCAAGAAATCATCTTGAAAAACAGCTACACCCTTAATGTCCTTTAACATCTGAGACATTACCCTTTGAAAGGCAGCTGCTGCAGATGCTAATCCAAAAGTCATTATGCAATATTGGAAGGTACCTAAAGGTGATACAAATGCAGTAAGATGTCTTGAAGCTGGATCTAAAAAAAATGATGGTATGCTGCCACTAGATCCAATTTGGAAAACCATTTAGACTCTCCAATAGTAGCTAACATCTCTGTTTTTTGGGTAAAGAGTGCAAATCCACCCAAATATGTATGTTCAAACTGCATAGATCAACACAAACTCTGAAATCGCCATTTTTCTTCCTGGCGACCACCAAAGGAGATAACCACAGAGAGGATTCTATGGGTTCAATAATGCCTTTCTCACTCAAATCGTTCAATTCCTTTTCTAGTTTGTCTCTCACACTGCATGGTACGCTCCTGAATTTGTTTGACAGGTATGACACCCTCCTTGACTTTTATTTGATGACCAAAGTCTTTAATGGTGCCCAAGTTCTCTGAGAAAACCAAAGGCAAGTCTTCCTTTAAACTGCCTCCATAATCATGTGATTCTACCACATTTGAAACAATCCTTAATGAAACCAACCTAATATGTTTAACCCCTTTATTGCCACATACACCTTACCAAAAAGTTTCCTACCCTTGAATATAAGCACATCTTCAAAATACCCTGTTAATTCAATCTTTCTTCCCTCATAGGACACAGATGCTCTGTCTGGCGCACTGAGGAATCTGTTTCCCCAAGCTTCCTTAAATAATTCTTGGGTAATCATTGTAATCCTAGCCCCAGAATCCACTAACAAATTAACAACTTTGTCACCAATGCCAATTTCCACATATGGATCTACACACATTGTAGGATCACCACTCACTATCTGACCATCCGTAACAATCATTACCATGTCTTTGAATTCCTCTTGGATTTTATCAAAATCATTGTCAACCACCTCTGTGGCGTTGGCTACCCCATTGGTTTTTGTATACCTTCCTGAATTCTGATAGGAACCCACACTGCTTGTGCCACTCTTGGCAAAGTGCTCCATTTTGTTGCATTTCCTATATGTAACATTCCTAGCAGGTCAGCCTCTACCACTCTTAAAATGGTTTGGATTACCATACCTAAAACAAATATTATATTGCTTAAAAAATGGGTTAGAAGAAACCTTAGTCAATTTTAATGTTTTTTCATCTTGAGACTTCGCCAATCCTATACTCTCTGTCATCCTGCAATCCAATTCCTTCACCGATAACTGCACCATCTCAATGCTTTTTGCCAATCTTAATGTCTCATCAAGAGAAGGATTGCTCATGGAAAGAAGCTTTTGCTGAATGGTCTTATCCGTGAATTTTGCAATAAATTGGTCTCTCACTAACTGGTCGCTAAACGTCTGAAACTGACAGTCGGCTGCAAGCTTCCTCAATGCTGAAATAAATGTATCCACATCTTCACCAGAATTTTGTTCCCTTTTGAAAAACTTATGTCTGATTACCAGCAAAACTCGACTGACTGACAAACCTTAGTTCCAGTTGTTTGAATGTCTCAGTATACTCATCAACTTCTTCTCTATCATCCAACACCAAGGGTGGAAGATGTTTGGAAAACCATAAGAAAACTTTCTAAGCAAGTTCATCATAGTTCTAAACACAAAAGCTGCTTGAACACTTTATTGTCAATGGGTGTACACTCCTGAAGGTAAAAGAAGGAGACTGTAGTATTTAAAAATACCCAGGTAAAATGAAGCATGTGTCTTTTCCCTTTTTGTACAGTAACCACATGTACATTTCCTTTTAGAGCAGACTTCTTTTTTTGATATATTATTGATTATTATTATTATTTTCTTTAGATGAAAATAAACCAATTTACCTGGCTGAAAGCACACTGTTAACCACTTTACACAAGTGTGCTAGGAGAGTGCACGTTTTGGTTCAGTTACCATAAAAAAAAACACACGCTCAAACTCCTTGTGCCGGTTAGCAGTCTAGCTTCTTCTAAAGAGGTTCAGCCAATTATCCAATTATCTGGCTTGCCCCACATCGACGTACCTAACTGGACAGGAAATCAGTGTCTATTTCTCTGATGCTGCGTCACTTCGACAGGAAAAGGAGCTTCAAGCAACACCAATTAAGTAAGTGGGTTCGGGGCAGAAGTCCTGAACGCTCGTCGCCAATTTCCTTGTAGCAAAATGCTCACTCAAGGAGGTTGAAATTGAAATGTTTTATAGACAAATAGGACTGCTGTACCATCAGCAGTGCGCTCGGTCGCTTCCGCTCCTCCCGTCCGTCCAACTGCCTTTCCTCGCATCAACATTCTGCTCTCGAGTCTTGCGCATGATACAATGCATGAAACTCCACACAAGAGCAACACACTACAAAATCCAACCAATAATATCTCGGACATTCACTGCTACATATTTCTTATCGAATATCGTTCTCATAGAGTGTCTTGAAAGAATCCCAAAGTCTATATCTCAGTGTTGCCACACACCACTGCTTTATTATCTGTTCTCCTAAGCAATGTATTCATCCATAAGAATTTAAAAGTAGATTCAGATAACATAGTCACACAGGCAAAACGAGAATCATCCATGACTTGTAAGTCAACCAGACAAATTCACACAATACAAAATGATTCTTTTCTTACTGTCAACCATTCCTGGATCATCATCAACTCCCACAGTTAAATTGATTGTTGACATAACATTGTTAACCACCTGTTCCTCTATTTATGGAACACAAATCACTTTAACAGCACCCTCTCCACTCTTAAAAACATGTATAAAATTACCTATTTTTTTTACATTTGTTGCACTTCTTACCTTGAGCTGGACAATTCATACTATTACCAAGATGGTTATTATATCAACACCTACAACATTTACTACTACGGAGTAACACTTTGCTCTTTTACACCACTGTCTTGAACTTTCTTCAAAGCACTCACATTCATACACACTGAGCCACTAAAACCAGCTGAAAGCACCTTCACAGATTCAACTGAATGCTCAATCCTGTTAGCAATTTAACTGTTTCTTCAGTGGGATTTGTGCAACATAACAGGTGTTCCTGAACTTCTTTCAAAGACCAGTTCGAAATTGTCTGATCTCTAATATATTCATGTACTGCATTACCTATCTTACACATGTTAACCATAATCTTAAGTGCAGCCACATATTGATCAATGTTCTCTCCCCTGGATTGCTTTCTTGAGTAAAAAATGAGACATTCAAACACTACCCTGGGCTCCTCTGAAAAATGTGATGATAGTCTCCTTTCTGCTTCAGTAAACACATTCCATGTCCAAATGTCAACATAGGCATTTCTAGGAGGCTGTACTTCAGGTAAGTGATCAAATATTTTCTTACTCGCAGTTCCCAGGCAATTGACAAGTAGCACTAATGTCTTGACTGGAGAACAGATCACAGCTTCAATGGCCACCAGATAATTCAAGAAGACACAAAACAAATGTTTTCGCCCAATGGAAGGTTTGCCCAGATTAGCCAAAAAATGTAGAGAATATAGAACCTTACTGCCGCCAGACATCGTTAGTTACCCCCAAATGATCTTGAAAACAATATCAGAAATAGTGACAACCCCAAAAAAAAAAAAGTATGCAATGATGACATTAGTAAATAACAGTACCTGTAAAACACATAGTCCAAAATAATTGTATCATTTTGTACAAATTTCCATTGCAGAAGAATTGTGCATGGTGCAGAAAATAAAAAATTAAACACAGCCAATCATAACATAATTATATTGTGCATGTCGATCAGCAGACGATGAATTAACAAGCTGACATTTGGTAAGCTTAATCACTGCTCCTCCTTCCAGATCCATGATGGCAGTACACATGAGACTTACGTCGGCAACGGAATGTGATGATGTGTCATGCTGGGCCTGGTTGATCGTGGCAACCCAGTGGACTGACACATAACATTGACGGGTGTCCTCTAAGAAAATGAAATTTGTCTGAGCATTACGTCATACTCCCTCCAACCCCCGAGATGGCTCCTCCATGACAGCTTCATGATTTCCCCTCAGAGATGGTTCCTCTAGGACAGCTTCCTTCTCCAATCTGCTGTTCACCACAGGAATTCATCAATGCCTACTGTGCTGTTGACGATTCAGATATGCAAAGCAGGAGTCCAGGTGCCGAGACGAGCAACTGGTGCGCTCCCTAAACGGGTGAAAATGTGAGCACCAACTCATATCCAAATTGTTGCAGTTGCAAACAAGGAAACACTTACAGCTTCTTTCTGAATAAGAAACTCTTCTTTAATCAATATATGGTACAATAAGCGAGCCCACCAGCCAACTTCTCATCTCCTCAGCACCAACCACCCAACTCCTGTTGCCAGGGACTTGGTTTCCAGAGTGGAACACAAAGCACAAATGAGAGCTGGAAGATGCAAGGTTGTAACATTCCAACGGACTGCTAAGGAATAGCACAAGGTACTGCACAATTAAACTGTTAAAAAGAGACCGTAAAACATATATGTACATTACAGCAATGGTCAGTGGCAAAGTAAATAACGTTCACCCTAGCAGACAAGAGTGCAACAATACCAAAACTTCAAGAAGTGGGGTGAGGGGAAGGTTAGTAGCTCAAGCCTGGTGGTGGGGCTACTCCTTCACAATGGGAGGGGGAGTCACCTAAGCTTTGCTGGATCCTTAAGAGTGTCGACCAGACCTACAAGCATCCAAAGCAAGATGGTACCGATTGAGTCCTGTGCCTGACGTTCATCTCTGACACATACAAAGAAAGCACGGATGCTTTATTGGAAATATGTATTTTCTTACTAAAAGCAACATAAGCTGCATAATAAATAAATGTTTCTGGGGGAACAAAAAGAAGCTTGTGCATGGATTTCCCAATGAGCACAAGAACGTGCTCCCAAAGACATAGAGAAGTAGACCTATATGAATCCCATTAAAGGTGTGGGGCATGTACTGGGTTAAAGACAATTATTGTGTGCTGTCACAAACGTAGGAAGATTCATCAAGAGCTCAAACGGTAGGGGCATTCATTTCAGATAGCAGAATACGTGGTTTCAACTCTGTTGACTTGAAAGGTGTCAAACTACTCTACCTCCTCTAGGCTGATGCACCGCGATTGACTTCAAAGGCACTTAGTTCTAACAACACTTCATCGCTTTCTTAGCAATTGTTATCTTCCACTGATTTCAATAGAATTACTCTACCAACGATGGTTCACCTCGTTTAACATCAATGCATTAACTTCAGTGTATTGTATTGTAGCATTATACTCCTAACAGGGGTTTATTTTGTTTGCTTTTAATGACGTTGAACTGTGAGAGAAGCATTGACTGGTGGGTGACAATTCCCTCTCTCCCACACCACTACTGGGACCAAGGTATGGCAGATTCACAAATGGGAAAAAGGGAAGGAAAGAGAAGTAATATGCTTTGTGGTTCACTCCCAGTGGTTTAATCTTGGTCACTTATCAAATGGTCAGATTATGTACCCTCTCTTTTACAGGAATAATTTATAAGACTGTGGCTAGCATGCCAATTTAATATCTGTGTCACAACACTGGTAGTGTAATAATTCAGTATAGACACGAGTTCAGTAGTTTTTGCAAATATTGAAAAGGCGCACACCATGACTGAACCCTCAGCTAGCAGGAATTCGCTGATGAGCAATCTATATGAAACAGTCATACAATTTACCAGGGTCTTTTTCCTTTGATGTCAGGGAAAAGGAAGAAACAAGGACATATAATTCCAGTAAAGAGGAAGCACGCTTTTAAATATCCCTGAAGAGGAAGAAAACAAAAAAACACAAGACGCAGGAATTTAATAAGGGTGTAAATTTGCTCAAAGAGGCCAAATCCATCCACTTCAGTTGTCATGCATGACGTCTAGCGTAAGATAGGTTTTGTCTCTGCATTGCTGAAGCTGACCCAGAAATATATAGAGACCCATGGCTGCCTGCCATCACCCACCGAGAAGTACTTCGGAACGCCACAAAGGAACCAAGACTGCCTTTTCTCTACTTCTCATTTACAATAGCTTCCATCAATGTCTGAATGGGTCCATCTTTCTCCAAGCTTTTGTCTATGGTACCACAGTCAACAGTGTCCTGATACAAACTACCTAGTTGGTAAAACAATGGCTCACCTCTGCTGACCTACACTACAAATCAAGGTGCACTGTTCTAAATCTAGGGCTCCTCACTACCAATTAGGGTGGGAGTCCAAGATCCCCACAAACACTAGCTTTTTAGGAACAGTAGCACTGACTCTCCATTGGGTGACATGCTTCATGGTCAGGCGATACTCCTCGTCAACTCGGCACTGTAATACCTGATGGGCCCTTCAAGAGGGCTCTTTGCTGTAAATCTTTTTGAAGAAATTGCCGGAGAAGAATGGGTGTGTGAGGAACTGGAAAAAGTGTGCTAAAACTGACTATAGGTGTCAAAAAGACAACCTTTGCTGCCACCTGACACCAATGTAAAGATTAAAAAGAGGAAAAAGGGAAAACTACAGATTATAATGGTCTGGTTCCCTAAAACGTGAAGACATGTATACTTATCACCTCAACTGCAGATTTCTGTATGGAAAAGACTGTGTGTGGGTGTTACCTACACTACAGAACCAATGGTCAACAGGTTTCTTGCCTGTCTAGTCACCAAGGATCTAATGGCGATTCATCAGGACCTTACATACAATACCTAGTTCTCACTAAGGGATTAAGAATACTCTGTATCAACTTCATAGATAAAACCTATTATCTCCTAGTAGGAGTGATGTCACTAGAGTGTGAGGACCCTCTTAGATTCAGGCATGGGCTCCTTTGGGATAACATGGATGCCAGCTGCTCCTCCAACAAAGTGATTTTCCTTGTGGGCACAGCGGTCTATTTTACCTACCCACTCCCCATGGACCCCGGAAGTCACCTCTGCTAACTTCAATAGTGTCACACTCCCAAAAATAGTTCACCCCCTGTGCCTTCAGTGAAATTATGCCCGTGGGCCAGTATGGCTTCCCAGTAATGGTTCAGCTACAGAATGTCAGTGCGATCAAATTAGTGTAGCACTCTATCTAAAGTGGTGTAGGTCAGTTTATACAATACCAATAATGACAAAATATCTTTTTTAGGTTTAACCTTGATCATAGGCTGTGCAATTAATAGTAAAATAATGCTGCTGCAGGCAATTTCATGATATATTAATTATCATTTCCATGCAGTAGCAAAAAAATATCCTTTCACTGGTACTGCCTGTGAAACAAAAATCCCTCTGCCAGCATTTGCATTTCCTACTAGTGATGGCAAAAATCTTTCTGTTGGCATTTCCTCTCTTTGGCCAAGTGCTTTTAGTGTAACGACTGACTGATTTCCCTCAGCTGGTATTGAGGAGCTGCCCCTAGTGCTTATGAAACAACTTTTTTCCTGAACAGACCGAGTTCACTCACTGCAGCTTGGGCCACTTGTACTCCTCGAGTCCCACTTACTTCTGTTCCATCGTGGTGCAATGGATAGGTGTAACAGCTAGCTAGAATGGGAGCTTGTGGGGCATCTGACTAACAGGAAGAGAAATTTGGGAAACTGTGCAGTTTAAAGAATATATGCATATGGCAGGAGTGGGTTACTCCATGCCATTTTCTGTAGAAACACATGGTGGCAGGTAGGGGTTATAGGTAGCAGTAGGAAATTTCAGTTTGGGAAGGCTTAGTTAGCAGAAAATTTAGTGAAGGGGCACAGGAAAATATAAGGTGCAAATGAGAAAGTAGCCGAAGCCATGCGCCTGCTTCACGAAGCAGGGCGCATGGACTTAGTTAATGTTGACAAGAGAGCCATGTCTGAGGCCTTCCTGGCACGCAGGGCCTCGCAACGTGTGGCCACTGACAAAAGTGAGTGCAAGGGGCCGCGCTGTTGCCAAACGAGCAGCCCCTCAGGGGGGCTGGCATAGGAGGGGATGTGAGAAATCCCCCAGAGGGGCATGGAGTGGCAAGAGATAGCAGCAGGTTTGCGATGCAAGTAGCAGCAGGGCAGAGTCCCCTTTTGAAAGGTAGGAGTGTGGAAAAAAAGAGATAGGCGGCCACGGATGAGAACGTGGAGGCAGCAGTAGTGAGGCAGGTGCTGGCAATGCGTCCCACAGAGGAGACAGGCAGGTCAGTTAATTCAGGTCAGGATTTGACAGCAGGTGGTGGGGGGCCCCAGATGAAGTAGCAGGGCCCTCTACGATGAGGGATTCAGGCACACAGTGGGAGGGTGGACAGGCCATGGTTTCAGTGAGAGAACAAGGGGTTGGGTTCCTGGAGGGGCCTGATAGATGTGACAGGCCCAGTGGGGTATGAAAGGGCAGCAGGGCTTGGCCTACACGTGGGAATTTTTCAGCCACAACGGCAGATAGATTTGAGTGGCTTTCAATGGGAGGGGTTGGGTTGGTCCACGATGATCAGTCAGGGCAAGCGAGGAAAGGTGGCCCAAGGGGGACAGAAGGACACAACAGCTCAGGGAGTTTTCTGGATCTGTCACAGTGGCAGGCTGCCAAACCCTTGGTACTGTAGGTGGCTGGGTTGAATTGGAGTGACGGGGAAGGGAAAATAGGGGGCATGGAGCATCTGGGTTGGCAAGATTAGGGTTTTGGGAATGTGGTACAGCAACAGGGCAGTGGCAGAAAGGTTTCAGCAGAGGACATATACAAGGACGCCAGGCTGGCGTTGGACTTCCACCCTTCATGGACGGATCACGCACAGTGGTGACTGACATTTTGGGAGTGAGGCACCAACACATTAGTCCTGCTTTTTTTTCACACGGCAACGAGTTCAGGAGGTTTCTGGAGAGCTTGGCACGGCTCATTGGCATCGAGGTGAAGAGATGGGTGGGCCCCGAATGGCTCACGAGACATCTGCGGAGGAGTCCATCACCGCTGGCAAAAATAGGGCCAGTACGTCCTAGTTGGCTCAACCAGCTGGAAGAGCTTTGGCAGCCTTCGGCTATTCCAATGCAAAGGATGGGCGCGCAAAGTCTACAGAACGGAAATGAGGGGCTTTTGCAGCCTTCCTGAATGCCAGATGTTGCACAGGTCAGCAAGCTCTTGGACAGGTACAGAGTGGCATGGATGTAGCTTCAAGTGGGGCTAGGACGGTGTACACCGTGGGTGTGTCATTGGCTGATTACGAAGAAGACAGCATTGAGGAAGGAGAAGTGCACGAAGGGGGGGGGGGTTTGTGGCATTGCGGGGGATGCTAGAGGGGTTGTAGATAACTCCTTTTTCAGTGATTTTAGCAGAAAGAGGCACAGGAAAAATCTGTGGTGGCGAGAAGGCACATGGCCAGGCAGCAAGCTTCAGTACAGGCGCTGACCTTGGAGCCAGGTGAAAGCACACAGTTTGGAAAGGTCTAAGCAACCTAAAGTTCCTCTAACGATTGAGAACTGGACAGCAGCATTTTTATTTTATTCTATCGCCTACTGCAAAAAGTTCCCTGAGCGCAATGTAACCTTGTTTACATCTATGGATGTAATTCGCAAGGCTCAGATTACGTTTGGGGGTTATGTCTTGGCTGAATATGATGAGGAGTTCAGGGAGCACCTGGCATGGGATCCAAAAGTGAAATGAGGGGATTTGGATACAGACTTGTGGCAATTTACCATGAGTCCACCTTTTCAAGGGCTTCCCACTCACAGTTGGGTAAGGGGCAATGCCAAAGCGCAGCCAGGAACAGAAGGAGCTTGCTGGAATGAAAATAAGGGCATGTGCACACACGAATATTGTAAATTCAGGCTCAAGTGCTGTAAGTGTGTGGGCAGACATGTACTCCCACACTGTTTCAGGAATTCAGGGGGCTCACAGGGGCAGCATATAGGACAATGGCAGTACAGCCCAGGTAACCAAGGAGCACAGCAACAACAGCAGTATTCACAAAACAGGGGTGGAAGAGCACAGGGACCGAGGATTAGCCGATGGAAAACTTAATTGCGTCACCTATTGGTGTGGTGCCTGAAGAAGACCAAGGGTAATTCCAGCTGATACACCATTTATTGTTGCTCGAAGGTGGGTCAGTAAATAATTTTATCTCGGATAAGTTGGCATCAGTCTCGTACTCATCTGTGGAAGTAGCAATGGCTTTCATGGTCTCAGCAGTGTGAGCAGCGCTGATGGCCAAATGTGATGTAAAATCAGCCTTTTAGTTGCTACCGGTACACGCAGCAGACTTCAAACTACTGGGTATGTGCTTTGAAGCTAAATGGTATGTGGACAAGGCTCTGCCTATAGGGTGTTTCATTTCCTGTTCATTGTTCGAATGTTTCAGCACCTTTTGTAATGGCTTTTCAAGTGGTAGTCATGGTACCCACTGGTGAAGCATTATTTGAATGCTTTTCGACGGACTGCCAGCAAACGCTGGCAAGGTTCCAAGAACTCATTGATGATGCAGGTGTTCTATTGACTCCAGAAAGACAGAGGGCCCCGGTACAGTGCTGTTATTCCTAGCCATTGAGCTTGGCTCAGTTAAGATGGAAGCAATATTGCCATAAGATAAGAGAGGTAACATGCTGGCAACATTGGGTTTGATGCTACAGAAAGAGAAAGGGAGAGTGAGAGAGGTACAGGTGCTCTTGGGACACTTGAATTTTGCATGCAGGGTGGTACGCACAAGGAGGACATTTTGCCAGCGGTTGGGTTTAGCAATATCTGGGTCTCATTTGCTGCATCACCATGTGAGACTGTCTGCTGGGGCTAAGGAAGATCTCTGGACGTTGACATTTTTCCTGGAATCTTTTAATGGAATTCTTTTGACAGGACAGGATGATTCTGAATGAGACATACAATTGTTTTTGATGCAGTGGGAGGTTTCGGTTTTGATCTCTATTGGCAAGGTTGGTGGTGCACAGAGGAATGGCCAGCGCGTGGAAGGCAGGGGCAGGAGTATTGTGTTATTGAATTGAAGCTTTTTCTGCCTGTAGTGGCAGTGACTTTGTGGGGCGTGTAATTGGCGCACAAGCAATTAGTGTTTTGGGTTGACAACATGGCAGTGATGCAAGTGGTGTACAGGTGGAGACCTGTTGTGCCTTGAAAGTGATATCATGTCTACTGTGCATGGTGCTTCAGATGTGGTATTCTGTGTGTAAGGTTGAAGATGAAGTTAACCTGTTTTCTACGTGCATGTTGTGGATGTTTTTTTGGGCTTTTAGAGTGTCTGATTTGTTGGGGAATAAAGAGGGAGAAGGTTTGTTATGGGAAGAGGTTTCCAGGGCCTGGGGCAGGTGACTCATTAGCATTCATAGATCTAAAACAGACCAAAGGGGCCAGGGTATGTTGGTAATATTGTAGACAGGACCACAGGGAGCTTTTTGTCCGGTCAGGTGAGGTGAAAAGTGCGCAGCACATGATGGGGCAACAAGCGGGGAGGGGTTTAAGTTTAAGGGGCCAGTGGGGACAAAGGTAATGGCATTTCAGCGCATCTCAGTCCTTCGCAGGGCCCTGGCAGCTTTGGGGTTAAATGCAGCTTCCTTTGGGACACAATCTTTCCGCATTGGGGCTGAGATGGGAGCGGGCAAGTGTTGCAAAAGAGAATGTAATGCGTCAGATCGTTTTCAATGCTATGTGCGCATAGATAGCGGGGAGTAGGACATGTAGGGAGTTTTGCTGGTTATATTATTCTCTATACTTTCTGTTTCAAGTATGGTTGCTGGTCCAGAAGCTGTCCGAGTAGTCATTTGGGTAGTTGGTCATTCTTTGTCATTCTTTTGACAAATTGGCAGAACAACAGGCTACACAAAGGGAGTTTGGGTCAAGTCTGGGCCTGGATCAGCGATCCTTCACTGTTACATAGCAGGGTAAAAGGGGCATGAAATAATTTGAATTGATTCCCTGTTTGAATGACATGATGGTAGAGGACAGGTCTCCAGATATTTTGGTGCTTCACTTGGGGGAGAATGATCTACCACCAATGCTCCCTCTAATTTTTTTCCACTGTGTGCAGCAGTGTAAGATCTCTGTGCGCTGCAGCCAAGGATATGTGCGCCAAGAAATTGACAATTCACGTGAGCGCAGCGCATAACTACCAAGATCTTTGGCATTTGCCGCTCCATTGCTTTGTTTTACCACTAAAGCAAAAAGGGGATATTTGTATGAACATTGCTCCATATAATAGGCCATTAAGTTAGTATGGTGACCTGATGGCACACCCCAAGGACATGACCTGTTATGTGCCACCTACACCCCAGTTAGAGAAAACAGAGATTGAACCATTGTGAAACTTTAATGAATACTCTCAGGGTGCTTCAGGGGGCCATGCACATCAAATAAAGGATGTTGTACAATTAGTTAACATTTACAATTTGATGAACACACTACTGATGAATGCCATGAAGCCCCTGCCTAGAGACAGGATGAGAAATGTTCTTACCCAACCCACACATGGACTGTAGGAGAAGCTGCATCAAAGTTTAGACAAGTCAGGTGCCAAGATTAGATGTCTGACATGTTTGTTTTTCTCGTCGGTCCTTGCCATTCTTCCAGTGCTGATAAATTCGTTCTAAGTCAACTTTCCCATTTGAGAGGTAGGCCTTTGTCCTCATGAGCATATCTAGGTGACTCTCTTCAAGTCTGTTTCTTAATTTGGACTTGATTGAGTTCATGAGGCTGAATCCTCGTTCACAGTCTGCACTTGAAGCCTGGAAAGTTGCACAGACATCAATAAGCTGAGATACAACACTATACTGTGCAGCATTCCGCAGGGTGAAATTCACCATGTCTTGAAAGGTCCTAAACAATCCGCTTTTTATATGTTCTGCCACCACGTATTTATAATCTCGGTATTGCTGAACAACAACATCAGGGGTGTCACAATCACCCAGGACCAAGACCTTCTTATACTTTTCAACAAGTCTTTGTACATTCTCAGTCCCAAAATCAAA
This sequence comes from Pleurodeles waltl, assembly GCF_031143425.1. Taxonomy (NCBI): domain Eukaryota; kingdom Metazoa; phylum Chordata; class Amphibia; order Caudata; family Salamandridae; genus Pleurodeles; species Pleurodeles waltl. The sequence goes on along the minus strand of NC_090440.1, from coordinate 846,334,867 downwards.
CTGTGGTTGTGTTGTTACTGCATGGAAATCAAAGCTTGTCCATTCCTTCAACTCATCTTCTGGGAACCTTCTTTCCATGTGCTCACAAAGGAGTTTAATGAAAGATAACATCGGCTCACTATCATACTCTCTGTCCTCACTGTACAAAGCCATCAGATCTCTTACTGTGCTGCTCCAAAAGACAGTGTTGCCCAAGTACTGTCCCTTTATTTGGCCAAGTTTTGCTCTTGCATACTGTACAGCTTCAACAGTGGTCAAAGAGCTTTTTTGAAACAACTTGCACAAAGATGCAAGTTCACCCAGAATGTCGTTCAGTGCTGCAAAGGAAATATGGTAGTTTGAGTCAGATAGTTTTTTGTAGCAATATTTAGCAATTGGGTCATTCTCCTCAACTCTTTCATGATCAAAGTATTTGAGAGCAACCTCATAGTTACGCAAGAGTGCACCAACAGCAAAATGCCTTGAAAGCCACCGCACTTCATTGAGTGGCCGAAAGGAGACCGCTTCACATTCAGTTACCAAAGCAAGTTCGTCCAGCTTGGACTTCTTTACAGGTGAGCGGGAGAACACAGTGTAGATAGTCCTCAGTAATGTTTCCATTTCCCTGATCATCGGCACTTTTTTCCAGGCATCATCAACTCCCAAATCTTCTCTGTGCGCAACACAGTGCTGCTCAACTAGATGGGGAATGGATTGTTTGAGGCGGGTAGCAACACCATTGTTCTTTCCCAGCATCACTGATGCACCATCTGATGTGAACATGACCATTTTCATAAGGTCCAGTTTATTGGCAGTGTAGAAGTCTTTTACAGCTATAGTGATAGCCTCCGCATTGCATGCACTCAGAGTTACAATTCCCCCAAACACTGTTTTGTGCTCTGTTGATGTTACAGATCGGAACTTGAAGTATAGGATGAGCATTTTTGTAACTGAAATATCTGTGCTCTCATCAATTATCAATGTGTGATACCGAGCACCGCGAAGTTCTGCCATGAAGTCAGAGCGTATCACACTGTTGATGGCCTCTAAAAACTCAAAGGCATAGTTCTTGCTCCTCCAGCTGTCTGGTATCTTCACATACAATGCAACATGATCATGGATGTCTTGAACAGATAACATTGACGTGTTCATTTTGACTGCTAGCAACACATTGTTGATGAGAATCTTTATCTCCTCAGGCTGGGATCTTTGCCGTTCAACCACTTCTAGTCTGTTTGCTCTGTCACTGGCGGTTTCCGTTAGCATGGTGCACACTCCAAAACCCAGCCTGGCAGCAGCACTTTTATTTCTCAGTGTCACCAAAGCAGATTCATGAACTTTGCTACATAGATGGCGTTTCAAGTAGTCCAGCTTCCATCCATCACTCCATTTCTTCCCAGTCGAAAAGTCTCCTGCAATCTTTGCTTCTGCACATACTTTGCAGACCAGGCCTACTTCTGGATTGTATAGAAATAGCTCTCCCAGTTGTATGCGAACCTTGCTCCGGGACTTCTGTGTCTCAGTCTCCACAATTTCTTTCAGCCATTCTTCTTTGAACACAAGACTGCATTTCTTCCTTTGTGGTGAAGCACTGCTCTCTGCAGAAGTCAATGCTTTGCGCTTGAACATTTTGGTGGTAGTCAGTCTGAGCCTTCTGTGCCGCAAAACCTGCAAAAAAAGATGGACATTATTTAAAGTGAGGAACATTACTTAAAGTTGTTTTTTATGATATTGAATGCAGTCTTCCAGACAAGACTGAGCTATCTCTTGGAAAATGTTGCAACTAGCGATAGTAGCGACTAGCGAGTAATTACCTGGGGTTTTCTCTTTGATCTCACACCTGCCTGTATATGTAACACTGTCTAAGATCCCTGCAATAGAAGAACAAAATGGTTACAGAACATGCTTGTGTTCCAGTATTTCAGATGTACTACAAGGACAAACTACTAAATAATTACCTGGTCTTTCTGCTTGTAGTCACGTCTGCCTTTTCCAACCAATGTTAGCACTGTCTGAGATGCCTGCAGCAAAAGAAAAGATGGTTAACAGTTGGTTACAACATGTTGTCATATTATAATGTGCCAGGTGACCCAGATGGGGTACCTACCAAATAATTACCTGGTCCTTATGCTTCTACACATGTCGGTCCATTCAAATCTATAACTTGCTCGCTCCGACAAACCTGTAATAGAAGCAAAGGTGTGGATTATGAACGTGATTTATGTAGAGACCCTTAATCCCACCTGGAACGCCTACAGAATTACCTGGTCTTCTTTTGTACTCACGCCTGCCCGTTCAAATCCAAATGTTGGCCGGCTGTAATTGGAAAGAAGATATTTAGCATAGGTTATAGGAGTTGCAAAAACATTATGCATGACAGTTTCAGAGCAAGTGAGTAGTTACCTTGGCTTTCAGTTTAGATGAACTCTGGTTCCATATTATCATCCATTTGGAAACCTACATCACACGTTAGACATTCGATGATGCAGCCTTTACAGGGCTCAAGTTATCTGCTTGGCCACTCGCTATGACTAATCGGATTTTTAAGGGTGAGACATTTTTAGGCCTACTGGCTCGTTCTGGCAAGCTGACAAAAGAAAAGTGTTTTGTTCATTCGGACAGTGAATGAGCAATGAAGGTGCCTTTTAAGTCTTGTTGTCTTGTCACGTTTGCTGTGGGTTCAACGACAGAAGTCCAGTGCCAGCTTATGTCTCCTTACAATTTGCTGCTTATTTTATCCTGAAGATTAATGGTTACTTTTATGCTCTGACTGCAAAGTTAGAGGATTTAATAAAGTGTGCTGTGGAGTTCAGTTTGCAAGGGGGCAAATTAGGCAGAACATTACACCATAAAAAGGACTGTAAAACTATTACTGTAGATAGCTTTTGAATGCATCAACATGTTAATACTATGTGTAAAACAGTTTTCCTGCTTTCCATTTGCTGGTTGTTTTAGGCTGTCCACTTGCAGTTTGTACCCTCCCAAAACCTTATTTGAATCAACCTTCTGAGTCCTTTCTGTAAACAGACCGGTAGATCGTGTTCTTATCGCATCACATTTGCTGTGCAATGAATGGTCTTTCAAGGTTGCTTGTTTACTTCTCTCTTTGGCTTCAAAGTGAGGATTTACACTGCCAATCTTGCTAGATAGTTGCATACAAAAGGTTTTTTTAGCACAGCAACTTTTAAAATGAACCATGCAAGTATTTTACAATACTTGCATTAGGAACACAAATGTAGCACATGGTTATTTCTGAAGTGCAGTGAAAACACTTGATCAAAACAAGGCATTATACTGGGTGAGGCAGGTTACACTTCACTGTGAAGATTAAAAAAATGGGCTAATAGACTGAAAGCATGTTGACTATTGGCGCTTCACACCACTGCACTCAAGTGCACACCACTACATGCTACACCTGTGCCAATGCTCTCTTCACCACTACATCAGTCCCAGCCACACAACTCTGCACAACTCCACTACACCCCTGCACTATACACCATTCCACTGTGCTCCACTCTAATATACTGACACTGAATTCTACAACACTGCATTGTACTCCACTTAGTTCAACACCATACTCTACAAAAGTGGTGTCACAGACTCTGGTAGATGTTGCCCAGGGAGAAAATGGTCAGCACCCTCTCGAGGAGTCACGCACCTCTGCCCAAGAACTATGGAAATGTTATTATGTTATTTGTCAGAGGGTGTCCTTGCAATAGTGCACCCAAGATGGAGCTCTTTCCAAGTTTTTGCCTGAAATTAGAGACTTATTTGGTGCAGAAGTACAGGATATACGCTAACTGTAATTTGAGAGCTTGAAGTAGCAGTTGTTCATGGGACTGGGGGTCGGTCAGGATTGGTTCGGCCAAACTCCAGAAAAAACTGCAACGCATACAGAACGCCTCCGCACGCCTCATCCTGAACATCTCTCATCACTACCACCTCACAGCCTACCCAAGAGATCGACACTGGCTCCCCATCAACAAGAAAATCACGTTCAAACTCCTCAGCCACGCTCACAAGGCACTGCAGAACACTGGACCAGAATACCTCAACAGACGGCTCTCCTTCTACACCCCGACCCGACAGCTTCCTCCGCCGACCTTGCCCTCGCCACCGTCCCACGCATCCACAGAACGACCGCCAGCGGCAGATCGTTCTCCCACCTCACCGCCAAGACGTGGAACATTCCTCCTACCCACCTGCGGCAGACACTGGACCTAGGGCTGTTCGACCAGTAGCAGCCCCCCCTCCCCTCAGCGCCTTGAGACCCTCATAGGTGAGTAATGCGCTATACAAATACTCCGATTGATTGATTGATGGGGGTTGGTAGTTTCTAGGTTCCTCCCTTTTTTCTGTGTAAACCATGGTGTTTGTTGCACATAGTTCACATGCTGTGATGTTTACATGTTTCTTTCTTTTACGGATAAAAGATGAATAAAACTTATTTGGATTAAAAATATAATGCATAACACTAGCAAACTACACTTTTGCTATAAGCCTAATTATGCGAAACTTTCAGAGGGGAAGTTACGCATATTCGCGCACACCCACGTGCTTCAACTGAGGAGCTCTGTAGGCTTTCGCATGTGTTCTTCCCCTGCCATGGATCGGGCTTAAACTGACATCCGTGCTGTAGCTAACCACGTTATAATGCCGTTTTACAGACGGCAATAAGATATGGAGCTCATTATGAGCGTGCATGTGGCACCGAGAACTCCGCCTGCTATTTGTCTCGCGCGCGCGTGCTGGCGTAGTTAAAGTATACCGCATGTCTCCCATTTCATGCGAGAGCCAGGCTTCGTGACACAGCTGAGACAGCCGCAGTCCCGGCGTGACCGCGGCGAAAGTGAGGAATCCGTCGTTTGACGTCACAGATGAAACCATTACGCAAACTGCGTGAAACCGTGCTCGGCTGCAGAATTAAGGTTACCAGAGGACACCAGTGAAGTAGCAAGGGCATCGCAAGCCCTAATGCAAGCCAGCACAAGAATTGGCAATGACGGGTGTAGTTTTGAACTAAAAGTGCCTCTTCATTGATTGATAAGCTTATGCATTCAATCACTCATCACCCTGTCACTCGTCCTTGAATTTATAGATCCGTTCATCCGCCCATACACTCTCATTAAGAGTTTCATATTACTTAAACTACTTTAACTGTGCAACAATATACCTATACCGTTGACTCGATCACACCTGATAACACTTGCCTAGGCGGTTGGGAGGGTAAAACCTAACACTACATTACAAAAGAGGGGACCTTGCGACCCCCGATTTTGAACTCGACTATCTGGATGTGCAGGCGCACTTCACATATTTCTGGCATATCTAAAAAAAAATCAAAGAAAATACACGTACCTGTTGAATGGAAGAAGCCAGCTGAGTCCGTCCTGCTCGCGAAGTGACCCTGTTTTCACGCTGCTTCAGTTTTTTAAACGCAGCGCTGACGTCCTCTCCCGCATATGCAGGCAGCGACGTAACGTTGCATAAACGTGCGCGCTTTAAAAAGCGGCCTGCGCGGTGGGGGAATGAAGGGTGCGCGCGCGCCCACGCGCGCACCTTATGGGGAACATTGTCTACCACAGGAAAAAACGTTGTTCTAATGAGGGCTATGAAAATGGACCTTAACCAGATTAAGGGCCTCATTATGAACATGGCGGTCCGTTCCGCTCTTCCGGCGGTGGTGGCAGAAACCGCCAACAGAGGAGCGGGCTGGACCGCCAAATAATGAACCAAACGAAAGTCAGGCATCCAGCGAACCCCCCCCCCCCCCGCCAGCAGAGGAGTGCCAACGACGACAGCAAAGTCCGCCCACAGGCCTTCGGAAAGGCCCAACCCGCCCATCAAATTATGAACCACCATTCCGCCACCAGTTCCGGGGCGGGAACCACTGCCACACAAAACCAGGCGGAAACGAACCAAATATAAGGAAACACTCACCGGAGTCCCACACAACGCGCAGAGGCAGACATGGATAGAGAGCTGCAGATCATGCCAGCCCTGCTCCTTGCCATATACCTCCACGACTGAGAACGCCGACGAAGACGACAACGGTAAGTACCGCAACCTTCTGAACAAGGGATGAAAGGGCACAGTCACAAACCCACCCACTCCACCCACCCTGAAAACGCCACCAACCCTTCACAGCAGCACAACCCATGCACCCCACATCAAGAGGTACTTACCCGACACAAGGCTAATCCAACATGACCATAGTACATACAAATGCCCCACACCCATAACAAATGAAACAAAAGACCAGGGTTCAACAGCATGCAACCCAAACACAGGCCACACAGAAACTTTAATATGAATCTCACTGAGCCAAACAGTCTAAACAGGGCCAATGGCCAGTCCGTATGTCAACAACTGCCATGGGCCACAAAGGGCCCAACCTGACTCCCACAAGTGCATGGTACTCCACCTTATGGGGCACCATATGGGCATCCAGGCACCTCACGGAAAGGGGGCAGGGGGTGGTGGGGGTGGGGATTTTCAATGGGGGTGGGCCTTTGACTTTGGTTTGTAGGGTGGAGGGGGTGGGCTTGTCTTTTGAAGGGGGTGGGGGATGTTTGAACGGGTGGAGCTAGATGTCATAGGCTCAGTCTGGGCCTTTTTCTTATCTGGGGAAGGGGCACAGGAATGTGAAGGGCGTACAGGGGTGGGCTGTGATGTGGAAGGAGTGGAAAGAGCAAGGTGGTATGCAAGTTTGGGGACAAGACAGGGTGGGCCAGTGGGTTGGAAGACGTCAGCACGGGAGAGGAAAAGTTTCTTTGGAGCAATTGGGGTGGGCGTGGATGAGGACGTGAGAGTGGAGGCAGAGGGTGTGGATGTATGTGGTGTAGGGGTGCGTGTAGTGGGTGCAGGTGACTGCTCAGTATGCTGTGGTGTGGTGGATGTCTGATTGGTGGGTGCCTTGGTGTGTTTGTGTGTTTTTGGAGAAGGGGGGGTGGACACAGTGGGAGAAGACAGACAGCTAGTGTGGATGTATGTTGTGTGGGTGTCTGCAAGTCTGGTGAGTGTGCTGCATGTGACAATACAGTAGTGGTGGTGAGTGCAGGTGTGGTGTATGGGATGCATGTATGGCTGTCTGCTATTGAGGTGAGTGCAGGAAGAAGAGCAGCAACAGTGAGTGAAGGTGCAGTGCATGATGGTGTGGATGTAGAGGGGACAGACAGGGAGGAGGAAGAGGTGGGCACACTGGGGGAAGTGGACGTTGTTGTGTGTGCAGGTGTCTGTTGGCTGTGTGAATGCTTGTGGTGGGAGGTGTGGTGCTTGTGTTTTGAAGTGTGTTTTTTGTGTGTTGATGTGCTTGACTGGCTGTCTGAATGTGTGCCTTGGATGGGTGAAGGGAGTGGGGTGCTAGAAGGGGTAGAGGAGGTTGGAGGGGGGACGGAATGGCCAGGGTAACTGGCTGCAATCCGAGAGGAGGCCAGAGCCTGAAAAGATCTCTGTAGAGCTGACACAGCACCCTGAATGCCATCCAGATAGGTATTAGTCTGCTGCACCTCTGATGCTAGCCCCTGGATGGCATTAACGATGGTGGTCTGCCCTACTGAGATGGTTCTCAGGAGGTCAATAGCCTCCTCTGTGAGGGCAGCAGGGCTGACTGGGGCTAGGGAGGAGGTGCCTGGGGTGAAGGAGACACCCACCTTTCTGGCTGGACGGGCACAGGCAACTCAGTGGGGAGCAGAAGGGAGGGCGTGATGGAATGGAGATGGTGGAAGATGTCACAGTAGTGGTGTGTGCACTAGGGTCCGCCACTGCCGGGGAGCCCACATCGGAGGAGGTCTTGGAGTCACTACCTCCTGTGGTAGTAGCCTCCCCTGTGGAACTCCCCTCACCTTCCCACCCACTGGTCCCCTGGGCATCGATTGTCTCTGCCTCCGAGGATCCGTGGGCTGCTGCCTCCTCACTTGCCGGTGCCTCAGCTCCCTCGCCTGATGTTGATGCTGTACCAAACCAACACAAGAGAACAGGGATGGGGAGACAAAACAGGAGAGACACTTGTAAATAGCTGAATGCAGGTACATAATGGCCAGACTTACACCCACCCAGAAGACACACCCAACAGGCAGCACTGTTCACTATGCCCATGGCCATGCCCCTCACTACTGACCAGAATACTGCTCTACACCATCCCCTGGACTACTTAAGGAGGCGATGTGTGGGAGACCTGACAAAGACACCCCTGCACCCCTTTGGGACCATAAAGTAGATGGACACCAGTCAAAGTCCCTGCCTCTAAGCAGCATGAACCCTAATGCACACCCAGACATCCTTCCAGACTGAAGTATGTGAAATGAGTACTCACCCCCTTGTGACTGTTGTGCAGCCTTCAAGCGCCCATCCAGGTCAGGGTACGCCATCGCCAGGATCCGTCGCATGAGGTGGGTCACCCCTTCCACGTTGGGAGGACTTTCCCAGCTGGGCTTCACTGATCTTTCGCGCCCAGCGCCACAGGTCCTCCCACCTCTTTCTATAGTGGGTGCTTCGCCGGTTGTAGACCCCCAATGTCCGCACCTCCTTGGCGATGGCATGCTAATGTGCCCTCTTCTGGTGGGCGCTGACCTAAAAGGGCAACACAGAAATGGAACACAGAGGTCAGGCACTTGCACGATAGGAACAGCTGGCTAATCGTCAACTATGGGACGGACAGTACTCTCAGACTTAAAGGACAGTCGCACGCAGCATGCCATGCACCATGGCCCATGCAGGCTCAGAGGTGTGCACATATGTGCAATCAACACCATCCATTACACACACACAGTTCCCCCCCAACCCAGACTCACCTGTACCACTGGCCGTCCGTACAGTTTCGCGTACAGGGGCAGGACCCCGTCAATTAGCTTCTCCAGTTCCTCCTGGGTGAAGGCCCTTTCACCTGCAACACGTGGCACATCCATAGCCAGAGGCAGGCCACAGCAGTACAGAGAGTGGAGTACCTGTCCGCACGAGATCAGGGAGTCAAGTGATCAAACGAACGTGCGTACGATCCGCGGCGGTTTGCACAGTCACCGCCGCCGGCGACCATGATACGCCAGTGTTGGACTTTTTGCCTTACGCAGGGTCATCCCCAGTCTTTTTGCCTCCTTCCTCCTGGTTTTTCTGACCTCTCGCTGTTGGCTCTAGGACTCTGATCACTTTATCACTGCTGACCAGTGCTAAAGTGCAGGTGCTCTCCCATCTAAAGTTGGTATGATTGGCTTATACCTTATTGGCATATTTAATTTACCTATAAGTCCCTTGTACAGTGGTATCTCTATACCTAGGGCCTGTAAATTAAATACTACTAGTGGGTCTGCAGCGCTGCTTGCGCCACCCACTAAAGTAGACTTTCAAACCTGTCTCAGGCCTGCTAGCGCAGGGCCTGTGCGCAGTTTTCTGCCACAGGGACCTGGCATCTAAATTTACTTGCCAGGCCCAGAACTCCCCTTTTACTACATGTAAGTAACCCCTAAGGTACGCCGTAGCTAGCCCTATGGACAGGGTGCCATGTATGTAGAAAGGCAGGACATGTGCCATATTGCATGGCCTGTCCTAGTAGTGACAAACAGCCTAACTTGGTGTCTCACTGCTGTGAGTGCTGACTTCTCATAGGATTACATTAGAAATGCCCTGCCTTATGTGTAAGGGGTATTGTCTGATTTATGAGGGGTAGCGTAGGCGTGTTTGGTATGGTTGTGATGGTGATAATAAATGCTGCTTACTGGTGTGGGTGTATTTTTTATTACTATCACAGAAATGCCACTTCTAGAAAGTGCGCATTTATCTGTGCTTATGACTCTGGTGTTTTGCAGCTTGACTCCAATCCACGTCTGGGCAGAGTGACAGTTGGGGCTTTGTGCATACTTTTCAGACAGCCTGTACACAGGGAGGGTGGAGGTGTCACAGAGGTGCATCTGCATACTGAATAGTCTTCCTGGGCTGAGAGAAGGGAGAGGCGGGGCACACCTGCATTTGTAAAGACTGTGCCCTGGCCTCACACAATAGGGTCGTTAACCCCCCACTGATGTTTGGAGCCTGTGCTGAAAGGAGTGAGGGGGCACTCCCAGAACCAGTTGTAACTGGCTGGAGCCTCCTCTCCCTACCATTGTAAAACACTGTAAGAACTGACTATAATTACGGGGGAATTTTCCCCACAATTTGGAGACTCTTGGAATCATCTTGGAACTGGACACCAAAGGCTGAAAGGACTCACCAGGAACCGCCATGGACTGCTGCTGCTGTGCTGACCTGTGACCTGCCTGGTCACTGTGAAGGACTTGCCACTTGCTGCCTTTCCCTTGTGCTGGCCTGTAGCTGGGCCCTCCACCTGAGGACCTTGTCTTAAGATTCTGCTCCGCAGGGGCAGGGTGCTATGGCCCCTGACCTCTGCATCCATTTCTTCACGAGGGGTGCTTCCCGGTGGTTGCGGCTGCCATAGCGCTGATTGCAGCACGCTTATGGAGCCTTGGGAGCTCGTAGGCTCCTTGCTGCATTGTGCCCCTTTAAATAAGATCACCGCAGCGGCCCGGGAAGCTGGAAGAACACTCGCGCACCACATCGGGTGCAGGCGAGTGTCTGCTCGGGCCCGAGGAGGGGTCCGATCTTCTTGTGGCTTCACGGCAGGACCAGGGGAAGGCGCGGGGAGTGCCCCCTTCCCCCTGGCCTCTGCATTAGGAGCAGGACGCTCCTTTTCTGCTGTTAGGTAAAAACTGGCATTATTGTGGCCCCCCCCGTTAGTGGAAGGGCCAGTGGAGGCTCAGGGGGGCCCCCAGAGATCGCGGGTCCGGGAGGGGCCTGTCATTAAACCGGAAGGGGTGCATGGTTCCCCCCTCCTGCCCTGTCTATAAAAGAGAGGAGGTTCATGTCGCCCCTCCTCTGACCCCAGAGTATAAGGGAGGACCCCGTTTTGCTCATAGGAGCTCCGGGGGCCCCATTGTTCGTCTTCTAGGCACTGGAGATGCCTTCATCCAACCAGGTACTGTTTAAAGGACCAATATAGTTGCAATCCGAAGTTCTTTCTACAGACTTTTGTTTGATTCATATATTACCTACCTGCGTTTGATGTTTTTACATATGTGTATGCAAATGTTCCTTTTATGGACATGCTTGCTAATATGTTTTTCTAACTTGCCATATGTTTTCTAATGTTCCTACTATGGGCATTTTATGATATTCTCATGACAAGTGCTGTGATGTAATAACGTGTTTTCCTGACTACTGCTTATGTTTTCAGAATACTGAGTGTTATGTGTCACTACTGCTAGGCTGCAGAGTAACTAATGTGTAACATTCTGACAACTGCTAAGGTAGCAGGATAGTACTAATATGTGATGTTTGGTCTGATAATTGCGTTGTGTACAATACAGTATATTTGGTGGGGATATTGCGTCACATGTGTTGTGTGTGTTGTGCAAACGCTTTACACATTGCCTCCGGGTTAAGCCTGACTGCTCATGCCAAGCTACAAAGGGGGTGAGCAGGGGTTATCTTGGACGTGTAACTCCCTTGCCCTGACTAGAGTGGGTAAGTTCTGCCTGGCTGAGGTGCATACCCTAGCCAACCAGAAACCCCATTTCTAGCAGCCGGGATTCCCCATTGGCATCCGTGTTTGCCAATGAGGGTGCGAACAGCGGTAAACACTGCCATAAGCTGTGATGTCAACCGCTAGCGGTATGAGGTCACTTCCACAACGAAAGGCCAGATCTACAGTGGGCAGACATTTTGCCATCACCTACGCATCTAGAATTAATTACTACTCACAGTGCAGGTCCTACTAGCCACATGAAGCACCTAGGCCTCTGTCCATTCAGTATAGTAGCACACATGAAATACTCTGTTCCCTCCTTGTGATGTACATGTATATCTGTCAGGTAGCAGTTATTGTCGAGACACTACAATGAGCAATGCAGAGCACAAATGATGACAAGTGTGCCTGTGTATGTGTCTTCATCACTGGCGAGGAAGGGCACCATCGGTGTACAGACTACTTGTGGATTTGGGGACCATGGTGGAGCGTCAGATCATAATCACTTACAGACTCACACGTGCAACTATTCAGGACCTTTGTGCATTACTGGATCCTGCACTAACTCCGGGAAATCGTAATCAGCATGCCATTCCAACTGAAGTGCAGGTGCTCTCCACACTCCATTTCCTGGCCACGGGCTCATTTCAACTGACAGTGGGCATGGGTGCTAGTTTTTCACAGCCAATGTTCAGCATGGTACTGACAAGATTTCTGAATGCATTTGTCCGACACCTGCAGTCCTATGTGAGGTTTCCCCAAGGTACTGACCTACCTACCATCAAGTCTGAATTCTATGCCTTTGCCAACATACCCCATGTCATAGGTGCCATAGGTGGCACCCACATACCGATCATCCCCCCAAGAGTGAGTGAATAGGTGTACAGAAACAGGAAGAACTTTCACTCCATGAACATCCAATTGATATGTACTGCAGACAAGTACATTTCACATGTGAATGCCATGTTCCTAGGTTCAGTCCATGATTCCTTTGTGTTGATGAACAGTAGTGTGCCACAGAAGATGGAACAACTACAAGAGGGTGGATCATAGGTAAGTGTGCCTGTCAGTAACTGACACATTGCTGAAAAACAGCCTGTCTGACTAAGGGTCATACCAATGACGAGTCTGTATTGCACCATTTTCTAGGTGATTCTGGCTATCCAAACTTGCGTTGGCTCCTGACACCAGTGAGGAATCCCAGGACGGATGCAGAGAGGAATTACAATGAGGCCCATATATGCACTAGGAGGGTAATAGATCGAACTATAGGTCTCCTGAAGGCTAGATTCAGGTGTCTACACATCTGTGGGGGTTCCCTGGCCTATGGGCCTGATAAGGGGTGTAGAATAGTGGTGGCCTGCTGCCTGCTGCACAACATGGCAGTGAGACATTCTATCCCCCTCCTGGAGGTGGAGGGTGCTATAGGTCCTGATCAGCTACCTCAGAGAGGTGAGGAGAGTGATGGTGATGATGAGGAAGGTGTCAATTCCAGGAACCAACTGATACAACTCTACTTCTAGTAACTGTGTGGGACTTAGGCCTGTCATTGGGGTTAGTGACTAATACTGTCAGTGTGCTCTGTCATATAGGGAGGGTTGGTAATGATAGGCAAAACATGGCCCACTTCTGCATGGTACTGACTGTAAATATACGCATTTTCTCCTTGCCACCATTTGGGCACACAGGACTCCCATCATGCACAGATTCAACAATAAAGTTGTTCTCTGCCAGTTGCATCCATACTCCACTTTGTTCACAATTTAACACAGGGGACAGTCTTACAGGTGTGAAAAGTGTTTTATTGGTTGAAGTGAGTGAATTGTGCAATTTACAGTGATGGGAAGTCGTAAGGGTGGGGTGTCCTCAAGACCACCAGGGTGGCAGCCTTGTTGGTAGTATTGATGGGTCCATCTTGTCTAACAGTATTTCATATTGCCTCTCAGCAATGTGTGGTTGGTGATTGGGTGGGATGGTTGCTTTGCATTTGTTGCAGAGTTAATTGTTGGAGGGGCCTTGTTCTTAGCTGGGGTTCCAGTGCCACATCGTGGCCTGAGGGTCCGTTTGGGCACCCGCTGTTGAGCTTCATGGGATGACATGGTGGTCTCTTGTGTTTCCTGTGAGGGTAGTTCCTGGGATGTTTCTGCTTCTGGGGTGATGTGATGCTGGTTGTCTGGTGCTGTTGTGGGGGCCTCTTGTCCTGTGTGGGTGTCAGAATGGTTTTTGACCAGCTGCAGCAGTGCTCCTGCTATGGTGGCCATTGTGGCATTGTGCTCTTTCCACTGCTCCATGGCCTGTTGGTGTTGTTCCTGCTGCATCCTCTGACTGTGCTCCAGGGTGGACACAATCTGTGCCAACCTGTCATGGGTATGTTGGTAGGCCCCCAATACCTCAGAGATCACGTCCTGGGGTGCTGCATCCATCCTGTGGCCTCCCCCCTGGCCCACTTGCCCCCTGTGCCTTTGTCCCCTGCACAGGTATGGCAGTGCCACTTGTACTGGGACCCTCGCCTTCCTTCATGTTGGGAGTGGGAGACTGTGGGCTCTGTACCTGTGTTCCACCAGTCTGTGCCCTGGGTACACTTGTGTGGGGATGCCTGCCCTGGTCTGCTGGTCTTGACTGGGTGGTAGGGGTGACAGTGGTTTCCTGGGTAGGGCTGCTGCAAGGTGAGAGTCCAGGACTGTGTGAGGGGCCTGCCTGCTCATCAGTGTCCAGGGATCCTTCACCAGTGTCCTGTGAGGTGCCTCTGTCTCCCTGGGGGGCACTGGCACTCCTTGTCCCGTCCGTTAGGGTTGCATGGGTGGTGGTGCCTGCTGGGGGACATAGACATGTCTGTTATATGTGCATGAACGTTTGAGGTGAACAGGACTGGGCTATTTTGTACTGGTGTTACTTTCAGTGGCCTTCCAGGGTGCCTTTGTGAGGTTGACATTGACCCTGTTCACAATGGTCTGCCACAGCTCCATTTTCCTTGCGATGGGTGTGTGCTGCACCTTGGACCCAAATATTTGTTGCTCCACCTTCAAGATCTCGTCCACCATGGTCCTTAACTCCCTTTCGGTGAAGCGTGGATGTTTGGGGGGGGGGGACATGGTGAATGTGGGGAATGGTGTCAGGGCTGGGAACGAGGTAGGGGTGCTCTTCTGTCGGTCCGTGTGCGTGTCCTGTAGGCTGGCGTTTGCTGTCTGGCTCTGGTGCTCTCCGTCTTCTTGTCCTGCTTTCGTTGCAAGGGATTGTGGAGTGTGTCTGGGGGTGTCTTATGGGGTTTTGGATGTGTGTCAGGTGTGTGGGTTCATACGCCTAGCCAATGTGTGCACTTCTTGCTGTTGAGTCCACTTGCCGCCCGTGGTGGTCGTCCAGCCTCCACTGTCCACCGAGGTGATTTGTGCATCATTATTTGGAGGGCGGGATGTGGGTGTGCTTGGCGGTGGCGGGGTGGGGGGGTCCGGGATTCCCATCGACAGAGTCATGGTGGGGAGTGGTGGACTGGTGATTTTTGGCAGGGTTGGGATTTTCGTTTATTATATGGCGGGTTTCCATTCAACGTCAACGGAGGGATTCTGTTCACCGCCGCCACGGCGGTCAGCGGTCTTTCCCGCCATGTTCATAATGACCGCCTAAGTCACAATGGTCTGGCTGTTATGTGTCATGGACTGAGTTCATTCCTAGGAGACACTGGAGGGGAGCGAGAAAACAGTTGGCTCTAGACAGAACTAGAAGGAAGGTGAATAGAGAGATTAGTCTTTTTGCAGGAGTTTTGGTTTTGGTTGCGTTGGACATGTGGACATCAAGGGGGTCATTCTGACCCTGGCGGTCCATGACCGCCATGGCGGAGGGTGGCGGAAGCACCGCCAACAGGCTGGCGGTGCTTCCTGGGCTATTCTGACCGCGGCGGTAAAGCCGCGGTCAGAAAAGGGGAACCGTCGGTTTCCCAACGGTTTTCCCCTGGCCCAGGAAATCCGCCATGGCGGCGCTGCTTGCAGCACCGCCATGGGGATTCCGACCCCCTTCCTGCCACCCTATTTCTGGCGGTGTCCACCGCCAGAACCAGGATGGCGGGAACGGGTGCCGTGGGCATGGGCAGTGCAGGGGCCCCCTAACAGGGCCCCACAAAGATTTTCACTGTCTGCTTAGCAGACAGTGAAAATCGCGACGGGTGCCACTGCACCCGTCGCACCCCTGCAACTCCGCGGGCTCCATTCCGAGCCGGCTTCCTCGTTGCAGGGGCTTTCCCACTGGGCCGGCGGACGGCCTTTTGGCGGTCGCCCGCCGGCCCAGCGGGAAAGTTGGAATGACCGCTGCGGTCTTTTGACCACAGTGCAGTCATTCGGCGGTAACCACATGGCGGGCGGCAACTGCCGCCCGCCGCGGTCAGAATGACCGCTCAAGTATGATGGTGTGGTGTTTTTCAGGAGCAATGAGGTTCACTTGTCTAGAATTGGCACAGAAGTATACCTTTTGGAAATGAGAGAGGAAGTGTCTCAGATTCTTGGGCACAATTGCATAAACGGATATCGGGGTGATATAGATGGGGGGGCGGCAGAAAACGAACAAGGCATCTTTTGTGGGTGGAGGTGGCCTAAGAATTTCTGGCAAGATTTTCACAATTATTCAACTTTGTGTTGCCATTGATCAAAAACTGGAAAGGGAAGGTAAGTAGCAGTTCAAAGATAAGTAAATAAGTATTAGTGGTTTGCAGGTTAAGATTCAATGATAGGTCATAGGAAAATTAAAGTTTGGGAATGTTGAAGAATGTTTGTTGGAAAGTTGAAAGGAATGTTAACAGCTATAAGGTGTTTGCATGGTGGGTACGTGGGTGGGATCTTTAGGGGCGGGCTATTTTATAGTTTGGTTTGATGTACAGAGAGGGTATAGTTTTGTAAGGCGTTTGGCCTCTGTTTTAAATTAGCTTATGTGCACCTGTTTCATTAAAAGCAGCTTTTTCCACACTAATAAGTAGTCACTGGTTTGTACTGCACCCATGTCTCCCAAATGCCTGCTTTAGTTGAGCCATTGCACAACATTTAAAAAATGCATGCTTAATTGCTTTCTGGGATAGTGGTTATGTGCATGCTGACCAACTCCATTCTCCTTTGAGTCTGTGTGAGAGACAGCCTGATAGATTCAGAGAAGAACGGGTACAACTGAACATACATGAGATACATTTAGTACTAAAGTAGGTTTGGACTTGTTTAACCGTTAGTCCTCACCCCTGACATTAGAAAACACGTACCTGTCATGGGTTTGCGAGAAAGACCTCTCAGCATTCAATTATACGAATCTCTCTCGGAAACCCAAGGTGGGTAAGTGCTTGCTAATATTAGGGTTCTGGAGCAAAGGTTCAGCAAGGTCAACCTACTTCATTTGTAAATACCTGTTTCACATCCCGCTTTCTACCTGTTTTTCAAAACTGTTCAAATAAGGTCAAACAAAATTTTTTGTAACACATTTGATTGATTTTGATGTAAAGGCCATCATTACAGGCAAACAAGGCAACAATAAAACAACCATGGTGCATTTGTCCCCCCATGTCTGTCCCCATCGCTCACACTCTAATATGCCCCCGCATTAAACATCCTTGTACTTGTTAACCAGGAGGTGGCACTGAAAATCTGACCATTTTCAGACCATTTCCAAATAAGTGTGTTTGTGGAGACAAAACCTGGCCTTGTATACAGCCTGTTCCCTAATCATGCACTAACCAAGTCCCAAGCACCATTCTTCTATAGAATCTAGGAGTATTGTCCTCCCTAGTTCAACTCCCAAACAGGAAAATACCCTTCTTCAGTACAATTCCAGCTTGCAGCATGTCTCTGTAGTATGTAAGAGATCACTCTCTTTTATTGTTCATCGTAGGCAGGAGGGAAAGGACACCACTCCCATCCTTGAGAGTCTTTATCTCATGAGATAGGCTCTATAGATGTATTTAAACTGTATGAGGCAGAAGCATGTTGCAATTTAATGAATATTGTGAAGAGACCATGGCCTCTGTCCATTTCCGGTGTGTGAGGGCATCCAGGTCATGTTCCTATGCAGAGCCAAGTGCTGCAAAGTTGTCTGGCTTGTGATGTATGAGTGTAACTTATACCTGTGTCACCTTGTGTTCCCTAGTTCCCCTACAAGTAATTTCACCTCCAGGGGGTACTCTGGGAGGTCTTCTAATCCTGTTATGTACTTTTTCATCTCATGTTGTACCTACAGATATCAGTAGAATTGGCTATGGTGCAGACTGTACACATTCTGTAATGTTTGCTATGACTGAAGGATTGTAACTTCCAGTTAGTCTCAAATGGTAGAGATATCCATGATGTCCCATCTGTGTAACCCCTCTAACACCACTACATGTTGCAGCCTGGAGTCCTATCATAGCATTGTCTGCTGTGTGAGTTTTCTCCCCATCCAATGCATTTCAGGGGAATTGTTCATAGTCAGATCACAACTTTTGTTTCAAGGAGAGCAGTGATCAGATCCTGCCTCCATAAAGAAGGTGTAGGATGGGGGTCCCCGTCAGCACCCACTTCTTCAAAGCATATGCAAGATCGCTCTTTGTGTCATACCACCGTTCCACACGCATGAGTTGTGAGGCCTTGTAGTAGGGTTCAATATTGGCCACTGCAATGCCACCTTCGTATGTGGATTTCAAACATTTTGTAAGGGGTATACATTGAAGGCCTTGGCTCCACAAAAAGCAGAGGAGCATAGGATGTATTTTGTAAAAGAAGGAATGGGGTAGGATAGGAGGATCATTTTGCAGTTGGTACAGGAATCGGGGTAGGGACACCATTTTGAAAATGAAAGATCTCCCTGTGGTGGACCATGTCTTAAGATCTTTCATAAATTATTTTATTAGTGGTTGAATGTTGTGTGGCCATGCCGTGTGGGCCTGCATGGTGATATATAACCCAAGGTAGCGAAATCCCTACATAACGACTGATAACATGGATGCCCAATCAACGACTTGGATGTGGGTGGGAATGGGGAGCACGAGGGCATGGCTTAAGTTAACAAAAAGGCCAGACACCTCTCTAAAGAACTGAAACATTTGTAGTGCCCTCTGGGCTGATCTCCTAGAGTCTGCCCAAAAAATCAGAATGTCATTGACATAGAACAGAAATTCTGTCCAAAACCACAGGCCCCACTCAAACCCCACATACTTGTGCATGAGTGAGGAACCATTAAGCCAAAGATTCTATAGTGATGATGAAAAAGAGTGGGGATCATGGACAGCCTTGCCATGTACCCCTCCGAATGACAAATGTTGTAGATGTTGTGCTGCCCACTCGGACTCAAGCAATAAGATCCTCATATAAAAGCTGCAAGTAAGGGATGAAATGGGGTATAAAATTGAGGTGGCAAAGAAGGGTGAACAGGAAGGATCAGCTTGAGCGCTTTCTCCATGTCTGCCAAGAGCACTGCCACCGGTCGCTCTAGTCAGTCGGAGAGAGAGTTAAGGCATTGTACTGTCCCCTAATGTTGTGTCTGGTGGTATGCCTGGGCATAAATCCTACCTGGTCCACCTGAAGCTGTGAGAGAATCACTATGAGTAAGCAGTCTGCTAGAGTCCTGGCAATGATTTTGACCTCTGTGTTTAGGAGGGAGATAGATCGATATGAAGAGCAGACAAACGGGGGTCATACTGGCTTCAAAATTACTATAATCACAGACTTGCGGAAGTTGGGGGTAATTGCACATTTTTCTCTGTTTCTTGTAATACTGCCTCTAGAAGAGTACTTAACTTGTGCATAAACAGTTTAAAAAGTCTCCCAGGAAGCCATTAGCCCAGGTGATCTCACCGAGTTCAACTCACCCAAGACTGCCGAAAGTTCCCTTAGTGCTGTTAAGTTCACCCTCCACGTCAGTAAGGGTGTGGAAGGAGAGGCAAGACATAAAGTCATCCATCAGTACCTCGGGTCGTCCATCCCACTGGGCTTATAAACTAGAGGAATAATGCATGAAGCACTAGGCAATATTGCCATCAGCGGTGAGTCTCGACCCAGCTGTATCTGAGAGGTATAGGATCGGGTGTGCTGCCATAGATTGGAGCACAGGTCATGGAGGAGTTTGCTAGCTCTATCTCCCTATAGGTGGATGTGTGTCTGTGAGGCAAGCCACATGGCTTTCCCCTCGTCTAACAATGTGTGTTGCAAATCATTTGAGCATGAACCAGTTCTTTGCGTAACCCTTGATCCAAACTCTGTAGGCCACGTGTCTAAAGGACTAGTATTCAAATCTCCAGACCCTTAACCAGTAGCTGCTTTATGCATTTTTTTTCACCTATCGAGTAACTTATGATAGCGCCTCAGAGGGTTGCATTAAAAGCTTCCCATAAGGTGGCAGGGGAGTTTAATGACTCTCAAATATGTGCAAAATATGTTCTGGTGCCTCACCGATGTGTGTTGTACATGCCTTGTCCTGAAGTGACCAAGGGGAAAGCCTCTCTTCTTCAGGTTATAAAGTTCCCAGATGTCAGTGAGGCCTAGTGGCTCTATGAAAGGCGCCATCAGTGAATAATGGTAGTTCTGCCCTCTCAATGGGTTCTGTCCACATGCTCATCTACAACCCTATTCCAATCTCCCCCGGCACCAAGGGACTCCACAGAAGGTCTCCAACCATTCTTGATTTGATTTCCAGGAAGGAGGCCCTAAGAGGTAGAGGAGCATAAACATTATCTAACATCAGAGATCCCCCATTCAACAGACCAGTAAGTGCATATACCTGCCCCATTTATCTGTCCATTCTTTAGTTTCCACAAAATGGAGGCTTCCTTTAATTAAGAGGGCCACTTCCCAGGAACCTCTGGTGAACCCTGAATGATAGACCTGGCCATACCTACAGTGGACCAAGAAAGGGTGTCTAGTGCCTAACGAGTGCTCCCCTGAAGAAATAGGATGTCTGTTTTCAGTCTTTTGGCCACTTTGATAACTGCCGTCCTCTTGATCCTATCTAGCAAGTCACTGATCTTCTAGGACACAAGCCGAATCTGGTTGTTCTGAATTCCCTTGCTATAGTGAGCCATCTGGAGTCTGTGTGGGTTCTGTTAAAAAGTGAACAGTGATGTTCCTGGGATTCTGTTCTATCACCAACATCATAAACAGTAAACAAAAATACAAATATCCCATTCTCTCCGACCCTATACTTCAGTAGCATGAAGCATTTGTTGCGGGACAGTATGGCTCTCATTGGCAACGAGGCATCCTGGCCACCTGCCCCAACTGGATCCCTTCACAACCATTCAGGACCAGTGCTCGTGCCCCAGTGTAGGGACAGTGACTGTCAGTCACAGAGGTGCACTCGAGCTGGGGAGGGACAATGATATTCTCGTAGCACCAGCACCGTCTCGCCTCAAGTATCTGTTTTAAGATACCATCTGCTTTAGTCAATGTATCTCACTGTCCAAACTTTGTCCTTCTGGAAGAGCAATGCCCATCTTCTCTTCCTCCTCTTGTTCTGGAGGAGCAATTGATAAGATCCTTGCCAAATCTAGTAGTGCATGGTTATTGTCAACCGTCTCCAATTACGGCGCTGATGTCCCCGCCGTCTAGTCCTGGTTTTCATGCATCTCTCCAGTTTGCCCCCTCTGTTTATCCAGGATGAGTGTGACAGTTCCTATTTTGCACTCCCTTTTGGGAGTGTCATGGAGAGGTTTGAGTCCTTGCCTCTGGGCCCTGCCGGCCTCAAGCAAAGGCGGCATGTGCAATAGTACAGAAATCCTCTCATCCTTCCATTGGAAGATCGCCTCAGGGAAGTCAAAGAAGGGGGTTTGATTATGATAGATGACTTTGAGTGTAGTGGGGCAGAACAACATGTAACTGATGTTGAGGTTTTGCAATTTCTTCTTTGCCTCCATAAAGGATTGGCATTGTTGTTGAACCATCTTAGTATAGTCCAGAAAGAGCTGTATTTAGTTGGATTGAAGCAGCAGGGTTTCTTTGGTGCGAGCATGATGCAATATCGTATCTCTGTTGTTAGCTGGGGCTGGGGCTGGGGCGGCCTTGGGGTCAGGGCCTTGTATGCCCCTCCACAACAAAGCAGGAGAATAGTGTATCTGGTGGCATGATAGAGCATAATCACCGGTCCAGAAATGTCTTCAGGGAGGACCCCTTGCATCCCTATGGCAATCCTATGAGGCAGAGGTTGTTCCTCCAGGCTCTCCCCTCAGCATCCATAACCTTTGCGTCCAGTTCCTTATAGATGGAGGAGATTCTAGAAATAGTTTGTTGCATCATTGGTACTGTGTCTTCCACCCCAGTTACTCTGAATTTGGCCTCTGCTATCGTGTACTGAGCTGTGAAGGTTGTAGTGTAGCAGCATGACATCAGCTCCTACTTTGGCAATCTTGACTTATAGTGTGTCACACGCTTGGTTAATAGCACTGGTGATCATGGTAGTGTCGGTCACAGCACGATGTGCCCCTTCATCTGGTTCCTTGTAGCTGATTGTGTACATTTATCCAAGGTCGTTTGTTTACCTTGCTGGTGGATCTTATTATTGGCCATAGCTGACTTTCAAAGGGAATGTACTCAGGAGCCACCTTTTGTGCACAGTCAGCAGCCCCTGCCAGCCCACAAAACCAGCCACAAGACTCGCTAAAGCAACAGTAGGTTAATTCAGGATGCATGTTAATCAAGGCTCAGTGCAGGGTCGGTGTTGCCAATAGTCTCAACTTAACTTCTCCTGGGAATCTCCAGAGTAACATTTTCTCTGTCTGTGGTTAGGTATGTCCTGTATGCTTTAATGTCAAGTAAAGGTCCTCAGAGCCCTAAAATGCTCTCTGCCCCTTGTCCAGCCTCATTCAGCAGCTGCTAATCCAGGGGGGGCGGCCCATGCCATGTGGTGTCCTCTCTCTCTAGCAAGGCCTTCCCTAAATCTTGAAGACTAAAAGAGCTCCTGCACACACTAAGGCAGCAGTCACTATGTTGCCGGTGGATTGTTTGGGGTACTCAGTACTGGCGCAGCTCACTTTTCTCTCACCTTTAGCAATGCCCAGGACTCTGCAGCAGTGGCGGTGATACTGCCATGAAGTATGCTCTTCTGCCAGCCCCCTTCAGGGTAGCAGAAATCTGCTCAGCTAATACCCATCTCCCACAGGTTCTATCAGGTGCTGAGGCAGTGTCGTCAGCATGGTCAGCGGTGCCCTTGTCTCTGAGGGGTAGTGTGTGTGGAAATTCTGTATCACTTGGACAGGAATCTTTCATCCCTATATTACCTTGGGCAGAGTCAGAAGGTGTTCCAGATCTGATCAATGATCAATTCAGATCTGCCCCCTCTGTGTGCTTCCCAGGTCACCTGTTTCGCAGACCCTGGGAAAAAGTCTCTCTCACACCAGCAGTAATATTTGCACTGGCAGGGCCATGTCCGACAGCACCCTCCTTGTCGGTTGCGCCAACCAAGTGGTGTTGTGTAGCCCTGCTTCTCTGGTCGTGGGGTGGAATTTGGGCACTTGTCAATTTTCTTCCACAGGATCAGTGGTTGTATGTCAGTGTAGGGCAAGATGGTGGAGGATGCAAGTTGGTCAGCGCAGAGCTAGTTTAGCTTGTGGCAGCCATCTTCGGCATCCAGGCTAGGTCCCCACTTCAGACAACTTTTTAATCTTTTGGGAGAAACTCAATCATTGGTTCGATCTACTGGTGTGCTTGGAGTTTGTGAAATAACTGCTAAATATTGGGAGATGGTCCCACCACACTTCCTCGCAGATCTTTTTAAAAAAGTACTTGGAGACCTCTTGTCTGATGTTAGCTCAGCTTATGTTCACTGCTCAGTTTTCAAGTGTCTTCCCATAATTTTCGACCACAAACTTAGCACCTGTTACTGGAACAGCTCCTGCCATCCTTGAAATATAATCTCGATGACACTTAAGAGGAATTGTCCATTGCTTTTGTTTATTTGTTGCTGAAAATGAATGCTGTTCAGGTAAATTCTGGAAAATCTGGAGCACATTCTAGGCTGACTTAAAGTTGATTTCCAACCTGTGCCCCGGCACATAGTGAACCTCCTGTACAACTCTTTCTGTCCTGTTAATCAACTAGAGAAGCTGTAGTGTGAGTGCTGTGTCACCCTGCTCCAGATGATCCTGGCAGCAGCCAGAAAGTTTTATCAATGTGCATATGAGTATACTGTAGGAAAGTGCCCCCTTTGACACGGTTACCCCTCCACACTTTTTGCCTGATATTGAAGCTGACTTGACTGAGAGTGTGCTGGGATCCTGCTAACCAGGCCCAGAACCAGTGTTCTTTCCCAAAACTGTACTATTGTTTCCACAATTGGCACACCCCATGCACACAGCTAAGTCCCTTGTAAAAGGTAAACGTGGTACCTAGGGCTCTGTGATCAGGGAGGGTCCCTAAGGGCTGCAGCATGTATTGTGCCACCCTAAGGGACCCCTCACCAAACACATGCACACTGCCATTGCAGATTGTGTGTGTTGGTGGGGAGAAAAAGGTAAAGTTGACATGGCTTACCTCTCAGCGTGCCATGCCCACACCCCACAGCCTGTGGCATAGGTAAGCCACCTCTCTAGCAGGCTTTAAAGCTCTATGGCAGGGTGCTCAATACCACAGGTAAGGTGAGGGCATAGCTGCATGAGCACTATGCCCCTACTGTGTCTAAGTCCATTCTTAGACATTGTAAGTACAGTTTGGCCATATTGAGTACATGGGCTGGGAGATTGTCATAAGAACTCCACAGCTCCATGATGGCTACACTGAAGTCTGGGAAGTTTGGTATCACACTTCTCAGCACAATAAACCCACACTGACACCAGTTTTGGATTTATTGTAAAATGCACACAGAGGGCATCTTAGAGATGACTGCTGTACTTTACCCAACTCTTTAGTGCAGGGCTGACCGGTCTGTGCCAGCCTGCCACTAAGCCTTTGTGCTCTCTGGGGTCAGAAACAAAGTCTGCTCTGAGTGGAGCTGCTTCACACCTCCCCCTGCAGGAACTGTAACACTTGGTGGTGAGCCTCAACGGCTCCCGCCTGCTGTTACTGTGCTCCAGGGCACTCCAGCTAACCCCTGGCCTAGTCTGCAGCATCTTTGTGACCCTTGGGGTTCACTCACTGAAAAGCATTGGGCATTCGATGCTGTGTTTTCACCCTGCGCCTGGCCGTCCCTGTGTCACTGAGAGTGTGTGTTTGGTGCTGACCTGTGAGCGCCTCCCGGTGCTGGCCTAAACCCCCCAGGCTTGTGTCCTGAAACCGCAGGTACTTACCTGCAATGTCTTTTTACCACGTCCCCCCGTCCTCATAGGATTCCATTGCAAACCTGACGCCAACTTTGACCTCTGCACCCAGCCAGCCCCATGTTGCTGGTGGTGCACTTTTGGGGTCAACTTGAACTTTGACCGGTGGACATCCTAACCCCTGAAGACTAGAATCATAAGTTGTGTTCTTACCTGTTAATTGTGCTAACACCTTTTCCCCCATGACTCTACTGACTTCTATGAAAAATTGCAGTGTCAACTTTTGAAATTGAAAAGTGTTACTTACTTGTAAACTGTTTTATCTGCTAAACCCAAACAAAGTACATTTGATACATAAGCCTGATAATTGCTGACAACTGTACTTACCTTCCACAAAGATCATTTAGTTCTTGTAATCAAGTAACAAAATATATTTATGCTATTTAAAAACAAATGGCCTAGAGTTGGTCATTGAGTGTGTGCCTCATTTCTTGACTGTGTGTGTACAACAAATGCGTTGCACTACCCTCTTATAAGCCAAACTGCTCAACCACACTATCACAAAAGAAAGCATTAGTATTATTTACTTTAGTCTCTGTTAAGCCTCTGGCAAATCCGTGGACACTATACACATCATACCTCATTTTAATATAGTATATACAGAGCCAGCTTCTACCTATTGCTCTAACCAGCATAGCTAAATTAATGCTGACGATCCGACGTTTACTATCGTGTCCTTTTCAGTTCCTTCATGCCCATCTGATTCCAATATTTTCATTTTTCCTCATGCACCATATCTCTGTGCGATTCTTGGTCAAACTCAGAATCTTCTCACTAGCCTTCCCTATTTCCACTCCATGTGGCATCATACCCCATAGTGCCTCGTTAAGTGGCTATATCCCAATGATGACCTTGTGCCAGCCAAGTATTCTGCACAACCCTGTTACTTCGCTGTTTCTGCCCTGATCCACAGTTATTTCCTGAGTGTTTGATTCTCCATCCCATCCCCAGTCCATTTTATGCTTATTCCTTTCTGTGCCCTACTCCACAACCTCAGGAAGACTCCTGTGCCAATCCCCTACAGACCCTCCATTGACACCAATTCGAGCTTGTTGACCACTACAAGACTGTGACCTGGATTGTGAGGTTTGATGGAAAATAACTTGTGTGGCAGATAAGCTAAAGTCAAACCTGCGGCACTGAAATCGCCATATAACTCTGTTGTCCTGCTGTTCTCTGCCTTGACTGACCCTTTGCCCTGACTCTTGGGTTATTCCTCCAAATCCATGATTTTACTTAGCATTTAATTCCCAGGAATTGGCGAAGATCTCCACTTTAGCTCCTCATACATGACCCAAAGGCCACCAGTCCGAACTCCTTGGATGTCTTATCTCTTTAGGATCAAATATTCTTTGTCCTAAAGGGTATTTCAGACTTTTTTCTTTATTTCTGGAAGGAGGACTTACTATCTCTATACTCTGAATCAGTTGCATTTTCTCATTCCTCATAATCCATGTCAAAAACATATTCATCATATTCAGAGCTTGTCTCCTTCCCTCTAATAACATGACTGAATTCACATGCAGGGTAAAATTGCCCTGAACTCATGCCACTTTTGGTCACCTTCTCTTGCGAGTCAAGTTGGACTCCATACTTTGAAGACACCTCTTCAACCATCAAGTGTTTCTTTTTTCTCATTCTCCACCTGGACCCTTATTAGAAGAATTCTCTTCTTCAGACAGGGTCCAATACTCTTCCTCATCATCTTGCCATTTTCTCTTCTTATTTTTGAAAATAGCACAGTTTCTTTCGTGCTCTCCTTTAACTCCTCTCTAATTAATTCTCTCATCCTTTCTTCCTGTTTATTAGTTTCACCATTTGACTCTGCCATCTCCCAAATATACTATTTTAATGAATTATATATTATTCTTATAATTCCCTAAACTCTAAACTTTAATTGATCTCTAAGTACTCAAAAACTGCATTGACTGGGTCATAAATTCCTCAGAAGAAGATCGTTTTTTTAAAACGTTTGTTCGCTTTCATCTGTCTCAAAAAAGACCCAAAACTACACGAAAATGGTGATATCTAACACAATGCACCAAAGTGCACTTCCTGTTTGTTCCACAACGTCCCTTTCCTTCAAAAGTTAGTCCTCCTCTAATTCGGTAATGTAATCACTTTCATTAAATATCTATTTTTTCTTGTAATCCTCTTTAAATACTTTTTAGGTGCTCATGTTTGCGCTTGACCACGCTACCTCGTGAAGAACAACTCTTCACAAAAACGCATCTCGAGGGCGCTTGAAGCGTGACTCGTTATGTGAATTCAATTAAAAAGTCGCTTAGATGTTTCAACAATGCGCCTTCATCTATAATTTGAACCGCTTCCTTCTAAATACACTGCAATTACCAAATACTTACAGTTCCTACATGATTCAAAAATAATTACATTTTGCTTACAAAAGCATTCTTTAGTTTGCAGTCATGGTTCCATTAATAGCAGATAAACATACTTTAAACTTTTCTTTTCTAAATAATAAATCTAACGTTGCTCTAAATAAATATTCATTCTTTAGTTAAACAACATATGGCATATTAATCTAGCCAGATGTAGATATTTACCAATAAAATACATATCTAAAATTTGTATTTATTATTTTTCAAAATATCTTTAGTACTTTAACACAGGTACAATAAATTAGGTTGTGATAGATCAGCCATAACCCAAACTCTATTAAAAAAGTTACCATGATAATACACCAATAAATATTTATTTATATATTATATGTGAAACTGACAAATTATGTAAGATATACATATCTGCTCAGAAGCAGTTAACAAAAGAGGAAGAAAGTGGAGTGTTGGGGAATTTTATGGACTGAAATTTCTTTTAGTTTATGCTGTCATATTTGATTCTAACATGGAGCTTTAAAGAGGCTCCTTGGAAGTAGTGAATGAAGGATTAATGCATAATGCTAGTCTCCTGTCTTGTCATAAAATCTTTAGTTCTGGCTAAGGCTGATATAAAATTCAACACATTTTAATAACGTGAATCACATTTGGTCCTACAAGGAAGACAGAAAGTGGTATGTTCAAAACCATAAAGATTTCGTAAAATATTTGAAAAGTTATAACTCCAATCATTAGGATTCTATTGAAATTCAATAGATAATACATGAATGCATTAGTCAATATATTCAAAGCAATCCAAATTCACATGAGCAAAGACTGGTATAAAGTTTTCTCAAATAGAATAGAAGAAATCAGTTCTCCCATGAAGGGGAACCCTATACTGCTAACCTTAGGAAAAGTCAGAGAAATCTGAATAGAAGTCAAAATAGTGGGATTCTGCCAGAAAGCCTCTGAAAGACAATAGGAAGCTTCTGCTCTAAATGAGAAAAAAGGGAACATGGAATCTAAAGGCGTTGAGAACATTGGATTGTTGAGAGCTCCATTGAACACAATGGATGTAGTTCCAGGCTTATAATGGCCCGGAGCTCTAACATTCAAATGTTTGTCTTCATGATTTTTCATTCTTAGTTTAGAACATTCAACCCTTAATGAGTGGAATATTCTAATAATCTCATAGCCCTTCCGTGTCGGGCCATAGCAGTTGTTAAAGGCCCTCTCTCTCATTATAGGACCTCACCTTTGGCTTTGGCCTATAACTTGGGTTCAGGGCCTTTAAACCAGTATAGCTCTCGGTAGCGGCTATAAGGCTGTACTAGAAAGGTATCTGAACTCATATCTACATTGCACTATTTAAAAAAGTCCATTTTCCAGCATTTCACTGCACATACACATGATACCCATGAAGAAACTCAATCAGCTTAAATTACAAGCAGAAAAGGTCAATGTAGTGATTTTCCTCCAGCTACTACACAAAAAGCTTCCATAAATGTTCTTCAGACATGCAGTTATCAGTAACATAATGGGATACATTTTACAAGGCTGTGCTTTGTAACAGCTTCTTAGCGCATTCTACAGGGATTACATAAAACAAGGTGGACCACCAAGAACATATTAATAATATATGCAGAATTGAATCCTCCTGAAATAAAAGGCACATGTTAAAAAAGCAGGACACTAAGCAGATGTTAAAACATTTTAAAATGTGGCCTACATTAGCAATTGTCAGTTTAAATGTGTTAAAATGCACTTTCAGTGCATTTGCATGTTTCAATTTGATGTTGATATTGAAGCACAATACTTAATTATGAAAAAAACCTTCATAAAAAAGGAAAAGGAAATCCTTGGGCCTGGACCTACTGTTGTTAGTGATACTCCTTCCTTAGGAGTGTTGATATCCTCAACTTTAGTTTATTTTTTCCAAGGCACAAACGAGATTTCAAGGGATCATCAGTTTCCAAAAAACATTAATGTTAGTTATATCCTTACTCTCGTTAGTTAAATAAACTAGTTGAGATATTTAAATCCATAGTTGCATATATTTAATTTATTTAATTGATGAACAAACGTAGGAGATGTCCACATTGGAGAATGTTTACTATCGAATGAGGTTTTGAACTATTTGGCCTATACCCTGAGTGGGCACCAAAATTAGTAGAAACGTGTTCAATGGTTCGTAGCACACATAATGGGTCTTGAAAAACAATAGCCATATCATCCAGAACAAATATGATTTTAAAAGAATTGAATGAGTTCAGTTTCAATTTAAATTGTTTGACTTAAATGTTCAAATTTTAGGGCAAAGAGAGCTGGAAACTGAGTGAAGCCCTAATGGGTACCACTTTTCACTAAGAAGTCTTTCAACAGAGTTAAGTCTTGTTAACACAGATTTAATAGACTGGAGCTTCATAGAGTTCCCTAATATCATTCATAAATGGTGTGATGCACCCAATCAGCCTCAAAGTTGAAACAAAAACACAAATTTCCCATGTCAAAAGCCTCTTTGGCATTTAACAAAGCAATGGTCAATGGGTTGACTTTTGTAACAAGATCAGAATACAAGCGAGGTTTGCATATTCTATGTTATCCCAACCCAGACTAAAACCAAGTTGTTGCATTAAAATGATTCAGGTTAAAAGTGGTGAAAGATAAACCAGTATTGCGATGTAAGGAATAAGAGGAAGAAAGTTGACTTGACAAATTTTAAGCGACTTCCAGCATTAATGCTCCTATTTCATAAAATAAAATACTATAAAACCCAGGTAGAAAACCATTGTATCGACCGGCCTTGTTGTTTAGATTCCTTTTCAGTTCTCTTATTCAATTGGTTATCTTCAGTTCACATTCCTGATCTTTTGTCAAAACGCATGAACTAAAAGTTCCAACACTGTCTATATAGTTGAAGTTCTATCAGTTATCTTTAGTATAGAGCTTCTAATAAGAGAAGTGGCATCAATGTTTGCACTCTGCCCCACCATCCCCACATAAAAAAGCCATAGGCAACTTCCTTAGCAAACAGTTATTTCTGGAAGAGGGATATTTCTGTTCTGTATCCTTACCATCATAAGTGAATATACTCAGACCATGGGATAATTGTGAAGCAGGGATGGTGGTGGTGCCTAATTAACATAGTAGTATTTTAAAGTTTTTACTCAATCAGTACACATTCTATTATGGGTGAGGGGTTGTTCAAGCCCCTCTTCTGTTTCTTTAGAGAATCAATCTTGACTGCTACATACCAAGGCAGAGGATAGGCACTCCAGTGCCCCTTCATTGTTTCGGATTTTCCATATTACACAAGATTGTTAGCCAAATGAGCAGAGCATGTATCATCACAGTCATAGTCCCAGACATCAGTGACAGAAAATGCATTGTTCGCTGGCTCAACGTCCCTGTGAAGCAGCGCAGGATGGGTTTGCATCGTGCAAATTGTTGGTACAAACACAAGTGCAAGCTGCACTCCACTGGATGGACTTAATTTTTTTAAACATGTTTTTATATGCATTTTCAGTAAAAACATTACAAAAACAGCATGGGGAAGCAAGTAGGGGGAAAGGAAGGGATAGATAGGAGAAGGGGCATGTAGGGCAAAAAGAGGGACAATCAGGAAATTTGCCATGGGTAAATAATCGTGGTCAAGTGTACATATAGCATAAGCCACTGATAATTTCTGGCAGAGGCGCTGTTTACAACTTAGGCTTGGTTTGTCAATGACAGGACATGAAGACACAAAGTAGGAACTGCATAGTTCCACTGTAAGATGACTAGACAAAATGCAAGGGAGGACCTTCGAAATCAGGCATTGGCAGTTGAAAATAGACATAATGTGATTCACCAAAAAGCACAGTGAGATGATCTACACACACCTGTCCCCATCTAAATATGTATCATCTTCAGCTTTGTCTCTGTTGTGGAGAATTGTAGCAAAGGGCTCCCATATGTCCCTGGAATGGAGGCTCAGTGGCATAAGTTCCCAAACATTTGATAGTTATTCCAGGCAATATACAACATCATGCATCCATGCTTTGGAGGATGGGTTGGGGTTCCTGCCTCAGTGCACTGCCACTCTGCATTTAGCCAGCAGAAGGAGCATGACAGTGAGTCTGCAACATGAATCAGGTATATCTTTAACATAACTCAAGAGACCCACCAGAGGGGTAAAGGGAGTTGAGTGTCTGGTAATCTCGCAGATGGTAGCGATAACCTCCGTCCAGAAGGTTGTCACCTTTGGGCACTGCCAGGTGAGCTCTGTAAAGTAAGTGGAGGGGAAATTACATCGCCAACATCAGGAATCTGTAGCCAGACCCATTTTGAAAAGCTGTAGTGGGGTGCGATATAGGCGATGTAAAACTTTAAAGTGAATAAGTCAAAGTCTGTTGTTGGGGGAAGGCCTTTCCAGTTGACCGGAACAGAAAGACCACTGCGCATCTGAGAAGGTCAGGGTAATATCTTCTTCCCAAGCCATCCGTGCTCTTGGGACTGTGATTAAAGAGGAACATTGTATAATATTGTAGAGTCAGTGATCAATTTCTGGAGGGAAGGTGAAATGAGGAGGTGTTCGAGAGCTGGAAGGGGCAGCAGCGGGTAGGGGAAGGTATCATGCAGGGCACAGTTCATAATACAACAATATATCAAGAAAGGTAGGAGGTGTGTGAGTGCACCATCAAATATTGGGAGAAACTGGTTCTTGGGTAGAGGTCTGATAAAAGTCTGATATTTCGTTTGGGGGTGCAAACAATAGCGCCCTTGTCTGAAAGCAGAGGTAACATGGGGTTGTTGGCAAGGGATGGAGAGAGCATATGGGAGCTTAAAACCTGCTGTCTTGCGTAAGGCCTCCTACGCCCACCTCATGCAGTCAACAGTGTTGATTTCTGCCCTGCGTGCTTTGGGGCATATTTACATGCCCCTAGAGCCATGTCGCGGTGCCCTAGGTTATTATTTCTTTACGCTAAGGCAGCATTAATGAGGCCTTTCTGCCGTGCTCTATTCAAAAAGTGTCACAATGCTAGCATTGCACCACTTTGTAAACCCTTGCACCACATTATGCTTGCGCCAGGCATAATATATGCAAGGGGGTGTTCCAATGCAGGGAGGCCCGAAAAAATGACGCAGTGAAATTTTCAACATTTCACTGTGTCATTTCGTTAATCATTTTTAATGCCTGCTAACAGGAGGCGTTAAAATGACACACTCATTTTACTCAATGTGCCTCCCTGTTCTTTGCTGCACTAGCGTCAAAGTTTTTGATGCTAGTGCAGCAAAGGGCCACAATAGTGTCAAAACTTTTTTATGCTATTGTCCCAACGACCAGCATGGTGCTACATCATGTAAATACAGCTCTACCATGGTGTCGTTAAGTGGGGCCGGGACGATGCAAGAAAAGTGGTGCATCAGGACCGATACACCACTTTCTTGTAAATATGCCCCTTTTATGGTGTGCGTAGTGCCATCAACAGGGGCCATGGGGCTGCTCGATCGCTTTCAACTGCTGTGTGGGGCTGAAATGGGGTAGGCTGAATCCAATAGTAAGGAAACTGGACGTGAGTGCACAAAGCATGTAGTGTCATGCCAAGTGTCCCGAGTCCACCCTGCGTGTGCGGTAAGGTGAGGAGCTCCTAGGAGAGCCATGGTTGCCTTCCCACCCAT